>NW_027361945.1:5362500-5749505 GCF_039654945.1 Dendrobates tinctorius
ATTTCAGTCCTGCATGATTCTACCAAGAAATGTGTGTTCATTGAAACCGCTGGTTTTTGATAGTTTGGGCCCTATTGAATAATGAATGTTTTGAATTTTCTCCAAAAGTAAAGTAGTTGCAAACTCATCCTTTTAGAAACTTGTTTGGGCTGTTGAGAGGAGTAAAAAACCATCAAAAATTTCAATCCTGCATGATTCTACCAAGAAATGTGATTCTTCATTCAAAACGCTGGTTTTTGCTATTGGGCTCTATTGAATAATGAATGTTTTGAATTTTCTCCAAAAGTAAAGTAGTTGCAAACTCATCCTTTTAGAGACTTGTTTGGCCTCATGAGAGGAGTAGAAAAACATCAAAAATTTCAGTCCTGCACGATTCTACCAAGAAATGTGTGTTCATTCAAACCGCTGGTTTTTGATATTTTGGGCCCTATTGAATAATGAATGTTTTGAATTTTCTCCAAAAGTAAAGTAGTTGCAAACTCATCCTTTTAGAAACTTGTTTGGGCTGTTGAGAGGAGTAAAAAACCATCAAAAATTTCAATCCTGCATGATTCTACCAAGAAATGTGATTCTTCATTCAAAACCTGATTTTTGCTATTGGGCTCTATTGAATAATGAATGTTTTGAATTTTCTCCAAAAGTAAAGTAGTTGCAAACTCATGCTTTTAGAGACTTGTTTGGGCTCATGAGAGGAGTAGAAAAACATCAAAAATTTCAGTCCTGCATGATTCTACCAAGAAATGTGTGTTCATTGAAACCGCTGGTTTTTGATAGTTTGGGCCCTATTGAATAATGAATGTTTTGAATTTTCTCCAAAAGTAAAGTAGTTGCAAACTCATCCTTTTAGAAACTTGTTTGGGCTGTTGAGAGGAGTAAAAAACCATCAAAAATTTCAATCCTGCATGATTCTACCAAGAAAAGTGATTCTTCATTCAAAACGCTGGTTTTTGCTATTGGGCTCTATTAAATAATGAATGTTTTGAATTTTCTCCAAAAGTAAAGTAGTTGCAAACTCATGCTTTTAGAGACTTGTTTGGGCTCATGAGAGGAGTAGAAAAACATCAAAAATTTCAGTCCTGCATGATTCTACCAAGAAATGTGTGTTCATTGAAACCACTGGTTTTTGATAGTTTGGGCCCTATTGAATAATGAATGTTTTGAATTTTCTCCAAAAGTAAAGTAGTTGCAAACTCATCCTTTTAGAAACTTGTTTGGGCTGTTGAGAGGAGTAAAAAACCATCAAAAATTTCAATCCTGCATGATTCTACCAAGAAATGTGATTCTTCATTCAAAACCTGATTTTTGCTATGGGGCTCTATTGAATAATGAATGTTTTGAATTTTCTCCAAAAGTAAAGTAGTTGCAAACTCATGCTTTTAGAGACTTGTTTGGGCTCATGAGAGGAGTAGAAAAACATCAAAAATTTCAGTCCTGCATGATTCTACCAAGAAATGTGTGTTCATTGAAACCGCTGGTTTTTGATAGTTTGGGCCCTATTGAATAATGAATGTTTTGAATTTTCTCCAAAAGTAAAGTAGTTGCAAACTCATCCTTTTAGAAACTTGTTTGGGCTGTTGAGAGGAGTAAAAAACCATCAAAAATTTCAATCCTGCATTATTCTACCAAGAAATGTGATTCTTCATTCAAAACGCTGGTTTTTGCTATTGGGCTCTATTAAATAATGAATGTTTTGAATTTTCTCCAAAAGTAAAGTAGTTGCAAACTCATGCTTTTAGAGACTTGTTTGGGCTCATGAGAGGAGTAGAAAAACATCAAAAATTTCAGTCCTGCATGATTCTACCAAGAAATGTGTGTTCATTGAAACCACTGGTTTTTGATAGTTTGGGCCCTATTGAATAATGAATGTTTTGAATTTTCTCCAAAAGTAAAGTAGTTGCAAACTCATCCTTTTAGAAACTTGTTTGGGCTGTTGAGAGGAGTAAAAAACCATCAAAAATTTCAATCCTGCATGATTCTACCAAGAAATGTGATTCTTCATTCAAAACGCTGGTTTTTGCTATTGGGCTCTATTGAATAATGAATGTTTTGAATTTTCTCCAAAAGTAAAGTAGTTGCAAACTCATCCTTTTAGAGACTTGTTTGGGCTCATGAGAGGAGTAGAAAAAAATCAAAAATTTCAGTCCTGCACGATTCTACCAAGAAATGTGTGTTCATTCAAACTGCTGGTTTTTGATATTTTGGGCCCTATTGAATAATGAATGTTTTGAATTTTCTCCAAAAGTAAAGTAGTTGCAAACTCATCCTTTTAGAAACTTGTTTGGGCTGTTGAGAGGAGTAAAAAACCATCAAAAATTTCAATCCTGCATGATTCTACCAAGAAATGTGATTCTTCATTCAAAACCTGATTTTTGCTATTGGGCTCTATTGAATAATGAATGTTTTGAATTTTCTCCAAAAGTAAAGTAGTTGCAAACTCATGCTTTTAGAGACTTGTTTGGGCTCATGAGAGGAGTAGAAAAACATCAAAAATTTCAGTCCTGCATGATTCTACCAAGAAATGTGTGTTCATTGAAACCGCTAGTTTTTGATAGTTTGGGCCCTATTGAATAATTAATGTTTTGAATTTTCTCCAAAAGTAAAGTAGTTGCAAACTCATCCTTTTAGAAACTTGTTTGGGCTGTTGAGAGGAGTAAAAAACCATCAAAAATTTCAATCCTGCATGATTCTACCAAGAAATGTGATTCTTCATTCACAACGCTGGTTTTTGCTATTGAGCTCTATTGAATAATGAATGTTTTGAATTTTCTCCAAAAGTAAAGTAATTGCAAACTCATGCTTTTAGAGACTTGTTTGGGCTCATGAGAGGAGTAGAAAAACATCAAAAATTTCAGTCCTGCATGATTCTACCAAGAAATGTGTGTTCATTGAAACCGCTGGTTTTTGATAGTTTGGGCCCTATTGAATAATGAATGTTTTGAATTTTCTCCAAAAGTAAAGTAGTTGCAAACTCATCCTTTTAGAAACTTGTTTGGGCTGTTGAGAGGAGTAAAAAACCATCAAAAATTTCAATCCTGCATGATTCTACCAAGAAATGTGATTCTTCATTCAAAACGCTGGTTTTTGCTATTGGGCTCTATTGAATAATGAATGTTTTGAATTTTCTCCAAAAGTAAAGTAGTTGCAAACTCATCCTTTTAGAGACTTGTTTGGGCTCATGAGAGGAGTAGAAAAACATCAAAAATTTCAGTCCTGCATGATTCTACCAAGAAATGTGTGTTCATTCAAACCGCTGGTTTTTGATATTTTGGGCCCTATTGAATAATGAATGTTTTGAATTTTCTCCAAAAGTAAAGTAGTTGCAAACTCATCCTTTTAGAAACTTGTTTGGGCTGTTGAGAGGAGTAAAAAACCATCAAAAATTTCAATCCTGCATGATTCTACCAAGAAATGTGATTCTTCATTCAAAACCTGATTTTTGCTATTGGGCTCTATTGAATAATGAATGTTTTGAATTTTCTCCAAAAGTAAAGTAGTTGCAAACTCATGCTTTTAGAGACTTGTTTGGGCTCATGAGAGGAGTAGAAAAACATCAAAAATTTCAGTCCTGCATGATTCTACCAAGAAATGTGTGTTCATTGAAACCGCTGGTTTTTGATAGTTTGGGCCCTATTGAATAATGAATGTTTTGAATTTTCTCCAAAAGTAAAGTAGTTGCAAACTCATCCTTTTAGAAACTTGTTTGGGCTGTTGAGAGGAGTAAAAAACCATCAAAAATTTCAATCCTGCATGATTCTACCAAGAAATGTGATTCTTCATTCAAAACGCTGGTTTTTGCTATTGGGCTCTATTGAATAATGAATGTTTTGAATTTTCTCCAAAAGTAAAGTAGTTGCAAACTCTTGCTTTTAGAGACTTGTTTGGGCTCATGAGAGGAGTAGAAAAACATCAAAAATTTCAGTCCTGCATGATTCTACCAAGAAATGTGTGTTCATTGAAACCGCTGGTTTTTGATAGTTTGGGCCCTATTGAATAATGAATGTTTTGAATTTTCTCCAAAAGTAAAGTAGTTGCAAACTCATCCTTTTAGAAACTTGTTTGGGCTGTTGAGCGGAGTAAAAAACCATCAAAAATTTCAATCCTGCATGATTCTACCAAGAAATGTGATTCTTCATTCAAAACGCTGGTTTTTGCTATTGGGCTCTATTGAATAATGAATGTTTTGAATTTTCTCCAAAAGTAAAGTAGTTGCAAACTCATGCTTTTAGAGACTTGTTTGGGCTCATGAGAGGAGTAGAAAAACATCAAAAATTTCAGTCCTGCATGATTCTACCAAGAAATGTGTGTTCATTGAAACCGCTGGTTTTTGATAGTTTGGGCCCTATTGAATAATGAATGTTTTGAATTTTCTCCAAAAGTAAAGTAGTTGCAAACTCATCCTTTTAGAAACTTGTTTGGGCTGTTGAGAGGAGTAAAAAACCATCAAAAATTTCAATCCTGCATGATTCTACCAAGAAATGTGATTCTTCATTCAAAACGCTGGTTTTTGCTATTGGGCTCTATTGAATAATGAATGTTTTGAATTTTCTCCAAAAGTAAAGTAGTTGCAAACTCATCCTTTTAGAGACTTGTTTGGGCTCATGAGAGGCGTAGAAAAACATCAAAAATTTCAGTCCTGCACGATTCTACCAAGAAATGTGTGTTCATTCAAACCGCTGGTTTTTGATATTTTGGGCCCTATTGAATAATGAATGTTTTGAATTTTCTCCAAAAGTAAAGTAGTTGCAAACTCATCCTTTTAGAAACTTGTTTGGGCTGTTGAGAGGAGTAAAAAACCATCAAAAATTTAAATCCTGCATGATTCTACCAAGAAATGTGTTTCTTCATTCAAAACCTGATTTTTGCTATTGTGCTCTATTGAATAATGAATGTTTTGAATTTTCTCCAAAAGTAAAGTAGTTACAAACTCATGCTTTTAGAGACTTGTTTGGGCTCATGAGAAGAGTAGAAAAACATCAAAAATTTCAGTCCTGCATGATTCTACCAAGAAATGTGTGTTCATTGAAACCGCTGATTTTTGATAGTTTGGGCCCTATTGAATAATGAATGTTTTGAATTTTCTCCAAAAGTAAAGTAGTTGCAAACTCATCCTTTTAGAAACTTGTTTGGGCTGTTGAGAGGAGTAAAAAACCATCAAAAATTTCAATCCTGCATGATTCTACCAAGAAATGTGATTCTTCATTCAAAACCTGATTTTTGCTATTGGGCTCTATTGAATAATGAATGTTTTGAATTTTCTCCAAAAGTAAAGTAGTTGCAAACTCATGCTTTTAGAGACTTGTTTGGGCTCATGAGAGGAGTAGAAAAACATCAAAAATTTCAGTCCTGCATGATTCTACCAAGAAATGTGTGTTCATCGAAACCGCTGGTTTTTGATAGTTTGGGCCCTATTGAATAATGAATGTTTTGAATTTTCTCCAAAAGTAAAGTAATTGCAAACTCATCCTTTTAGAAACTTGTTTGGGCTGTTGAGAGGAGTAAAAAACCATCAAAAATTTCAATCCTGCATGATTCTACCAAGAAATGTGATTCTTCATTCAAAACGCTGGTTTTTACTATTGGGCTCTATTGAATAATGAAAGTTTTGAATTTTCTCCAAAAGTAAAGTAGTTGCAAACTCATCCTTTTAGAGACTTGTTTGGGCTCATGAGAGGAGTAGAAAAACATCAAAAATTTCAGTCCTGCACGATTCTACCAAGAAATGTGTGTTCATTCAAACCGCTGGTTTTTGATAGTTTGGGCCCTATTGAATAATGAATGTTTTGAATTTTCTCCAAAAGTAAAGTAGTTGCAAACTCATCCTTTTATAAACTTGTTTGGGCTGTTGAGAGGAGTAAAAAACCATCAAAAATTTCAATCCTGCATGATTCTACCAAGAAATGTGATTCTTCATTCAAAACCTGATTTTTGCTATTGGGCTCTATTGAATAATGAATGTTTTGAATTTTCTCCAAAAGTAAAGTAGTTGCAAACTCATGCTTTTAGAGACTTGTTTGGGCTCATGAGAGGAGTAGAAAAACATCAAAAATTTCAGTCCTGCATGATTCTACCAAGAAATGTGTGTTCATTGAAACCGCTGGTTTTTGATAGTTTGGGCCCTATTGAATAATGAATGTTTTGAATTTTCTCCAAAAGTAAAGTAGTTGCAAACTCATCCTTTTAGAAACTTGTTTGGGCTGTTGAGAGGAGTAAAAAACCATCAAAAATTTCAATCCTGCATGATTCTACCAAGAAATGTGATTCTTCATTCAAAACGCTGGTTTTTGCTATTGAGCTCTATTGAATAATGAATGTTTTGAATTTTCTCCAAAAGTAAAGTAGTTGCAAACTCATGCTTTTAGAGACTTGTTTGGGCTCATGAGAGGAGTAGAAAAACATCAAAAATTTCAGTCCTGCATGATTCTACCAAGAAATGTGTGTTCATTGAAACCGCTGGTTTTTGATAGTTTGGGCCCTATTGAATAATGAATGTTTTGAATTTTCTCCAAAAGTAAAGTAGTTGCAAACTCATCCTTTTAGAAACTTGTTTGGGCTGTTGAGAGGAGTAAAAAACCATCAAAAATTTCAATCCTGCATGATTCTACCAAGAAATGTGATTCTTCATTCAAAACCTGATTTTTGCTATTGGGCTCTATTGAATAATGAATGTTTTGAATTTTCTCCAAAAGTAAAGTAGTTGCAAACTCATGCTTTTAGAGACTTGTTTGGGCTCATGAGAGGAGTAGAAAAACATCAAAAATTTCAGTCCTGCATGATTCTACCAAGAAATGTGTGTTCATTGAAACCGCTGGTTTTTGATAGTTTGGGCCCTATTGAATAATGAATGTTTTGAATTTTCTCCAAAAGTAAAGTAGTTGCAAACTCATCCTTTTAGAAACTTGTTTGGGCTGTTGAGAGGAGTAAAAAACCATCAAAAATTTCAATCCTGCATGATTCTACCAAGAAATGTGATTCTTCATTCAAAACGCTGGTTTTTGCTATTGGGCTCTATTGAATAATGAATGTTTTGAATTTTCTCCAAAAGTAAAGTAGTTGCAAACTCATGCTTTTAGAGACTTGTTTGGGCTCATGAGAGGAGTAGAAAAACATCAAAAATTTCAGTCCTGCATGGTTCTACCAAGAAATGTGTGTTCATTGAAACCGCTGGTTTTTGATAGTTTGGGCCCTATTGAATAATGAATGTTTTGAATTTTCTCCAAAAGTAAAGTAGTTGCAAACTCATCCTTTTAGAAACTTGTTTGGGCTGTTGAGAGGAGTAAAAAACCATCAAAAATTTCAATCCTGCATGATTCTACCAAGAAATGTGATTCTTCATTCAAAACGCTGGTTTTTGCTATTGGGCTCTATTGAATAATGAATGTTTTGAATTTTCTCCAAAAGTAAAGTAGTTGCAAACTCATGCTTTTAGAGACTTGTTTGGGCTCATGAGAGGAGTAGAAAAACATCAAAAATTTCAGTCCTGCATGATTCTACCAAGAAATGTGTGTTCATTGAAACCGCTGGTTTTTGATAGTTTGGGCCCTATTGAATAATGAATGTTTTGAATTTTCTCCAAAAGTAAAGTAGTTGCAAACTCATCCTTTTAGAAACTTGTTTGGGCTGTTGAGAGGAGTAAAAAACCATCAAAAATTTCAATCCTGCATGATTCTACCAAGAAATGTGATTCTTCATTCAAAACGCTGGTTTTTGCTATTGGGCTCTATTGAATAATGAATGTTTTGAATTTTCTCCAAAAGTAAAGTAGTTGCAAACTCATCCTTTTAGAGACTTGTTTGGGCTCATGAGAGAAGTAGAAAAAAATCAAAAATTTCAGTCCTGCAAGATTCTACCAAGAAATGTGTGTTCATTCAAACTGCTGGTTTTTGATATTTTGGGCCCTATTGAATAATGAATGTTTTGAATTTTCTCCAAAAGTAAAGTAGTTGCAAACTCATCCTTTTAGAAACTTGTTTGGGCTGTTGAGAAGAGTAAAAAACCATCAAAAATTTCAATCCTGCATGAATCTACCAAGAAATGTGATTCTTCATTCAAAACCTGATTTTTGCTATTGGGCTCTATTGAATAATGAATGTTTTGAATTTTCTCCAAAAGTAAAGTAGTTGCAAACTCATGCTTTTAGAGACTTGTTTGGGCTCATGAGAGGAGTAGAAAAACATCAAAAATTTCAGTCCTGCATGATTCTACCAAGAAATGTGTGTTCATTGAAACCGCTGGTTTTTGATAGTTTGGGCCCTATTGAATAATGAATGTTTTGAATTTTCTCCAAAAGTAAAGTAGTTGCAAACTCATCCTTTTAGAAACTTGTTTGGGCTGTTGAGAGGAGTAAAAAACCATCAAAAATTTCAATCCTGCATGATTCTACCAAGAAATGTGATTCTTCATTCAAAACGCTGGTTTTTGCTATTGGGCTCTATTGAATAATGAATGTTTTGAATTTTCTCCAAAAGTAAAGTAGTTGCAAACTCATCCTTTTAGAGACTTGTTTGGGCTCATGAGAGGAGTAGAAAAACATCAAAAATTTCAGTCCTGCACGATTCTACCAAGAAATGTGTGTTCATTGAAACCGCTGGTTTTTGATATTTTGGGCCCTATTGAATAATGAATGTTTTGAATTTTCTCCAAAAGTAAAGTAGTTGCAAACTCATCCTTTTAGAAACTTGTTTGGGCTGTTGAGAGGAGTAAAAAACCATCAAAAATTTCAATCCTGCATGATTCTACCAAGAAATGTGATTCTTCATTCAAAACGCTGGTTTTTGCTATTGGGCTCTATTGAATAATGAATATTTTGAATTTTCTCCAAAAGTAAAGTAGTTGCAAACTCATGCTTTTAGAGACTTGTTTGGGCTCATGAGAGGAGTAGAAAAACATCAAAAATTTCAGTCCTGCATGATTCTACCAAGAAATGTGTGTTTATTGAAACCGCTGTTTTTTGATAGTTTGGGCCCTATTGAATAATGAATGTTTTGAATTTTCTCCAAAAGTAAAGTAGTTGCAAACTCATCCTTTTAGAAACTTGTTTGGGCTGTTGAGAGGAGAGGAGTAAAAAACCATCAAAAATTTCAATCCTGCATGATTCTACCAAGAAATGTGATTCTTCATTCAAAACGCTGGTTTTTGCTATTGGGCTCTATTGAATAATGAATGTTTTGAATTTTCTCCAAAAGTAAAGTAGTTGCAAACTCATCCTTTTAGAGACTTGTTTGGGCTCATGAGAGGAGTAGAAAAACATCAAAAATTTCAGTCCTGCACGATTCTACCAAGAAATGTGTGTTCATTCAAACCGCTGGTTTTTGATATTTTGGGCCCTATTGAATAATGAATGTTTTGAATTTTCTCCAAAAGTAAAGTAGTTGCAAACTCATCCTTTTAGAAACTTGTTTGGGCTGTTGAGAGGAGTAAAAAACCATCAAAAATTTCAATCCTGCATGATTCTACCAAGAAATGTGATTCTTCATTCAAAACGCTGGTTTTTGCTATTGGGCTCTATTGAATAATGAATGTTTTGAATTTTCTCCAAAAGTAAAGTTGTTGTAAACTCATCCTTTTAGAGACTTGTTTGGGCTCATGAGAGGAGTAGAAAAACATCAAAAATTTCAGTCCTGCACGATTCTACCAAGAAATGTGTGTTCATTCAAAACGCTGGTTTTTGATATTTTGGGCCCTATTGAAAAATGAATGTTTTGAATTTTCTCGAAAAGTAAAGTAGTTGCAAACTCATCCTTTTAGAAACTTGTTTGGGCTGTTGAGAGGAGAGGAGTAAAAAACCATCAAAAATTTCAATCCTGCATGATTCTACCAAGAAATGTGATTCTTCATTCAAAACGCTGGTTTTTGCTATTGGGCTCTATTGAATAATGAATGTTTTGAATTTTCTCCAAAAGTAAAGTAGTTGCAAACTCATCCTTTTAGAGACTTGTTTGGGCTCATGAGAGGAGTAGAAAAACATCAAAAATTTCAGTTCTGCACGATTCTACCAAGAAATGTGTGTTCATTCAAACCGCTGGTTTTTGATATTTTGGGCCCTATTGAATAATGAATGTTTTGAATTTTCTCCAAAAGTAAAGTAGTTGCAAACTCATCCTTTTAGAAACTTGTTTGGGCTGTTGAGAGGAGTAAAAAACCATCAAAAATTTCAATCCTGCATGATTCTACCAAGAAATGTGATTCTTCATTCAAAACGCTGGTTTTTGCTATTGGGCTCTATTGAATAATGAATGTTTTGAATTTTCTCCAAAAGTAAAGTTGTTGTAAACTCATCCTTTTAGAGACTTGTTTGGGCTCATGAGAGGAGTAGAAAAACATCAAAAATTTCAGTCCTGCACGATTCTACCAAGAAATGTGTGTTCATTCAAACCGCTGGTTTTTGATATTTTGGGCCCTATTGAATAATGAATGTTTTGAATTTTCTCGAAAAGTAAAGTAGTTGCAAACTCATCCTTTTAGAAACTTGTTTGGGCTGTTGAGAGGAGTAAAAAACCATCAAAAATTTCAATCCTGCATGATTCTACCAAGAAATGTGATTCTTCATTCACAACGCTGGTTTTTGCTATTGGGCTCTATTGAATAATGAATGTTTTGAATTTTCTCCAAAAGTAAAGTAGTTGCAAACTCATGCTTTTAGAGACTTGTTTGGGCTCATGAGAGGAGTAGAAAAACATCAAAAATTTCAGTCCTGCATGATTCTACCAAGAAATGTGTGTTCATTGAAACCGCTGGTTTTTGATAGTTTGGGACCTATTAAATAATGAATGTTTTGAATTTTCTCCAAAAGTAAAGTAGTTGCAAACTCATCCTTTTAGAAACTTGTTTGGGCTGTTGAGAGGAGTAAAAAACCATCAAAAATTTCAATCCTGCATGATTCTACCAAGAAATCTGATTCTTCATTCAAAACGCTGGTTTTTGCTATTGGGCTCTATTGAATAATGAATGTTTTGAATTTTCTCCAAAAGTAAAGTAGTTGCAAACTCATCCTTTTAGAGACTTGTTTGGGCTCATGAGAGGAGTAGAAAAACATCAAAAATTTCAGTCCTGCACGATTCTACCAAGAAATGTGTGTTCATTCAAACCGCTGGTTTTTGATATTTTGGGCCCTATTGAATAATGAATGTTTTGAATTTTCTCCAAAAGTAAAGTAGTTGCAAACTCATCCTTTTAGAAACTTGTTTGGGCTGTTGAGAGGAGTAAAAAACCATCAAAAATTTCAATCCTGCATGATTCTACCAAGAAATGTGATTCTTCATTCAAAACCTGATTTTTGCTATTGGGCTCTATTGAATAATGAATGTTTTGAATTTTCTCCAAAAGTAAAGTAGTTGCAAACTCATGCTTTTAGAGACTTGTTTGGGCTCATGAGAGGAGTAGAAAAACATCAAAAATTTCAGTCCTGCATGATTCTACCAAGAAATGTGTGTTCATTGAAACCGCTGGTTTTTGATAGTTTGGGCCCTATTGAATAATGAATGTTTTGAATTTTCTCCAAAAGTAAAGTAGTTGCAAACTCATCCTTTTAGAAACTTGTTTGGGCTGTTGAGAGGAGTAAAAAACCATCAAAAATTTCAATCCTGCATGATTCTACCAAGAAAAGTGATTCTTCATTCAAAACGCTGGTTTTTGCTATTGGGCTCTATTAAA
This sequence comes from Dendrobates tinctorius, assembly GCF_039654945.1. Classification (NCBI taxonomy): domain Eukaryota; kingdom Metazoa; phylum Chordata; class Amphibia; order Anura; family Dendrobatidae; genus Dendrobates; species Dendrobates tinctorius. The sequence goes on from NW_027361945.1 coordinate 5,374,150, forward strand.
TAATGAATGTTTTGAATTTTCTCCAAAAGTAAAGTAGTTGCAAACTCATGCTTTTAGAGACTTGTTTGGGCTCATGAGAGGAGTAGAAAAACATCAAAAATTTCAGTCCTGCATGATTCTACCAAGAAATGTGTGTTCATTGAAACCACTGGTTTTTGATAGTTTGGGCCCTATTGAATAATGAATGTTTTGAATTTTCTCCAAAAGTAAAGTAGTTGCAAACTCATCCTTTTAGAAACTTGTTTGGGCTGTTGAGAGGAGTAAAAAACATCAAAAATTTCAATCCTGCATGATTCTACCAAGAAATGTGATTCTTCATTCAAAACCTGATTTTTGCTATTGGGCTCTATTGAATAATGAATGTTTTGAATTTTCTCCAAAAGTAAAGTAGTTGCAAACTCATGCTTTTAGAGACTTGTTTGGGCTCATGAGAGGAGTAGAAAAACATCAAAAATTTCAGTCCTGCATGATTCTACCAAGAAATGTGTGTTCATTGAAACCGCTGGTTTTTGATAGTTTGGGCCCTATTGAATAATGAATGTTTTGAATTTTCTCCAAAAGTAAAGTAGTTGCAAACTCATCCTTTTAGAAACTTGTTTGGGCTGTTGAGAGGAGTAAAAAACCATCAAAAATTTCAATCCTGCATTATTCTACCAAGAAATGTGATTCTTCATTCAAAACGCTGGTTTTTGCTATTGGGCTCTATTAAATAATGAATGTTTTGAATTTTCTCCAAAAGTAAAGTAGTTGCAAACTCATGCTTTTAGAGACTTGTTTGGGCTCATGAGAGGAGTAGAAAAACATCAAAAATTTCAGTCCTGCATGATTCTACCAAGAAATGTGTGTTCATTGAAACCACTGGTTTTTGATAGTTTGGGCCCTATTGAATAATGAATGTTTTGAATTTTCTCCAAAAGTAAAGTAGTTGCAAACTCATCCTTTTAGAAACTTGTTTGGGCTGTTGAGAGGAGTAAAAAACCATCAAAAATTTCAATCCTGCATGATTCTACCAAGAAATGTGATTCTTCATTCAAAACGCTGGTTTTTGCTATTGGGCTCTATTGAATAATGAATGTTTTGAATTTTCTCCAAAAGTAAAGTAGTTGCAAACTCATCCTTTTAGAGACTTGTTTGGGCTCATGAGAGGAGTAGAAAAAAATCAAAAATTTCAGTCCTGCACGATTCTACCAAGAAATGTGTGTTCATTCAAACTGCTGGTTTTTGATATTTTGGGCCCTATTGAATAATGAATGTTTTGAATTTTCTCCAAAAGTAAAGTAGTTGCAAACTCATCCTTTTAGAAACTTGTTTGGGCTGTTGAGAGGAGTAAAAAACCATCAAAAATTTCAATCCTGCATGATTCTACCAAGAAATGTGATTCTTCATTCAAAACCTGATTTTTGCTATTGGGCTCTATTGAATAATGAATGTTTTGAATTTTCTCCAAAAGTAAAGTAGTTGCAAACTCATGCTTTTAGAGACTTGTTTGGGCTCATGAGAGGAGTAGAAAAACATCAAAAATTTCAGTCCTGCATGATTCTACCAAGAAATGTGTGTTCATTGAAACCGCTAGTTTTTGATAGTTTGGGCCCTATTGAATAATTAATGTTTTGAATTTTCTCCAAAAGTAAAGTAGTTGCAAACTCATCCTTTTAGAAACTTGTTTGGGCTGTTGAGAGGAGTAAAAAACCATCAAAAATTTCAATCCTGCATGATTCTACCAAGAAATGTGATTCTTCATTCACAACGCTGGTTTTTGCTATTGAGCTCTATTGAATAATGAATGTTTTGAATTTTCTCCAAAAGTAAAGTAATTGCAAACTCATGCTTTTAGAGACTTGTTTGGGCTCATGAGAGGAGTAGAAAAACATCAAAAATTTCAGTCCTGCATGATTCTACCAAGAAATGTGTGTTCATTGAAACCGCTGGTTTTTGATAGTTTGGGCCCTATTGAATAATGAATGTTTTGAATTTTCTCCAAAAGTAAAGTAGTTGCAAACTCATCCTTTTAGAAACTTGTTTGGGCTGTTGAGAGGAGTAAAAAACCATCAAAAATTTCAATCCTGCATGATTCTACCAAGAAATGTGATTCTTCATTCAAAACGCTGGTTTTTGCTATTGGGCTCTATTGAATAATGAATGTTTTGAATTTTCTCCAAAAGTAAAGTAGTTGCAAACTCATCCTTTTAGAGACTTGTTTGGGCTCATGAGAGGAGTAGAAAAACATCAAAAATTTCAGTCCTGCATGATTCTACCAAGAAATGTGTGTTCATTCAAACCGCTGGTTTTTGATATTTTGGGCCCTATTGAATAATGAATGTTTTGAATTTTCTCCAAAAGTAAAGTAGTTGCAAACTCATCCTTTTAGAAACTTGTTTGGGCTGTTGAGAGGAGTAAAAAACCATCAAAAATTTCAATCCTGCATGATTCTACCAAGAAATGTGATTCTTCATTCAAAACCTGATTTTTGCTATTGGGCTCTATTGAATAATGAATGTTTTGAATTTTCTCCAAAAGTAAAGTAGTTGCAAACTCATGCTTTTAGAGACTTGTTTGGGCTCATGAGAGGAGTAGAAAAACATCAAAAATTTCAGTCCTGCATGATTCTACCAAGAAATGTGTGTTCATTGAAACCGCTGGTTTTTGATAGTTTGGGCCCTATTGAATAATGAATGTTTTGAATTTTCTCCAAAAGTAAAGTAGTTGCAAACTCATCCTTTTAGAAACTTGTTTGGGCTGTTGAGAGGAGTAAAAAACCATCAAAAATTTCAATCCTGCATGATTCTACCAAGAAATGTGATTCTTCATTCAAAACGCTGGTTTTTGCTATTGGGCTCTATTGAATAATGAATGTTTTGAATTTTCTCCAAAAGTAAAGTAGTTGCAAACTCATGCTTTTAGAGACTTGTTTGGGCTCATGAGAGGAGTAGAAAAACATCAAAAATTTCAGTCCTGCATGATTCTACCAAGAAATGTGTGTTCATTGAAACCGCTGGTTTTTGATAGTTTGGGCCCTATTGAATAATGAATGTTTTGAATTTTCTCCAAAAGTAAAGTAGTTGCAAACTCATCCTTTTAGAAACTTGTTTGGGCTGTTGAGAGGAGTAAAAAACCATCAAAAATTTCAATCCTGCATGATTCTACCAAGAAATGTGATTCTTCATTCAAAACGCTGGTTTTTGCTATTGGGCTCTATTGAATAATGAATGTTTTGAATTTTCTCCAAAAGTAAAGTAGTTGCAAACTCATGCTTTTAGAGACTTGTTTGGGCTCATGAGAGGAGTAGAAAAACATCAAAAATTTCAGTCCTGCATGATTCTACCAAGAAATGTGTGTTCATTGAAACCGCTGGTTTTTGATAGTTTGGGCCCTATTGAATAATGAATGTTTTGAATTTTCTCCAAAAGTAAAGTAGTTGCAAACTCATCCTTTTAGAAACTTGTTTGGGCTGTTGAGAGGAGTAAAAAACCATCAAAAATTTCAATCCTGCATGATTCTACCAAGAAATGTGATTCTTCATTCAAAACCTGATTTTTGCTATGGGGCTCTATTGAATAATGAATGTTTTGAATTTTCTCCAAAAGTAAAGTAGTTGCAAACTCATGCTTTTAGAGACTTGTTTGGGCTCATGAGAGGAGTAGAAAAACATCAAAAATTTCAGTCCTGCATGATTCTACCAAGAAATGTGTGTTCATTGAAACCGCTGGTTTTTGATAGTTTGGGCCCTATTGAATAATGAATGTTTTGAATTTTCTCCAAAAGTAAAGTAGTTGCAAACTCATCCTTTTAGAAACTTGGTTGGGCTGTTGAGAAGAGTAAAAAACCATCAAAAATTTCAATCCTGCATGATTCTACCAAGAAATGTGATTCTTCATTCAAAACGCTGGTTTTTGCTATTGGGCTCTATTGAATAATGAATGTTTTGAATTTTCTCCAAAAGTAAAGTAGTTGCAAACTCATCCTTTTAGAGACTTGTTTGGGCTCATGAGAGAAGTAGAAAAAAATCAAAAATTTCAGTCCTGCACGATTCTACCAAGAAATGTGTGTTCATTCAAACTGCTGGTTTTTGATATTTTGGGCCCTATTGAATAATGAATGTTTTGAATTTTCTCCAAAAGTAAAGTAGTTGCAAACTCATCCTTTTAGAAACTTGTTTGGGCTGTTGAGAAGAGTAAAAAACCATCAAAAATTTCAATCCTGCATGATTCTACCAAGAAATGTGATTCTTCATTCAAAACCTGATTTTTGCTATTGGGCTCTATTGAATAATGAATGTTTTGAATTTTCTCCAAAAGTAAAGTAGTTGCAAACTCATGCTTTTAGAGACTTGTTTGGGCTCATGAGAGGAGTAGAAAAACATCAAAAATTTCAGTCCTGCATGATTCCACCAAGAAATGTGTGTTCATACAAACCGCTGGTTTTTGATAGTTTGGGCCCTATTGAATAATGAATGTTTTGAATTTTCTCCAAAAGTAAAGTAGTTGCAAACTCATCCTTTTAGAAACTTGTTTGGGCTGTTGAGAGGAGTAAAAAACCATCAAAAATTTCAATCCTGCATGATTCTACCAAGAAATGTGATTCTTCATTCAAAACGCTGGTTTTTGCTATTGGGCTCTATTGAATAATGAATGTTTTGAATTTTCTCCAAAAGTAAAGTAGTTGCAAACTCATCCTTTTAGAGACTTGTTTGGGCTCATGAGAGAAGTAGAAAAAAATCAAAAATTTCAGTCCTGCACGATTCTACCAAGAAATGTGTGTTCATTCAAACTGCTGGTTTTTGATATTTTGGGCCCTATTGAATAATGAATGTTTTGAATTTTCTCCAAAAGTAAAGTAGTTGCAAACTCATCCTTTTAGAAACTTGTTTGGGCTGTTGAGAAGAGTAAAAAACCATCAAAAATTTCAATCCTGCATGATTCTACCAAGAAATGTGATTCTTCATTCAAAACCTGATTTTTGCTATTGGGCTCTATTGAATAATGAATGTTTTGAATTTTCTCCAAAAGTAAAGTAGTTGCAAACTCATGCTTTTAGAGACTTGTTTGGGCTCATGAGAGGAGTAGAAAAACATCAAAAATTTCAGTCCTGCATGATTCTACCAAGAAATGTGTGTTCATTGAAACCGCTGGTTTTTGATAGTTTGGGCCCTATTGAATAATGAATGTTTTGAATTTTCTCCAAAAGTAAAGTAGTTGCAAACTCATCCTTTTAGAAACTTGTTTGGGCTGTTGAGAGGAGTAAAAAACCATCAAAAATTTCAATCCTGCATGATTCTACCAAGAAATGTGATTCTTCATTCAAAACGCTGGTTTTTGCTATTGGGCTCTATTGAATAATGAATGTTTTGAATTTTCTCCAAAAGTAAAGTAGTTGCAAACTCATGCTTTTAGAGACTTGTTTGGGCTCATGAGAGGAGTAGAAAAACATCAAAAATTTCAGTCCTGCATGATTCTACCAAGAAATGTGTGTTCATTGAAACCGCTGGTTTTTGATAGTTTGGGCCCTATTGAATAATGAATGTTTTGAATTTTCTCCAAAAGTAAAGTAGTTGCAAACTCATCCTTTTAGAAACTTGTTTGGGCTGTTGAGAGGAGTAAAAAACCATCAAAAATTTCAATCCTGCATGATTCTACCAAGAAATGTGATTCTTCATTCAAAACCTGATTTTTGCTATGGGGCTCTATTGAATAATGAATGTTTTGAATTTTCTCCAAAAGTAAAGTAGTTGCAAACTCATGCTTTTAGAGACTTGTTTGGGCTCATGAGAGGAGTAGAAAAACATCAAAAATTTCAGTCCTGCATGATTCTACCAAGAAATGTGTGTTCATTGAAACCGCTGGTTTTTGATAGTTTGGGCCCTATTGAATAATGAATGTTTTGAATTTTCTCCAAAAGTAAAGTAGTTGCAAACTCATCCTTTTAGAAACTTGTTTGGGCTGTTGAGAAGAGTAAAAAACCATCAAAAATTTCAATCCTGCATGATTCTACCAAGAAATGTGATTCTTCATTCAAAACGCTGGTTTTTGCTATTGGGCTCTATTGAATAATAAATGTTTTGAATTTTCTCCAAAAGTAAAGTAGTTGCAAACTCATCCTTTTAGAGACTTGTTTGGGCTCATGAGAGAAGTAGAAAAAAATCAAAAATTTCAGTCCTGCACGATTCTACCAAGAAATGTGTGTTTATTCAAACTGCTGGTTTTTGATATTTTGGGCCCTATTGAATAATGAATGTTTTGAATTTTCTCCAAAAGTAAAGTAGTTGCAAACTCATCCTTTTAGAAACTTGTTTGGGCTGTTGAGAAGAGTAAAAAACCATCAAAAATTTCAATCCTGCATGATTCTACCAAGAAATGTGATTCTTCATTCAAAACCTGATTTTTGCTATTGGGCTCTATTGAATAATGAATGTTTTGAATTTTCTCCAAAAGTAAAGTAGTTGCAAACTCATGCTTTTAGAGACTTGTTTGGGCTCATGAGAGGAGTAGAAAAACATCAAAAATTTCAGTCCTGCATGATTCTACCAAGAAATGTGTGTTCATACAAACCGCTGGTTTTTGATAGTTTGGGCCCTATTGAATAATGAATGTTTTGAATTTTCTCCAAAAGTAAAGTAGTTGCAAACTTATCCTTTTAGAAACTTGTTTGGGCTGTTGAGAGGAGTAAAAAACCATCAAAAATTTCAATCCTGCATGATTCTACCAAGAAATGTGATTCTTCATTCAAAACGCTGGTTTTTGCTATTGGGCTCTATTGAATAATGAATGTTTTGAATTTTCTCCAAAAGTAAAGTAGTTGCAAACTCATCCTTTTAGAGACTTGTTTGGGCTCATGAGAGAAGTAGAAAAAAATCAAAAATTTCAGTCCTGCACGATTCTACCAAGAAATGTGTGTTCATTCAAACTGCTGGTTTTTGATATTTTGGGCCCTATTGAATAATGAATGTTTTGAATTTTCTCCAAAAGTAAAGTAGTTGCAAACTCATCCTTTTAGAAACTTGTTTGGGCTGTTGAGAAGAGTAAAAAACCATCAAAAATTTCAATCCTGCATGATTCTACCAAGAAATGTGATTCTTCATTCAAAACCTGATTTTTGCTATTGGGCTCTATTGAATAATGAATGTTTTGAATTTTCTCCAAAAGTAAAGCAGTTGCAAACTCATGCTTTTAGAGACTTGTTTGGGCTCATGAGAGGAGTAGAAAAACATCAAAAATTTCAGTCCTGCATGATTCTACCAAGAAATGTGTGTTCATACAAACCGCTGGTTTTTGATAGTTTGGGCCCTATTGAATAATGAATGTTTTGAATTTTCTTCAAAAGTAAAGTAGTTGCAAACTCATCCTTTTAGAAACTTGTTTGGGCTGTTGAGAGGAGTAAAAAACCATCAAAAATTTCAATCCTGCATGATTCTACCAAGAAATGTGATTCTTCATTCAAAACGCTGGTTTTTGCTATTGGGCTCTATTGAATAATGAATGTTTTGAATTTTCTCCAAAAGTAAAGTAGTTGCAAACTCATCCTTTTAGAGACTTGTTTGGGCTCATGAGAGGAGTAGAAAAACATCAAAAATTTCAGTCCTGCATGATTCTACCAAGAAATGTGTGTTCATTGAAACCGCTGGTTTTTGATAGTTTGGGCCCTATTGAATAATGAATGTTTTGAATTTTCTCCAAAAGTAAAGTAGTTGCAAACTCATCCTTTTAGAAACTTGTTTGGGCTGTTGAGAGGAGTAAAAAACCATCAAAAATTTCAATCCTGCATGATTCTACCAAGAAATGTGATTCTTCATTCAAAACGCTGGTTTTTGCTATTGGGCTCTATTGAATAATGAATGTTTTGAATTTTCTCCAAAAGTAAAGTAGTTGCAAACTCATCCTTTTAGAGACTTGTTTGGGCTCATGAGAGAAGTAGAAAAAAATCAAAAATTTCAGTCCTGCACGATTCTACCAAGAAATGTGTGTTCATTCAAACTGCTGGTTTTTGATATTTTGGGCCCTATTGAATAATGAATGTTTTGAATTTTCTCCAAAAGTAAAGTAGTTGCAAACTCATCCTTTTAGAAACTTGTTTGGGCTGTTGAGAAGAGTAAAAAACCATCAAAAATTTCAATCCTGCATGATTCTACCAAGAAATGTGATTCTTCATTCAAAACCTGATTTTTGCTATTGGGCTCTATTGAATAATGAATGTTTTGAATTTTCTCCAAAAGTAAAGTAGTTGCAAACTCATGCTTTTAGAGACTTGTTTGGGCTCATGAGAGGAGTAGAAAAACATCAAAAATTTCAGTCCTGCATGATTCTACCAAGAAATGTGTGTTCATTCAACCCGCTGGTTTTTGATAGTGTGGGCCCTATTGAATAATGAATGTTTTGAATTTTCTCCAAAAGTAAAGTAGTTGCAAACTCATCCTTTTAGAAACTTGTTTGGGCTGTTGAGAGGAGTAAAAAACCATCAAAAATTTCAATCCTGCATGATTCTACCAAGAAATGCGATTCTTCATTCAAAACGCTGGTTTTTGCTATTGGGCTCTATTGAATAATGAATGTTTTGAATTTTCTCCAAAAGTAAAGTAGTTGCAAACTCATCCTTTTAGAGACTTGTTTGGGCTCATGAGAGGAGTAGAAAAACATCAAAAATTTCAGTCCTGCACGATTCTACCAAGAAATGTGTGTTCATTCAAACCGCTGTTTTTTGATATTTTGGGCCCTATTGAATAATGAATGTTTTGAATTTTCTCCAAAAGTAAAGTAGTTGCAAACTCATCCTTTTAGAAACTTGTTTGGGCTGTTGAGAGGAGTAAAAAACCATCAAAAATTTCAATCCTGCTTGATTCTACCAAGAAATGTGATTCTTCATTCAAAACGCTGGTTTTTGCTATTGGGCTCTATTGAATAATGAATGTTTTGAATTTTCTCCAAAAGTAAAGTAGTTGCGAACTCATCCTTTTAGAGACTTGTTTGGGCTCATGAGAGGAGTAGAAAAACATCAAAAATTTCAGTCCTGCACGATTCTACCAAGAAATGTGTGTTCATTCAAACCGCTGGTTTTTGATATTTTGGGCCCTATTGAATAATGAATGTTTTGAATTTTCTCCAAAAGTAAAGTAGTTGCAAACTCATCCTTTTAGAAACTTGTTTGGGCTGTTGAGAGGAGTAAAAAACCATCAAAAATTTCAATCCTGCATGATTCTACCAAGAAATGTGATTCTTCATTCAAAACCTGATTTTTGCTATTGGGCTCTATTGAATAATGAATGTTTTGAATTTTCTCCAAAAGTAAAGTAGTTGCAAACTCATGCTTTTAGAGACTTGTTTGGGCTCATGAGAAGAGTAGAAAAACATCAAAAATTTCAGTCCTGCATGATTCTACCAAGAAATGTGTGTTCATTCAAACCGCTGGTTTTTGATAGTTTGGGCCCTATTGAATAATGAATGTTTTGAATTTTCTCCAAAAGTAAAGTAGTTGCAAACTCATCCTTTTAGAAACTTGTTTGGGCTGTTGAGAGGAGTGAAAAACCATCAAAAATTTCAATCCTGCATGATTCTACCAAGAAATGTGATTCTTCATTCAAAACCTGATTTTTGCTATTGGGCTCTATTGAATAATGAATGTTTTGAATTTTCTCCAAAAGTAAAGTAGTTGCAAACTCATGCTTTTAGAGACTTGTTTGGGCTCATGAGGGGAGTAGAAAAACATCAAAAATTTCAGTCCTGCATGATTCTACCAAGAAATGTGTGTTCATTGAAACCGCTGGTTTTTGATAGTTTGGGCCCTATTGAATAATGAATGTTTTGAATTTTCTCCAAAAGTAAAGTAGTTGCAAACTCATCCTTTTAGAAACTTGTTTGGGCTGTTGAGAGGAGTAAAAAACCATCAAAAATTTCAATCCTGCATGATTCTACCAAGAAATGTGATTCTTCATTCAAAACGCTGGTTTTTACTATTGGGCTCTATTGAATAATGAATGTTTTGAATTTTCTCCAAAAGTAAAGTAGTTGCAAACTCATCCTTTTAGAGACTTGTTTGGGCTCATGAGAGGAGTAGAAAAACATCAAAAATTTCAGTCCTGCACGATTCTACCAAGAAATGTGTGTTCATTCAAACCGCTGGTTTTTGATAGTTTGGGCCCTATTGAATAATGAATGTTTTGAATTTTCTCCAAAAGTAAAGTAGTTGCACACTCATCCTTTTATAAACTTGTTTGGGCTGTTGAGAGGAGTAAAAAACCATCAAAAAATTCAATCCTGCATGATTCTAACAAGAAATGTGATTCTTCATTCAAAACCTGATTTTTGCTATTGGGCTCTATTGAATAATGAATGTTTTGAATTTTCTCCAAAAGTAAAGTAGTTGCAAACTCATGCTTTTAGAGACTTGTTTGGGCTCATGAGAGGAGTAGAAAAACATCAAAAATTTCAGTCCTGCATGATTCTACCAAGAAATGTGTGTTCATTGAAACCGCTGGTTTTTGATAGTTTGGGCCCTATTGAATAATGAATGTTTTGAATTTTCTCCAAAAGTAAAGTAGTTGCAAACTCATCCTTTTAGAAACTTGTTTGGGCTGTTGAGAGGAGTAAAAAACCATCAAAAATTTCAATCCTGCATGATTCTACCAAGAAATGTGATTCTTCATTCAAAACGCTGGTTTTTGCTATTGGGCTCTATTGAATAATGAATGTTTTGAATTTTCTCCAAAAGTAAAGTAGTTGCAAACTCATCCTTTTAGAGACTTGTTTGGGCTCATGAGAGGAGTAGAAAAACATCAAAAATTTCAGTCCTGCACGATTCTACCAAGAAATGTGTGTTCATTCAAACCGCTGGTTTTTGATAGTTTGGGCCCTATTGAATAATGAATGTTTTGAATTTTCTCCAAAAGTAAAGTAGTTGCAAACTCATCCTTTTAGAAACTTGTTTGGGCTGTTGAGAGGAGTAAAAAACCATCAAAAATTTCAATCCTGCATGATTCTACCAAGAAATGTGATTCTTCATTCAAAACCTGATTTTTGCTATTGGGCTCTATTGAATAATGAATGTTTTGAATTTTCTCCAAAAGTAAAGTAGTTGCAAACTCATCCTTTTAGAGACTTGTTTGGGCTCATGAGAGGAGTAGAAAAAAATCAAAAATTTCAGTCCTGCACGATTCTACCAAGAAATGTGTGTTCATTCAAACTGCTGGTTTTTGATATTTTGGGCCCTATTGAATAATGAATGTTTTGAATTTTCTCCAAAAGTAAAGTAGTTGCAAACTCATCCTTTTAGAAACTTGTTTGGGCTGTTGAGAGGAGTAAAAAACCATCAAAAATTTCAATCCTGCATGATTCTACCAAGAAATGTGATTCTTCATTCAAAACGCTGGTTTTTGCTATTGGGCTCTATTGAATAATGAATGTTTTGAATTTTCTCCAAAAGTAAAGTAGTTGCAAACTCATGCTTTTAGAGACTTGTTTGGGCTCATGAGAGGAGTAGAAAAACATCAAAAATTTCAGTCCTGCATGGTTCTACCAAGAAATGTGTGTTCATTGAAACCGCTGGTTTTTGATAGTTTGGGCCCTATTGAATAATGAATGTTTTGAATTTTCTCCAAAAGTAAAGTAGTTGCAAACTCATCCTTTTAGAAACTTGTTTGGGCTGTTGAGAGGAGTAAAAAACCATCAAAAATTTCAATCCTGCATGATTCTACCAAGAAATGTGATTCTTCATTCAAAACGCTGGTTTTTGCTATTGGGCTCTATTGAATAATGAATGTTTTGAATTTTCTCCAAAAGTAAAGTAGTTGCAAACTCATGCTTTTAGAGACTTGTTTGGGCTCATGAGAGGAGTAGAAAAACATCAAAAATTTCAGTCCTGCATGATTCTACCAAGAAATGTGTGTTCATTGAAACCGCTGGTTTTTGATAGTTTGGGCCCTATTGAATAATGAATGTTTTGAATTTTCTCCAAAAGTAAAGTAGTTGCAAACTCATCCTTTTAGAAACTTGTTTGGGCTGTTGAGAGGAGTAAAAAACCATCAAAAATTTCAATCCTGCATGATTCTACCAAGAAATGTGATTCTTCATTCAAAACCTGATTTTTGCTATTGGGCTCTATTGAATAATGAATGTTTTGAATTTTCTCCAAAAGTAAAGTAGTTGCAAACTCATGCTTTTAGAGACTTGTTTGGGCTCATGAGAGGAGTAGAAAAACATCAAAAATTTCAGTCCTGCACGATTCTACCAAGAAATGTGTGTTCATTCAAACTGCTGGTTTTTGATATTTTGGGCCCTATTGAATAATGAATGTTTTGAATTTTCTCCAAAAGTAAAGTAGTTGCAAACTCATCCTTTTAGAAACTTGTTTGGGCTGTTGAGAAGAGTAAAAAACCATCAAAAATTTCAATCCTGCATGAATCTACCAAGAAATGTGATTCTTCATTCAAAACCTGATTTTTGCTATTGGGCTCTATTGAATAATGAATGTTTTGAATTTTCTCCAAAAGTAAAGTAGTTGCAAACTCATGCTTTTAGAGACTTGTTTGGGCTCATGAGAGGAGTAGAAAAACATCAAAAATTTCAGTCCTGCATGATTCTACCAAGAAATGTGTGTTCATACAAACCGCTGGTTTTTGATAGTTTGGGCCCTATTGAATAATGAATGTTTTGAATTTTCTCCAAAAGTAAAGTAGTTGCAAACTCATCCTTTTAGAAACTTGTTTGGGCTGTTGAGAGGAGTAAAAAACCATCAAAAATTTCAATCCTGCATGATTCTACCAAGAAATGTGATTCTTCATTCAAAACGCTGGTTTTTGCTATTGGGCTCTATTGAATAATGAATGTTTTGAATTTTCTCCAAAAGTAAAGTAGTTGCAAACTCATCCTTTTAGAGACTTGTTTGGGCTCATGAGAGAAGTAGAAAAAAATCAAAAATTTCAGTCCTGCACGATTCTACCAAGAAATGTGTGTTCATTCAAACTGCTGGTTTTTGATATTTTGGGCCCTATTGAATAATGAATGTTTTGAATTTTCTCCAAAAGTAAAGTAGTTGCAAACTCATCCTTTTAGAAACTTGTTTGGGCTGTTGAGAAGAGTAAAAAACCATCAAAAATTTCAATCCTGCATGAATCTACCAAGAAATGTGATTCTTCATTCAAAACCTGATTTTTGCTATTGGGCTCTATTGAATAATGAATGTTTTGAATTTTCTCCAAAAGTAAAGTAGTTGCAAACTCATGCTTTTAGAGACTTGTTTGGGCTCATGAGAGGAGTAGAAAAACATCAAAAATTTCAGTCCTGCATGATTCTACCAAGAAATGTGTGTTCATTCAAACCGCTGGTTTTTGATAGTTTGGGCCCTATTGAATAATGAATGTTTTGAATTTTCTCCAAAAGTAAAGTAGTTGCAAACTCATCCTTTTAGAAACTTGTTTGGGCTGTTGAGAGGAGTAAAAAACCATCAAAAATTTCAATCCTGCATGATTCTACCAAGAAATGTGATTCTTCATTCAAAACGCTGGTTTTTGCTATGGGGCTCTATTGAATAATGAATGTTTTGAATTTTCTCCAAAAGTAAAGTAGTTGCAAACTCATCCTTTTAGAGACTTGTTTGGGCTCATGAGAGGAGTAGAAAAACATCAAAAATTTCAGTCCTGCACGATTCTACCAAGAAATGTGTGTTCATTGAAACCGCTGGTTTTTGATATTTTGGGCCCTATTGAATAATGAATGTTTTGAATTTTCTCCAAAAGTAAAGTAGTTGCAAACTCATCCTTTTAGAAACTTGTTTGGGCTGTTGAGAGGAGTAAAAAACCATCAAAAATTTCAATCCTGCATGATTCTACCAAGAAATGTGATTCTTCATTCAAAACGCTGGTTTTTGCTATTGGGCTCTATTGAATAATGAATATTTTGAATTTTCTCCAAAAGTAAAGTAGTTGCAAACTCATGCTTTTAGAGACTTGTTTGGGCTCATGAGAGGAGTAGAAAAACATCAAAAATTTCAGTCCTGCATGATTCTACCAAGAAATGTGTGTTCATTGAAACCGCTGGTTTTTGATAGTTTGGGCCCTATTGAATAATGAATGTTTTGAATTTTCTCCAAAAGTAAAGTAGTTGCAAACTCATCCTTTTAGAAACTTGTTTGGGCTGTTGAGAGGAGTAAAAAACCATAAAAAATTTCAATCCTGCATGATTCTACCAAGAAATGTGATTCTTCATTCAAAACGCTGGTTTTTGCTATTGGGCTCTATTGAATAATGAATGTTTTGAATTTTCTCCAAAAGTAAAGTAGTTGCAAACTCATCCTTTTAGAGACTTGTTTGGGCTCATGAGAGGAGTAGAAAAACATCAAAAATTTCAGTCCTGCACGATTCTACCAAGAAATGTGTGTTCATTCAAACCGCTGGTTTTTGATATTTTGGGCCCTATTGAATAATGAATGTTTTGAATTTTCTCCAAAAGTAAAGTAGTTGCAAACTCATCCTTTTAGAAACTTGTTTGGGCTGTTGAGAGGAGTAAAAAACCATCAAAAATTTCAATCCTGCATGATTCTACCAAGAAATGTGATTCTTCATTCAAAACGCTGGTTTTTGCTATTGGGCTCTATTGAATAATGAATGTTTTGAATTTTCTCCAAAAGTAAAGTTGTTGTAAACTCATCCTTTTAGAGACTTGTTTGGGCTCATGAGAGGAGTAGAAAAACATCAAAAATTTCAGTCCTGCACGATTCTACCAAGAAATGTGTGTTCATTCAAACCGCTGGTTTTTGATATTTTGGGCCCTATTGAATAATGAATGTTTAGAATTTTCTCGAAAAGTAAAGTAGTTGCAAACTCATCCTTTTAGAAACTTGTTTGGGCTGTTGAGAGGAGTAAAAAACCATCAAAAATTTCAATCCTGCATGATTCTACCAAGAAATGTGATTCTTCATTCACAACGCTGGTTTTTGCTATTGGGCTCTATTGAATAATGAATGTTTTGAATTTTCTCCAAAAGTAAAGTAGTTGCAAACTCATGCTTTTAGAGACTTGTTTGGGCTCATGAGAGGAGTAGAAAAACATCAAAAATTTCAGTCCTGCATGATTCTACCAAGAAATGTGTGTTCATTGAAACCGCTGGTTTTTGATAGTTTGGGCCCTATTGAATAATGAATGTTTTGAATTTTCTCCAAAAGTAAAGTAGTTGCAAACTCATCCTTTTAGAAACTTGTTTGGGCTGTTGAGAGGAGTAAAAAACCATCAAAAATTTCAATCCTGCATGATTCTACCAAGAAATGTGATTCTTCATTCAAAACGCTGGTTTTTGCTATTGGGCTCTATTGAATAATGAATGTTTTGAATTTTCTCCAAAAGTAAAGTAGTTGCAAACTCATCCTTTTAGAGACTTGTTTGGCCTCATGAGAGGAGTAGAAAAACATCAAAAATTTCAGTCCTGCACGATTCTACCAAGAAATGTGTGTTCATTCAAACCGCTGGTTTTTGATATTTTGGGCCCTATTGAATAATGAATGTTTTGAATTTTCTCCAAAAGTAAAGTAGTTGCAAACTCATCCTTTTAGAAACTTGTTTGGGCTGTTGAGAGGAGTAAAAAACCATCAAAAATTTCAATCCTGCATGATTCTACCAAGAAATGTGATTCTTCATTCAAAACCTGATTTTTGCTATTGGGCTCTATTGAATAATGAATGTTTTGAATTTTCTCCAAAAGTAAAGTAGTTGCAAACTCATGCTTTTAGAGACTTGTTTGGGCTCATGAGAGGAGTAGAAAAACATCAAAAATTTCAGTCCTGCATGATTCTACCAAGAAATGTGTGTTCATTGAAACCGCTGGTTTTTGATAGTTTGGGCCCTATTGAATAATGAATGTTTTGAATTTTCTCCAAAAGTAAAGTAGTTGCAAACTCATCCTTTTAGAAACTTGTTTGGGCTGTTGAGAGGAGTAAAAAACCATCAAAAATTTCAATCCTGCATGATTCTACCAAGAAAAGTGATTCTTCATTCAAAACGCTGGTTTTTGCTATTGGGCTCTATTAAATAATGAATGTTTTGAATTTTCTCCAAAAGTAAAGTAGTTGCAAACTCATGCTTTTAGAGACTTGTTTGGGCTCATGAGAGGAGTAGAAAAACATCAAAAATTTCAGTCCTGCATGATTCTACCAAGAAATGTGTGTTCATTGAAACCACTGGTTTTTGATAGTTTGGGCCCTATTGAATAATGAATGTTTTGAATTTTCTCCAAAAGTAAAGTAGTTGCAAACTCATCCTTTTAGAAACTTGTTTGGGCTGTTGAGAGGAGTAAAAAACCATCAAAAATTTCAATCCTGCATGATTCTACCAAGAAATGTGATTCTTCATTCAAAACCTGATTTTTGCTATTGGGCTCTATTGAATAATGAATGTTTTGAATTTTCTCCAAAAGTAAAGTAGTTGCAAACTCATGCTTTTAGAGACTTGTTTGGGCTCATGAGAGGAGTAGAAAAACATCAAAAATTTCAGTCCTGCATGATTCTACCAAGAAATGTGTGTTCATTGAAACCGCTGGTTTTTGATAGTTTGGGCCCTATTGAATAATGAATGTTTTGAATTTTCTCCAAAAGTAAAGTAGTTGCAAACTCATCCTTTTAGAAACTTGTTTGGGCTGTTGAGAGGAGTAAAAAACCATCAAAAATTTCAATCCTGCATGATTCTACCAAGAAATGTGATTCTTCATTCAAAACGCTGGTTTTTGCTATTGGGCTCTATTGAATAATGAATGTTTTGAATTTTCTCCAAAAGTAAAGTAGTTGCAAACTCATCCTTTTAGAGACTTGTTTGGGCTCATGAGAGGAGTAGAAAAACATCAAAAATGTCAGTCCTGCACGATTCTACCAAGAAATGTGTGTTCATTCAAACCGCTGGTTTTTGATAGTTTGGGCCCTATTGAATAATGAATGTTTTGAATTTTCTCCAAAAGTAAAGTAGTTGCAAACTCATCCTTTTAGAAACTTGTTTGGGCTGTTGAGAGGAGTAAAAAACCATCAAAAATTTCAATCCTGCATGATTCTACCAAGAAATGTGATTCTTCATTCAAAACCTGATTTTTGCTATTGGGCTCTATTGAATAATGAATGTTTTGAATTTTCTCCAAAAGTAAAGTAGTTGCAAACTCATCCTTTTAGAGACTTGTTTGGGCTCATGAGAGGAGTAGAAAAAAATCAAAAATTTCAGTCCTGCACGATTCTACCAAGAAATGTGTGTTCATTCAAACTGCTGGTTTTTGATATTTTGGGCCCTATTGAATAATGAATGTTTTGAATTTTCTCCAAAAGTAAAGTAGTTGCAAACTCATCCTTTTAGAAACTTGTTTGGGCTGTTGAGAGGAGTAAAAAACCATCAAAAATTTCAATCCTGCATGATTCTACCAAGAAATGTGATTCTTCATTCAAAACGCTGGTTTTTGCTATTGGGCTCTATTGAATAATGAATGTTTTGAATTTTCTCCAAAAGTAAAGTAGTTGCAAACTCATGCTTTTAGAGACTTGTTTGGGCTCATGAGAGGAGTAGAAAAACATCAAAAATTTCAGTCCTGCATGGTTCTACCAAGAAATGTGTGTTCATTGAAACCGCTGGTTTTTGATAGTTTGGGCCCTATTGAATAATGAATGTTTTGAATTTTCTCCAAAAGTAAAGTAGTTGCAAACTCATCCTTTTAGAAACTTGTTTGGGCTGTTGAGAGGAGTAAAAAACCATCAAAAATTTCAATCCTGCATGATTCTACCAAGAAATGTGATTCTTCATTCAAAACGCTGGTTTTTGCTATTGGGCTCTATTGAATAATGAATGTTTTGAATTTTCTCCAAAAGTAAAGTAGTTGCAAACTCATGCTTTTAGAGACTTGTTTGGGCTCATGAGAGGAGTAGAAAAACATCAAAAATTTCAGTCCTGCATGATTCTACCAAGAAATGTGTGTTCATTGAAACCGCTGGTTTTTGATAGTTTGGGCCCTATTGAATAATGAATGTTTTGAATTTTCTCCAAAAGTAAAGTAGTTGCAAACTCATCCTTTTAGAAACTTGTTTGGGCTGTTGAGAGGAGTAAAAAACCATCAAAAATTTCAATCCTGCATGATTCTACCAAGAAATGTGATTCTTCATTCAAAACGCTGGTTTTTGCTATTGGGCTCTATTGAATAATGAATGTTTTGAATTTTCTCCAAAAGTAAAGTAGTTGCAAACTCATCCTTTTAGAGACTTGTTTGGGCTCATGAGAGAAGTAGAAAAAAATCAAAAATTTCAGTCCTGCACGATTCTACCAAGAAATGTGTGTTCATTCAAACTGCTGGTTTTTGATATTTTGGGCCCTATTGAATAATGAATGTTTTGAATTTTCTCCAAAAGTAAAGTAGTTGCAAACTCATCCTTTTAGAAACTTGTTTGGGCTGTTGAGAAGAGTAAAAAACCATCAAAAATTTCAATCCTGCATGATTCTACCAAGAAATGTGATTCTTCATTCAAAACCTGATTTTTGCTATTGGGCTCTATTGAATAATGAATGTTTTGAATTTTCTCCAAAAGTAAAGTAGTTGCAAACTCATGCTTTTAGACACTTGTTTGGGCTCATGAGAGGAGTAGAAAAACATCAAAAATTTCAGTCCTGCATGATTCTACCAAGAAATGTGTGTTCATACAAACCGCTGGTTTTTGATAGTTTGGGCCCTATTGAATAATGAATGTTTTGAATTTTCTCCAAAAGTAAAGTAGTTGCAAACTCATCCTTTTAGAAACTTGTTTGGGCTGTTGAGAGGAGTAAAAAACCATCAAAAATTTCAATCCTGCATGATTCTACCAAGAAATGTGATTCTTCATTCAAAACGCTGGTTTTTGCTATTGGGCTCTATTGAATAATGAATGTTTTGAATTTTCTCCAAAAGTAAAGTAGTTGCAAACTCATCCTTTTAGAGACTTGTTTGGGCTCATGAGAGAAGTAGAAAAAAATCAAAAATTTCAGTCCTGCACGATTCTACCAAGAAATGTGTGTTCATTCAAACTGCTGGTTTTTGATATTTTGGGCCCTATTGAATAATGAATGTTTTGAATTTTCTCCAAAAGTAAAGTAGTTGCAAACTCATCCTTTTAGAAACTTGTTTGGGCTGTTGAGAAGAGTAAAAAACCATCAAAAATTTCAATCCTGCATGAATCTACCAAGAAATGTGATTCTTCATTCAAAACCTGATTTTTGCTATTGGGCTCTATTGAATAATGAATGTTTTGAATTTTCTCCAAAAGTAAAGTAGTTGCAAACTCATGCTTTTAGAGACTTGTTTGGGCTCATGAGAGGAGTAGAAAAACATCAAAAATTTCAGTCCTGCATGATTCTACCAAGAAATGTGTGTTCATTCAAACCGCTGGTTTTTGATAGTTTGGGCCCTATTTAATAATGAATGTTTTGAATTTTCTCCAAAAGTAAAGTAGTTGCAAACTCATCCTTTTAGAAACTTGTTTGGGCTGTTGAGAGGAGTAAAAAACCATCAAAAATTTCAATCCTGCATGATTCTACCAAGAAATGTGATTCTTCATTCAAAACGCTGGTTTTTGCTATTGGGCTCTATTGAATAATGAATGTTTTGAATTTTCTCCAAAAGTAAAGTAGTTGCAAACTCATCCTTTTAGAGACTTGTTTGGGCTCATGAGAGGAGTAGAAAAACATCAAAAATTTCAGTCCTGCACGATTCTACCAAGAAATGTGTGTTCATTGAAACCGCTGGTTTTTGATATTTTGGGCCCTATTGAATAATGAATGTTTTGAATTTTCTCCAAAAGTAAAGTAGTTGCAAACTCATCCTTTTAGAAACTTGTTTGGGCTGTTGAGAGGAGTAAAAAACCATCAAAAATTTCAATCCTGCATGATTCTACCAAGAAATGTGATTCTTCATTCAAAACGCTGGTTTTTGCTATTGGGCTCTATTGAATAATGAATATTTTGAATTTTCTCCAAAAGTAAAGTAGTTGCAAACTCATGCTTTTAGAGACTTGTTTGGGCTCATGAGAGGAGTAGAAAAACATCAAAAATTTCAGTCCTGCATGATTCTACCAAGAAATGTGTGTTCATTGAAACCGCTGGTTTTTGATAGTTTGGGCCCTATTGAATAATGAATGTTTTGAATTTTCTCCAAAAGTAAAGTAGTTGCAAACTCATCCTTTTAGAAACTTGTTTGGGCTGTTGAGAGGAGTAAAAAACCATCAAAAATTTCAATCCTGCATGATTCTACCAAGAAATGTGATTCTTCACTCAAAACGCTGGTTTTTGCTATTGGGCTCTATTGAATAATGAATGTTTTGAATTTTCTCCAAAAGTAAAGTAGTTGCAAACTCATCCTTTTAGAGACTTGTTTGGGCTCATGAGAGGAGTAGAAAAACATCAAAAATTTCAGTCCTGCACGATTCTACCAAGAAATGTGTGTTCATTCAAACCGCTGGTTTTTGATATTTTGGGCCCTATTGAATAATGAATGTTTTGAATTTTCTCCAAAAGTAAAGTAGTTGCAAACTCATCCTTTTAGAAACTTGTTTGGGCTGTTGAGAGGAGTAAAAAACCATCAAAAATTTCAATCCTGCATGATTCTACCAAGAAATGTGATTCTTCATTCAAAACGCTGGTTTTTGCTATTGGGCTCTATTGAATAATGAATGTTTTGAATTTTCTCCAAAAGTAAAGTTGTTGTAAACTCATCCTTTTAGAGACTTGTTTGGGCTCATGAGAGGAGTAGAAAAACATCAAAAATTTCAGTCCTGCACGATTCTACCAAGAAATGTGTGTTCATTCAAACCGCTGGTTTTTGATATTTTGGGCCCTATTGAATAATGAATGTTTTGAATTTTCTCGAAAAGTAAAGTAGTTGCAAACTCATCCTTTTAGAAACTTGTTTGGGCTGTTGAGAGGAGTAAAAAACCATCAAAAATTTCAATCCTGCATGATTCTACCAAGAAATGTGATTCTTCATTCACAACGCTGGTTTTTGCTATTGGGCTCTATTGAATAATGAATGTTTTGAATTTTCTCCAAAAGTAAAGTAGTTGCAAACTCATGCTTTTAGAGACTTGTTTGGGCTCATGAGAGGAGTAGAAAAACATCAAAAATTTCAGTCCTGCATGATTCTACCAAGAAATGTGTGTTCATTGAAACCGCTGGTTTTTGATAGTTTGGGCCCTATTGAATAATGAATGTTTTGAATTTTCTCCAAAAGTAAAGTAGTTGCAAACTCATCCTTTTAGAAACTTGTTTGGGCTGTTGAGAGGAGTAAAAAACCATCAAAAATTTCAATCCTGCATGATTCTACCAAGAAATGTGATTCTTCATTCAAAATGCTGGTTTTTGCTATTGGGCTCTATTGAATAATGAATGTTTTGAATTTTCTCCAAAAGTAAAGTAGTTGCAAACTCATCCTTTTAGAGACTTGTTTGGCCTCATGAGAGGAGTAGAAAAACATCAAAAATTTCAGTCCTGCACGATTCTACCAAGAAATGTGTGTTCATTCAAACCGCTGGTTTTTGATATTTTGGGCCCTATTGAATAATGAATGTTTTGAATTTTCTCCAAAAGTAAAGTAGTTGCAAACTCATCCTTTTAGAAACTTGTTTGGGCTGTTGAGAGGAGTAAAAAACCATCAAAAATTTCAATCCTGCATGATTCTACCAAGAAATGTGATTCTTCATTCAAAACCTGATTTTTGCTATTGGGCTCTATTGAATAATGAATGTTTTGAATTTTCTCCAAAAGTAAAGTAGTTGCAAACTCATGCTTTTAGAGATTTGTTTGGGCTCATGAGAGGAGTAGAAAAACATCAAAAATTTCAGTCCTGCATGATTCTACCAAGAAATGTGTGTTCATTGAAACCGCTGGTTTTTGATAGTTTGGGCCCTATTGAATAATGAATGTTTTGAATTTTCTCCAAAAGTAAAGTAGTTGCAAACTCATCCTTTTAGAAACTTGTTTGGGCTGTTGAGAGAAGTAAAAAACCATCAAAAATTTCAATCCTGCATGATTCTACCAAGAAAAGTGATTCTTCATTCAAAACGCTGGTTTTTGCTATTGGGCTCTATTAAATAATGAATGTTTTGAATTTTCTCCAAAAGTAAAGTAGTTGCAAACTCATGCTTTTAGAGACTTGTTTGGGCTCATGAGAGGAGTAGAAAAACATCAAAAATTTCAGTCCTGCATGATTCTACCAAGAAATGTGTGTTCATTGAAACCACTGGTTTTTGATAGTTTGGGCCCTATTGAATAATGAATGTTTTGAATTTTCTCCAAAAGTAAAGTAGTTGCAAACTCATCCTTTTAGAAACTTGTTTGGGCTGTTGAGAGGAGTAAAAAACCATCAAAAATTTCAATCCTGCATGATTCTACCAAGAAATGTGATTCTTCATTCAAAACCTGATTTTTGCTATTGGGCTCTATTGAATAATGAATGTTTTGAATTTTCTCCAAAAGTAAAGTAGTTGCAAACTCATGCTTTTAGAGACTTGTTTGGGCTCATGAGAGGAGTAGAAAAACATCAAAAATTTCAGTCCTGCATGATTCTACCAAGAAATGTGTGTTCATTCAAACTGCTGGTTTTTGATATTTTGGGCCCTATTGAATAATGAATGTTTTGAATTTTCTCCAAAAGTAAAGTAGTTGCAAACTCATCCTTTTAGAAACTTGTTTGGGCTGTTGAGAAGAGTAAAAAACCATCAAAAATTTCAATCCTGCATGAATCTACCAAGAAATGTGATTCTTCATTCAAAACCTGATTTTTGCTATTGGGCTCTATTGAATAATGAATGTTTTGAATTTTCTCCAAAAGTAAAGTAGTTACAAACTCATGCTTTTAGAGACTTGTTTGGGCTCATGAGAGGAGTAGAAAAACATCAAAAATTTCAGTCCTGCATGATTCTACCAAGAAATGTGTGTTCATTCAAACCGCTGGTTTTTGATAGTTTGGGCCCTATTGAATAATGAATGTTTTGAATTTTCTCCAAAAGTAAAGTAGTTGCAAACTCATCCTTTTAGAAACTTGTTTGGGCTGTTGAGAGGAGTAAAAAACCATCAAAAATTTCAATCCTGCATGATTCTACCAAGAAATGTGATTCTTCATTCAAAACGCTGGTTTTTGCTATTGGGCTCTATTGAATAATGAATGTTTTGAATTTTCTCCAAAAGTAAAGTAGTTGCAAACTCATCCTTTTAGAGACTTGTTTGGGCTCATGAGAGGAGTAGAAAAACATCAAAAATTTCAGTCCTGCACGATTCTACCAAGAAATGTGTGTTCATTGAAACCGCTGGTTTTTGATATTTTGGGCCCTATTGAATAATGAATGTTTTGAATTTTCTCCAAAAGTAAAGTAGTTGCAAACTCATCCTTTTAGAAACTTGTTTGGGCTGTTGAGAGGAGTAAAAAACCATCAAAAATTTCAATCCTGCATGATTCTACCAAGAAATGTGATTCTTCATTCAAAACGCTGGTTTTTGCTATTGGGCTCTATTGAATAATGAATATTTTGAATTTTCTCCAAAAGTAAAGTAGTTGCAAACTCATGCTTTTAGAGACTTGTTTGGGCTCATGAGAGGAGTAGAAAAACATCAAAAATTTCAGTCCTGCATGATTCTACCAAGAAATGTGTGTTCATTGAAACCGCTGGTTTTTGATAGTTTGGGCCCTATTGAATAATGAATGTTTTGAATTTTCTCCAAAAGTAAAGTAGTTGCAAACTCATCCTTTTAGAAACTTGTTTGGGCTGTTGAGAGGAGTAAAAAACCATCAAAAATTTCAATCCTGCATGATTCTACCAAGAAATGTGATTCTTCATTCAAAACGCTGGTTTTTGCTATTGGGCTCTATTGAATAATGAATGTTTTGAATTTTCTCCAAAAGTAAAGTAGTTGCAAACTCATCCTTTTAGAGACTTGTTTGGGCTCATGAGAGGAGTAGAAAAACATCAAAAATTTCAGTCCTGCACGATTCTACCAAGAAATGTGTGTTCATTCAAACCGCTGGTTTTTGATATTTTGGGCCCTATTGAATAATGAATGTTTTGAATTTTCTCCAAAAGTAAAGTAGTTGCAAACTCATCCTTTTAGAAACTTGTTTGGGCTGTTGAGAGGAGTAAAAAACCATCAAAAATTTCAATCCTGCATGATTCTACCAAGAAATGTGATTCTTCATTCAAAACGCTGGTTTTTGCTATTGGGCTCTATTGAATAATGAATGTTTTGAATTTTCTCCAAAAGTAAAGTTGTTGTAAACTCATCCTTTTAGAGACTTGTTTGGGCTCATGAGAGGAGTAGAAAAACATCAAAAATTTCAGTCCTGCACGATTCTACCAAGAAATGTGTGTTCATTCAAACCGCTGGTTTTTGATATTTTGGGCCCTATTGAATAATGAATGTTTTGAATTTTCTCGAAAAGTAAAGTAGTTGCAAACTCATCCTTTTAGAAACTTGTTTGGGCTGTTGAGAGGAGTAAAAAACCATCAAAAATTTCAATCCTGCATGATTCTACCAAGAAATGTGATTCTTCATTCACAACGCTGGTTTTTGCTATTGGGCTCTATTGAATAATGAATGTTTTGAATTTTCTCCAAAAGTAAAGTAGTTGCAAACTCATGCTTTTAGAGACTTGTTTGGGCTCATGAGAGGAGTAGAAAAACATCAAAAATTTCAGTCCTGCATGATTCTACCAAGAAATGTGTGTTCATTGAAACCGCTGGTTTTTGATAGTTTGGGCCCTATTGAATAATGAATGTTTTGAATTTTCTCCAAAAGTAAAGTAGTTGCAAACTCATCCTTTTAGAAACTTGTTTGGGCTGTTGAGAGGAGTAAAAAACCATCAAAAATTTCAATCCTGCATGATTCTACCAAGAAATGTGATTCTTCATTCAAAACGCTGGTTTTTGCTATTGGGCTCTATTGAATAATGAATGTTTTGAATTTTCTCCAAAAGTAAAGTAGTTGCAAACTCATCCTTTTAGAGACTTGTTTGGCCTCATGAGAGGAGTAGAAAAACATCAAAAATTTCAGTCCTGCACGATTCTACCAAGAAATGTGTGTTCATTCAAACCGCTGGTTTTTGATATTTTGGGCCCTATTGAATAATGAATGTTTTGAATTTTCTCCAAAAGTAAAGTAGTTGCAAACTCATCCTTTTAGAAACTTGTTTGGGCTGTTGAGAGGAGTAAAAAAACCATCAAAAATTTCAATCCTGCATGATTCTACCAAGAAATGTGATTCTTCATTCAAAACCTGATTTTTGCTATTGGGCTCTATTGAATAATGAATGTTTTGAATTTTCTCCAAAAGTAAAGTAGTTGCAAACTCATGCTTTTAGAGACTTGTTTGGGCTCATGAGAGGAGTAGAAAAACATCAAAAATTTCAGTCCTGCATGATTCTACCAAGAAATGTGTGTTCATTGAAACCGCTGGTTTTTGATAGTTTGGGCCCTATTGAATAATGAATGTTTTGAATTTTCTCCAAAAGTAAAGTAGTTGCAAACTCATCCTTTTAGAAACTTGTTTGGGCTGTTGAGAGGAGTAAAAAACCATCAAAAATTTCAATCCTGCATGATTCTACCAAGAAAAGTGATTCTTCATTCAAAACGCTGGTTTTTGCTATTGGGCTCTATTAAATAATGAATGTTTTGAATTTTCTCCAAAAGTAAAGTAGTTGCAAACTCATGCTTTTAGAGACTTGTTTGGGCTCATGAGAGGAGTAGAAAAACATCAAAAATTTCAGTCCTGCATGATTCTACCAAGAAATGTGTGTTCATTGAAACCACTGGTTTTTGATAGTTTGGGCCCTATTGAATAATGAATGTTTTGAATTTTCTCCAAAAGTAAAGTAGTTGCAAACTCATCCTTTTAGAAACTTGTTTGGGCTGTTGAGAGGAGTAAAAAACCATCAAAAATTTCAATCCTGCATGATTCTACCAAGAAATGTGATTCTTCATTCAAAACCTGATTTTTGCTATTGGGCTCTATTGAATAATGAATGTTTTGAATTTTCTCCAAAAGTAAAGTAGTTGCAAACTCATGCTTTTAGAGACTTGTTTGGGCTCATGAGAGGAGTAGAAAAACATCAAAAATTTCAGTCCTGCATGATTCTACCAAGAAATGTGTGTTCATTGAAACCGCTGGTTTTTGATAGTTTGGGCCCTATTGAATAATGAATGTTTTGAATTTTCTCCAAAAGTAAAGTAGTTGCAAACTCATCCTTTTAGAAACTTGTTTGGGCTGTTGAGAGGAGTAAAAAACCATCAAAAATTTCAATCCTGCATGATTCTACCAAGAAATGTGATTCTTCATTCAAAACGCTGGTTTTTGCTATTGGGCTCTATTAAATAATGAATGTTTTGAATTTTCTCCAAAAGTAAAGTAGTTGCAAACTCATGCTTTTAGAGACTTGTTTGGGCTCATGAGAGGAGTAGAAAAACATCAAAAATTTCAGTCCTGCATGATTCTACCAAGAAATGTGTGTTCATTGAAACCACTGGTTTTTGATAGTTTGGGCCCTATTGAATAATGAATGTTTTGAATTTTCTCCAAAAGTAAAGTAGTTGCAAACTCATCCTTTTAGAAACTTGTTTGGGCTATTGAGAGGAGTAAAAAAACATCAAAAATTTCAATCCTGCATGATTCTACCAAGAAATGTGATTCTTCATTCAAAACGCTGGTTTTTGCTATTGGGCTCTATTGAATAATGAATGTTTTGAATTTTCTCCAAAAGTAAAGTAGTTGCAAACTCATCCTTTTAGAGACTTGTTTGGGCTCATGAGAGGAGTAGAAAAAAATCAAAAATTTCAGTCCTGCACGATTCTACCAAGAAATGTGTGTTCATTCAAACTGCTGGTTTTTGATATTTTGGGCCCTATTGAATAATGAATGTTTTGAATTTTCTCCAAAAGTAAAGTAGTTGCAAACTCATCCTTTTAGAAACTTGTTTGGGCTGTTGAGAGGAGTAAAAAACCATCAAAAATTTCAATCCTGCATGATTCTACCAAGAAATGTGATTCTTCATTCAAAACCTGATTTTTGCTATTGGGCTCTATTGAATAATGAATGTTTTGAATTTTCTCCAAAAGTAAAGTAGTTGCAAACTCATGCTTTTAGAGACTTGTTTGGGCTCATGAGAGGAGTAGAAAAACATCAAAAATTTCAGTCCTGCATGATTCTACCAAGAAATGTGTGTTCATTGAAACCGCTAGTTTTTGATAGTTTGGGCCCTATTGAATAATTAATGTTTTGAATTTTCTCCAAAAGTAAAGTAGTTGCAAACTCATCCTTTTAGAAACTTGTTTGGGCTGTTGAGAGGAGTAAAAAACCATCAAAAATTTCAATCCTGCATGATTTTACCAAGAAATGTGATTCTTCATTCAAAACCTGATTTTTGCTATGGGGCTCTATTGAATAATGAATGTTTTGAATTTTCTCCAAAAGTAAAGTAGTTGCAAACTCATGCTTTTAGAGACTTGTTTGGGCTCATGAGAGGAGTAGAAAAACATCAAAAATTTCAGTCCTGCATGATTCTACCAAGAAATGTGTGTTCATTGAAACCACTGGTTTTTGATAGTTTGGGCCCTATTGAATAATGAATGTTTTGAATTTTCTCCAAAAGTAAAGTAGTTGCAAACTCATCCTTTTAGAAACTTGTTTGGGCTGTTGAGAGGAGTAAAAAACCATCAAAAATTTCAATCCTGCATGATTCTACCAAGAAATGTGATTCTTCATTCAAAACGCTGGTTTTTGCTATTGGGCTCTATTGAATAATGAATGTTTTGAATTTTCTCCAAAAGTAAAGTAGTTGCAAACTCATCCTTTTAGAGACTTGTTTGGGCTCATGAGAGGAGTAGAAAAAAATCAAAAATTTCAGTCCTGCACGATTCTACCAAGAAATGTGTGTTCATTCAAACTGCTGGTTTTTGATATTTTGGTCCCTATTGAATAATGAATGTTTTGAATTTTCTCCAAAAGTAAAGTAGTTGCAAACTCATCCTTTTAGAAACTTGTTTGGGCTGTTGAGAGGAGTAAAAAACCATCAAAAATTTCAATCCTGCATGATTCTACCAAGAAATGTGATTCTTCATTCAAAACCTGATTTTTGCTATTGGGCTCTATTGAATAATGAATGTTTTGAATTTTCTCCAAAAGTAAAGTAGTTGCAAACTCATGCTTTTAGAGACTTGTTTGGGCTCATGAGAGGAGTAGAAAAACATCAAAAATTTCAGTCCTGCATGATTCTACCAAGAAATGTGTGTTCATTGAAACCGCTAGTTTTTGATAGTTTGGGCCCTATTGAATAATTAATGTTTTGAATTTTCTCCAAAAGTAAAGTAGTTGCAAACTCATCCTTTTAGAAACTTGTTTGGGCTGTTGAGAGGAGTAAAAAACCATCAAAAATTTCAATCCTGCATGATTCTACCAAGAAATGTGAATCTTCATTCACAACGCTGGTTTTTGCTATTGAGCTCTATTGAATAATGAATGTTTTGAATTTTCTCCAAAAGTAAAGTAGTTGCAAACTCATGCTTTTAGAGACTTGTTTGGGCTCATGAGAGGAGTAGAAAAACATCAAAAATTTCAGTCCTGCATGATTCTACCAAGAAATGTGTGTTCATTGAAACCGCTGGTTTTTGATAGTTTGGGCCCTATTGAATAATGAATGTTTTGAATTTTCTCCAAAAGTAAAGTAGTTGCAAACTCATCCTTTTAGAAACTTGTTTGGGCTGTTGAGAGGAGTAAAAAACCATCAAAAATTTCAATCCTGCATGATTCTACCAAGAAATGTGATTCTTCATTCAAAACGCTGGTTTTTGCTATTGGGCTCTATTGAATAATGAATGTTTTGAATTTTCTCCAAAAGTAAAGTAGTTGCAAACTCATCCTTTTAGAGACTTGTTTGGGCTCATGAGAGGAGTAGAAAAACATCAAAAATTTCAGTCCTGCATGATTCTACCAAGAAATGTGATTCTTCATTCAAACCGCTGGTTTTTGATATTTTGGGCCCTATTGAATAATGAATGTTTTGAATTTTCTCCAAAAGTAAAGTAGTTGCAAACTCATCCTTTTAGAAACTTGTTTGGGCTGTTGAGAGGAGTAAAAAACCATCAAAAATTTCAATCCTGCATGATTCTACCAAGAAATGTGATTCTTCATTCAAAACCTGATTTTTGCTATTGGGCTCTATTGAATAATGAATGTTTTGAATTTTCTCCAAAAGTAAAGTAGTTGCAAACTCATGCTTTTAGAGACTTGTTTGGGCTCATGAGAGGAGTAGAAAAACATCAAAAATTTCAGTCCTGCATGATTCTACCAAGAAATGTGTGTTCATTGAAACCGCTGGTTTTTGATAGTTTGGGCCCTATTGAATAATGAATGTTTTGAATTTTCTCCAAAAGTAAAGTAGTTGCAAACTCATCCTTTTAGAAACTTGTTTGGGCTGTTGAGAGGAGTAAAAAACCATCAAAAATTTCAATCCTGCATGATTCTACCAAGAAATGTGATTCTTCATTCAAAACGCTGGTTTTTGCTATTGGGCTCTATTGAATAATGAATGTTTTGAATTTTCTCCAAAAGTAAAGTAGTTGCAAACTCATGCTTTTAGAGACTTGTTTGGGCTCATGAGAGGAGTAGAAAAACATCAAAAATTTCAGTCCTGCATGATTCTACCAAGAAATGTGTGTTCATTGAAACCGCTGGTTTTTGATAGTTTGGGCCCTATTGAATAATGAATGTTTTGAATTTTCTCCAAAAGTAAAGTAGTTGCAAACTCATCCTTTTAGAAACTTGTTTGGGCTGTTGAGAGGAGTAAAAAACCATCAAAAATTTCAATCCTGCATGATTCTACCAAGAAATGTGATTCTTCATTCAAAACCTGATTTTTGCTATTGGGCTCTATTGAATAATGAATGTTTTGAATTTTCTCCAAAAGTAAAGTAGTTGCAAACTCATGCTTTTAGAGACTTGTTTGGGCTCATGAGAGGAGTAGAAAAACATCAAAAATTTCAGTCCTGCATGATTCTACCAAGAAATGTGTGTTCATTGAAACCGCTGGTTTTTGATAGTTTGGGCCCTATTGAATAATGAATGTTTTGAATTTTCTCCAAAAGTAAAGTAGTTGCAAACTCATCCTTTTAGAAACTTGTTTGGGCTGTTGAGAGGAGTAAAAAACCATCAAAAATTTCAATCCTGCATGATTCTACCAAGAAATGTGATTCTTCATTCAAAACGCTGGTTTTTGCTATTGGGCTCTATTGAATAATGAATGTTTTGAATTTTCTCCAAAAGTAAAGTAGTTGCAAACTCATCCTTTTAGAGACTTGTTTGGGCTCATGAGAGGAGTAGAAAAACATCAAAAATTTCAGTCCTGCACGATTCTACCAAGAAATGTGTGTTCATTCAAACCGCTGGTTTTTGATAGTTTGGGCCCTATTGAATAATGAATGTTTTGAATTTTCTCGAAAAGTAAAGTAGTTGCAAACTCATCCTTTTAGAAACTTGTTTGGGCTGTTGAGAGGAGTAAAAAACCATCAAAAATTTCAATCCTGCATGATTCTACCAAGAAATGTGATTCTTCATTCACAACGCTGGTTTTTGCTATTGGGCTCTATTGAATAATGAATGTTTTGAATTTTCTCCAAAAGTAAAGTAGTTGCAAACTCATGCTTTTAGAGACTTGTTTGGGCTCATGAGAGGAGTAGAAAAACATCAAAAATTTCAGTCCTGCATGATTCTACCAAGAAATGTGTGTTCATTGAAACCGCTGGTTTTTGATAGTTTGGGCCCTATTGAATAATGAATGTTTTGAATTTTCTCCAAAAGTAAAGTAGTTGCAAACTCATCCTTTTAGAAACTTGTTTGGGCTGTTGAGAGGAGTAAAAAACCATCAAAAATTTCAATCCTGCATGATTCTACCAAGAAATGTGATTCTTCATTCAAAATGCTGGTTTTTGCTATTGGGCTCTATTGAATAATGAATGTTTTGAATTTTCTCCAAAAGTAAAGTAGTTGCAAACTCATCCTTTTAGAGACTTGTTTGGCCTCATGAGAGGAGTAGAAAAACATCAAAAATTTCAGTCCTGCACGATTCTACCAAGAAATGTGTGTTCATTCAAACCGCTGGTTTTTGATATTTTGGGCCCTATTGAATAATGAATGTTTTGAATTTTCTCCAAAAGTAAAGTAGTTGCAAACTCATCCTTTTAGAAACTTGTTTGGGCTGTTGAGAGGAGTAAAAAACCATCAAAAATTTCAATCCTGCATGATTCTACCAAGAAATGTGATTCTTCATTCAAAACCTGATTTTTGCTATTGGGCTCTATTGAATAATGAATGTTTTGAATTTTCTCCAAAAGTAAAGTAGTTGCAAACTCATGCTTTTAGAGACTTGTTTGGGCTCATGAGAGGAGTAGAAAAACATCAAAAATTTCAGTCCTGCATGATTCTACCAAGAAATGTGTGTTCATTGAAACCGCTGGTTTTTGATAGTTTGGGCCCTATTGAATAATGAATGTTTTGAATTTTCTCCAAAAGTAAAGTAGTTGCAAACTCATCCTTTTAGAAACTTGTTTGGGCTGTTGAGAGAAGTAAAAAACCATCAAAAATTTCAATCCTGCATGATTCTACCAAGAAAAGTGATTCTTCATTCAAAACGCTGGTTTTTGCTATTGGGCTCTATTAAATAATGAATGTTTTGAATTTTCTCCAAAAGTAAAGTAGTTGCAAACTCATGCTTTTAGAGACTTGTTTGGGCTCATGAGAGGAGTAGAAAAACATCAAAAATTTCAGTCCTGCATGATTCTACCAAGAAATGTGTGTTCATTGAAACCACTGGTTTTTGATAGTTTGGGCCCTATTGAATAATGAATGTTTTGAATTTTCTCCAAAAGTAAAGTAGTTGCAAACTCATCCTTTTAGAAACTTGTTTGGGCTGTTGAGAGGAGTAAAAAACCATCAAAAATTTCAATCCTGCATGATTCTACCAAGAAATGTGATTCTTCATTCAAAACCTGATTTTTGCTATTGGGCTCTATTGAATAATGAATGTTTTGAATTTTCTCCAAAAGTAAAGTAGTTGCAAACTCATGCTTTTAGAGACTTGTTTGGGCTCATGAGAGGAGTAGAAAAACATCAAAAATTTCAGTCCTGCATGATTCTACCAAGAAATGTGTGTTCATTCAAACTGCTGGTTTTTGATATTTTGGGCCCTATTGAATAATGAATGTTTTGAATTTTCTCCAAAAGTAAAGTAGTTGCAAACTCATCCTTTTAGAAACTTGTTTGGGCTGTTGAGAAGAGTAAAAAACCATCAAAAATTTCAATCCTGCATGAATCTACCAAGAAATGTGATTCTTCATTCAAAACCTGATTTTTGCTATTGGGCTCTATTGAATAATGAATGTTTTGAATTTTCTCCAAAAGTAAAGTAGTTACAAACTCATGCTTTTAGAGACTTGTTTGGGCTCATGAGAGGAGTAGAAAAACATCAAAAATTTCAGTCCTGCATGATTCTACCAAGAAATGTGTGTTCATTCAAACCGCTGGTTTTTGATAGTTTGGGCCCTATTGAATAATGAATGTTTTGAATTTTCTCCAAAAGTAAAGTAGTTGCAAACTCATCCTTTTAGAAACTTGTTTGGGCTGTTGAGAGGAGTAAAAAACCATCAAAAATTTCAATCCTGCATGATTCTACCAAGAAATGTGATTCTTCATTCAAAACGCTGGTTTTTGCTATTGGGCTCTATTGAATAATGAATGTTTTGAATTTTCTCCAAAAGTAAAGTAGTTGCAAACTCATCCTTTTAGAGACTTGTTTGGGCTCATGAGAGGAGTAGAAAAACATCAAAAATTTCAGTCCTGCACGATTCTACCAAGAAATGTGTGTTCATTGAAACCGCTGGTTTTTGATATTTTGGGCCCTATTGAATAATGAATGTTTTGAATTTTCTCCAAAAGTAAAGTAGTTGCAAACTCATCCTTTTAGAAACTTGTTTGGGCTGTTGAGAGGAGTAAAAAACCATCAAAAATTTCAATCCTGCATGATTCTACCAAGAAATGTGATTCTTCATTCAAAACGCTGGTTTTTGCTATTGGGCTCTATTGAATAATGAATATTTTGAATTTTCTCCAAAAGTAAAGTAGTTGCAAACTCATGCTTTTAGAGACTTGTTTGGGCTCATGAGAGGAGTAGAAAAACATCAAAAATTTCAGTCCTGCATGATTCTACCAAGAAATGTGTGTTCATTGAAACCGCTGGTTTTTGATAGTTTGGGCCCTATTGAATAATGAATGTTTTGAATTTTCTCCAAAAGTAAAGTAGTTGCAAACTCATCCTTTTAGAAACTTGTTTGGGCTGTTGAGAGGAGTAAAAAACCATCAAAAATTTCAATCCTGCATGATTCTACCAAGAAATGTGATTCTTCATTCAAAACGCTGGTTTTTGCTATTGGGCTCTATTGAATAATGAATGTTTTGAATTTTCTCCAAAAGTAAAGTAGTTGCAAACTCATCCTTTTAGAGACTTGTTTGGGCTCATGAGAGGAGTAGAAAAACATCAAAAATTTCAGTCCTGCACGATTCTACCAAGAAATGTGTGTTCATTCAAACCGCTGGTTTTTGATATTTTGGGCCCTATTGAATAATGAATGTTTTGAATTTTCTCCAAAAGTAAAGTAGTTGCAAACTCATCCTTTTAGAAACTTGTTTGGGCTGTTGAGAGGAGTAAAAAACCATCAAAAATTTCAATCCTGCATGATTCTACCAAGAAATGTGATTCTTCATTCAAAACGCTGGTTTTTGCTATTGGGCTCTATTGAATAATGAATGTTTTGAATTTTCTCCAAAAGTAAAGTTGTTGTAAACTCATCCTTTTAGAGACTTGTTTGGGCTCATGAGAGGAGTAGAAAAACATCAAAAATTTCAGTCCTGCACGATTCTACCAAGAAATGTGTGTTCATTCAAACCGCTGGTTTTTGATATTTTGGGCCCTATTGAATAATGAATGTTTTGAATTTTCTCGAAAAGTAAAGTAGTTGCAAACTCATCCTTTTAGAAACTTGTTTGGGCTGTTGAGAGGAGTAAAAAACCATCAAAAATTTCAATCCTGCATGATTCTACCAAGAAATGTGATTCTTCATTCACAACGCTGGTTTTTGCTATTGGGCTCTATTGAATAATGAATGTTTTGAATTTTCTCCAAAAGTAAAGTAGTTGCAAACTCATGCTTTTAGAGACTTGTTTGGGCTCATGAGAGGAGTAGAAAAACATCAAAAATTTCAGTCCTGCATGATTCTACCAAGAAATGTGTGTTCATTGAAACCGCTGGTTTTTGATAGTTTGGGCCCTATTGAATAATGAATGTTTTGAATTTTCTCCAAAAGTAAAGTAGTTGCAAACTCATCCTTTTAGAAACTTGTTTGGGCTGTTGAGAGGAGTAAAAAACCATCAAAAATTTCAATCCTGCATGATTCTACCAAGAAATGTGATTCTTCATTCAAAACGCTGGTTTTTGCTATTGGGCTCTATTGAATAATGAATGTTTTGAATTTTCTCCAAAAGTAAAGTAGTTGCAAACTCATCCTTTTAGAGACTTGTTTGGCCTCATGAGAGGAGTAGAAAAACATCAAAAATTTCAGTCCTGCACGATTCTACCAAGAAATGTGTGTTCATTCAAACCGCTGGTTTTTGATATTTTGGGCCCTATTGAATAATGAATGTTTTGAATTTTCTCCAAAAGTAAAGTAGTTGCAAACTCATCCTTTTAGAAACTTGTTTGGGCTGTTGAGAGGAGTAAAAAAACCATCAAAAATTTCAATCCTGCATGATTCTACCAAGAAATGTGATTCTTCATTCAAAACCTGATTTTTGCTATTGGGCTCTATTGAATAATGAATGTTTTGAATTTTCTCCAAAAGTAAAGTAGTTGCAAACTCATGCTTTTAGAGACTTGTTTGGGCTCATGAGAGGAGTAGAAAAACATCAAAAATTTCAGTCCTGCATGATTCTACCAAGAAATGTGTGTTCATTGAAACCGCTGGTTTTTGATAGTTTGGGCCCTATTGAATAATGAATGTTTTGAATTTTCTCCAAAAGTAAAGTAGTTGCAAACTCATCCTTTTAGAAACTTGTTTGGGCTGTTGAGAGGAGTAAAAAACCATCAAAAATTTCAATCCTGCATGATTCTACCAAGAAAAGTGATTCTTCATTCAAAACGCTGGTTTTTGCTATTGGGCTCTATTAAATAATGAATGTTTTGAATTTTCTCCAAAAGTAAAGTAGTTGCAAACTCATGCTTTTAGAGACTTGTTTGGGCTCATGAGAGGAGTAGAAAAACATCAAAAATTTCAGTCCTGCATGATTCTACCAAGAAATGTGTGTTCATTGAAACCACTGGTTTTTGATAGTTTGGGCCCTATTGAATAATGAATGTTTTGAATTTTCTCCAAAAGTAAAGTAGTTGCAAACTCATCCTTTTAGAAACTTGTTTGGGCTGTTGAGAGGAGTAAAAAACCATCAAAAATTTCAATCCTGCATGATTCTACCAAGAAATGTGATTCTTCATTCAAAACCTGATTTTTGCTATTGGGCTCTATTGAATAATGAATGTTTTGAATTTTCTCCAAAAGTAAAGTAGTTGCAAACTCATGCTTTTAGAGACTTGTTTGGGCTCATGAGAGGAGTAGAAAAACATCAAAAATTTCAGTCCTGCATGATTCTACCAAGAAATGTGTGTTCATTGAAACCGCTGGTTTTTGATAGTTTGGGCCCTATTGAATAATGAATGTTTTGAATTTTCTCCAAAAGTAAAGTAGTTGCAAACTCATCCTTTTAGAAACTTGTTTGGGCTGTTGAGAGGAGTAAAAAACCATCAAAAATTTCAATCCTGCATGATTCTACCAAGAAATGTGATTCTTCATTCAAAACGCTGGTTTTTGCTATTGGGCTCTATTAAATAATGAATGTTTTGAATTTTCTCCAAAAGTAAAGTAGTTGCAAACTCATGCTTTTAGAGACTTGTTTGGGCTCATGAGAGGAGTAGAAAAACATCAAAAATTTCAGTCCTGCATGATTCTACCAAGAAATGTGTGTTCATTGAAACCACTGGTTTTTGATAGTTTGGGCCCTATTGAATAATGAATGTTTTGAATTTTCTCCAAAAGTAAAGTAGTTGCAAACTCATCCTTTTAGAAACTTGTTTGGGCTATTGAGAGGAGTAAAAAAACATCAAAAATTTCAATCCTGCATGATTCTACCAAGAAATGTGATTCTTCATTCAAAACGCTGGTTTTTGCTATTGGGCTCTATTGAATAATGAATGTTTTGAATTTTCTCCAAAAGTAAAGTAGTTGCAAACTCATCCTTTTAGAGACTTGTTTGGGCTCATGAGAGGAGTAGAAAAAAATCAAAAATTTCAGTCCTGCACGATTCTACCAAGAAATGTGTGTTCATTGAAACCGCTGGTTTTTGATAGTTTGGGCCCTATTGAATAATGAATGTTTTGAATTTTCTCCAAAAGTAAAGTAGTTGCAAACTCATCCTTTTAGAAACTTGTTTGGGCTGTTGAGAGGAGTAAAAAACCATCAAAAATTTCAATCCTGCATGATTCTACCAAGAAATGTGATTCTTCATTCAAAACGCTGGTTTTTGCTATTGGGCTCTATTGAATAATGAATGTTTTGAATTTTCTCCAAAAGTAAAGTAGTTGCAAACTCATCCTTTTAGAGACTTGTTTGGGCTCATGAGAGGAGTAGAAAAACATCAAAAATTTCAGTCCTGCATGATTCTACCAAGAAATGTGTGTTCATTCAAACCGCTGGTTTTTGATATTTTGGGCCCTATTGAATAATGAATGTTTTGAATTTTCTCCAAAAGTAAAGTAGTTGCAAACTCATCCTTTTAGAAACTTGTTTGGGCTGTTGAGAGGAGTAAAAAACCATCAAAAATTTCAATCCTGCATGATTCTACCAAGAAATGTGATTCTTCATTCAAAACCTGATTTTTGCTATTGGGCTCTATTGAATAATGAATGTTTTGAATTTTCTCCAAAAGTAAAGTAGTTGCAAACTCATGCTTTTAGAGACTTGTTTGGGCTCATGAGAGGAGTAGAAAAACATCAAAAATTTCAGTCCTGCATGATTCTACCAAGAAATGTGTGTTCATTGAAACCGCTGGTTTTTGATAGTTTGGGCCCTATTGAATAATGAATGTTTTGAATTTTCTCCAAAAGTAAAGTAGTTGCAAACTCATCCTTTTAGAAACTTGTTTGGGCTGTTGAGAGGAGTAAAAAACCATCAAAAATTTCAATCCTGCATTATTCTACCAAGAAATGTGATTCTTCATTCAAAACGCTGGTTTTTGCTATTGGGCTCTATTGAATAATGAATGTTTTGAATTTTCTCCAAAAGTAAAGTAGTTGCAAACTCATGCTTTTAGAGACTTGTTTGGGCTCATGAGAGGAGTAGAAAAACATCAAAAATTTCAGTCCTGCATGATTCTACCAAGAAATGTGTGTTCATTGAAACCGCTGGTTTTTGATAGTTTGGGCCCTATTGAATAATGAATGTTTTGAATTTTCTCCAAAAGTAAAGTAGTTGCAAACTCATCCTTTTAGAAACTTGTTTGGGCTGTTGAGAGGAGTAAAAAACCATCAAAAATTTCAATCCTGCATGATTCTACCAAGAAATGTGATTCTTCATTCAAAACCTGATTTTTGCTATTGGGCTCTATTGAATAATGAATGTTTTGAATTTTCTCCAAAAGTAAAGTAGTTGCAAACTCATGCTTTTAGAGACTTGTTTGGGCTCATGAGAGGAGTAGAAAAACATCAAAAATTTCAGTCCTGCATGATTCTACCAAGAAATGTGTGTTCATTGAAACCGCTGGTTTTTGATAGTTTGGGCCCTATTGAATAATGAATGTTTTGAATTTTCTCCAAAAGTAAAGTAGTTGCAAACTCATCCTTTTAGAAACTTGTTTGGGCTGTTGAGAGGAGTAAAAAACCATCAAAAATTTCAATCCTGCATGATTCTACCAAGAAATGTGATTCTTCATTCAAAACGCTGGTTTTTGCTATTGGGCTCTATTGAATAATGAATGTTTTGAATTTTCTCCAAAAGTAAAGTAGTTGCAAACTCATCCTTTTAGAGACTTGTTTGGGCTCATGAGAGGAGTAGAAAAACATCAAAAATTTCAGTCCTGCACGATTCTACCAAGAAATGTGTGTTCATTCAAACCGCTGGTTTTTGATAGTTTGGGCCCTATTGAATAATGAATGTTTTGAATTTTCTCCAAAAGTAAAGTAGTTGCAAACTCATCCTTTTAGAAACTTGTTTGGGCTGTTGAGAGGAGTAAAAAACCATCAAAAATTTCAATCCTGCATGATTCTACCAAGAAATGTGATTCTTCATTCAAAACCTGATTTTTGCTATTGGGCTCTATTGAATAATGAATGTTTTGAATTTTCTCCAAAAGTAAAGTAGTTGCAAACTCATCCTTTTAGAGACTTGTTTGGGCTCATGAGAGGAGTAGAAAAAAATCAAAAATTTCAGTCCTGCACGATTCTACCAAGAAATGTGTGTTCATTCAAACTGCTGGTTTTTGATATTTTGGGCCCTATTGAATAATGAATGTTTTGAATTTTCTCCAAAAGTAAAGTAGTTGCAAACTCATCCTTTTAGAAACTTGTTTGGGCTGTTGAGAGGAGTAAAAAACCATCAAAAATTTCAATCCTGCATGATTCTACCAAGAAATGTGATTCTTCATTCAAAACGCTGGTTTTTGCTATTGGGCTCTATTGAATAATGAATGTTTTGAATTTTCTCCAAAAGTAAAGTAGTTGCAAACTCATGCTTTTAGAGACTTGTTTGGGCTCATGAGAGGAGTAGAAAAACATCAAAAATTTCAGTCCTGCATGGTTCTACCAAGAAATGTGTGTTCATTGAAACCGCTGGTTTTTGATAGTTTGGGCCCTATTGAATAATGAATGTTTTGAATTTTCTCCAAAAGTAAAGTAGTTGCAAACTCATCCTTTTAGAAACTTGTTTGGGCTGTTGAGAGGAGTAAAAAACCATCAAAAATTTCAATCCTGCATGATTCTACCAAGAAATGTGATTCTTCATTCAAAACGCTGGTTTTTGCTATTGGGCTCTATTGAATAATGAATGTTTTGAATTTTCTCCAAAAGTAAAGTAGTTGCAAACTCATGCTTTTAGAGACTTGTTTGGGCTCATGAGAGGAGTAGAAAAACATCAAAAATTTCAGTCCTGCATGATTCTACCAAGAAATGTGTGTTCATTGAAACCGCTGGTTTTTGATAGTTTGGGCCCTATTGAATAATGAATGTTTTGAATTTTCTCCAAAAGTAAAGTAGTTGCAAACTCATCCTTTTAGAAACTTGTTTGGGCTGTTGAGAGGAGTAAAAAACCATCAAAAATTTCAATCCTGCATGATTCTACCAAGAAATGTGATTCTTCATTCAAAACCTGATTTTTGCTATTGGGCTCTATTGAATAATGAATGTTTTGAATTTTCTCCAAAAGTAAAGTAGTTGCAAACTCATGCTTTTAGAGACTTGTTTGGGCTCATGAGAGGAGTAGAAAAACATCAAAAATTTCAGTCCTGCATGATTCTACCAAGAAATGTGTGTTCATTGAAACCGCTGGTTTTTGATAGTTTGGGCCCTATTGAATAATGAATGTTTTGAATTTTCTCCAAAAGTAAAGTAGTTGCAAACTCATCCTTTTAGAAACTTGTTTGGGCTGTTGAGAGGAGTAAAAAACCATCAAAAATTTCAATCCTGCATGATTCTACCAAGAAATGTGATTCTTCATTCAAAACGCTGGTTTTTGCTATTGGGCTCTATTGAATAATGAATGTTTTGAATTTTCTCCAAAAGTAAAGTAGTTGCAAACTCATGCTTTTAGAGACTTGTTTGGGCTCATGAGAGAAGTAGAAAAAAATCAAAAATTTCAGTCCTGCACGATTCTACCAAGAAATGTGTGTTCATTCAAACTGCTGGTTTTTGATATTTTGGGCCCTATTGAATAATGAATGTTTTGAATTTTCTCCAAAAGTAAAGTAGTTGCAAACTCATCCTTTTAGAAACTTGTTTGGGCTGTTGAGAAGAGTAAAAAACCATCAAAAATTTCAATCCTGCATGATTCTACCAAGAAATGTGATTCTTCATTCAAAACCTGATTTTTGCTATTGGGCTCTATTGAATAATGAATGTTTTGAATTTTCTCCAAAAGTAAAGTAGTTGCAAACTCATGCTTTTAGAGACTTGTTTGGGCTCATGAGAGGAGTAGAAAAACATCAAAAATTTCAGTCCTGCATGATTCTACCAAGAAATGTGTGTTCATACAAACCGCTGGTTTTTGATAGTTTGGGCCCTATTGAATAATGAATGTTTTGAATTTTCTCCAAAAGTAAAGTAGTTGCAAACTCATCCTTTTAGAAACTTGTTTGGGCTGTTGAGAGGAGTAAAAAACCATCAAAAATTTCAATCCTGCATGATTCTACCAAGAAATGTGATTCTTCATTCAAAACGCTGGTTTTTGCTATTGGGCTCTATTGAATAATGAATGTTTTGAATTTTCTCCAAAAGTAAAGTAGTTGCAAACTCATCCTTTTAGAGACTTGTTTGGGCTCATGAGAGAAGTAGAAAAAAATCAAAAATTTCAGTCCTGCACGATTCTACCAAGAAATGTGTGTTCATTCAAACTGCTGGTTTTTGATATTTTGGGCCCTATTGAATAATGAATGTTTTGAATTTTCTCCAAAAGTAAAGTAGTTGCAAACTCATCCTTTTAGAAACTTGTTTGGGCTGTTGAGAAGAGTAAAAAACCATCAAAAATTTCAATCCTGCATGAATCTACCAAGAAATGTGATTCTTCATTCAAAACCTGATTTTTGCTATTGGGCTCTATTGAATAATGAATGTTTTGAATTTTCTCCAAAAGTAAAGTAGTTGCAAACTCATGCTTTTAGAGACTTGTTTGGGCTCATGAGAGGAGTAGAAAAACATCAAAAATTTCAGTCCTGCATGATTCTACCAAGAAATGTGTGTTCATTCAAACCGCTGGTTTTTGATAGTTTGGGCCCTATTGAATAATGAATGTTTTGAATTTTCTCCAAAAGTAAAGTAGTTGCAAACTCATCCTTTTAGAAACTTGTTTGGGCTGTTGAGAGGAGTAAAAAACCATCAAAAATTTCAATCCTGCATGATTCTACCAAGAAATGTGATTCTTCATTCAAAACGCTGGTTTTTGCTATTGGGCTCTATTGAATAATGAATGTTTTGAATTTTCTCCAAAAGTAAAGTAGTTGCAAACTCATCCTTTTAGAGACTTGTTTGGGCTCATGAGAGGAGTAGAAAAACATCAAAAATTTCAGTCCTGCACGATTCTACCAAGAAATGTGTGTTCATTGAAACCGCTGGTTTTTGATATTTTGGGCCCTATTGAATAATGAATGTTTTGAATTTTCTCCAAAAGTAAAGTAGTTGCAAACTCATCCTTTTAGAAACTTGTTTGGGCTGTTGAGAGGAGTAAAAAACCATCAAAAATTTCAATCCTGCATGATTCTACCAAGAAATGTGAT
Organism: Dendrobates tinctorius; assembly: GCF_039654945.1. Classification (NCBI taxonomy): domain Eukaryota; kingdom Metazoa; phylum Chordata; class Amphibia; order Anura; family Dendrobatidae; genus Dendrobates; species Dendrobates tinctorius. Next base: position 5,415,719 of record NW_027361945.1, read on the forward strand.
TCTTCATTCAAAACGCTGGTTTTTGCTATTGGGCTCTATTGAATAATGAATATTTTGAATTTTCTCCAAAAGTAAAGTAGTTGCAAACTCATGCTTTTAGAGACTTGTTTGGGCTCATGAGAGGAGTAGAAAAACATCAAAAATTTCAGTCCTGCATGATTCTACCAAGAAATGTGTGTTCATTGAAACCGCTGGTTTTTGATAGTTTGGGCCCTATTGAATAATGAATGTTTTGAATTTTCTCCAAAAGTAAAGTAGTTGCAAACTCATCCTTTTAGAAACTTGTTTGGGCTGTTGAGAGGAGTAAAAAACCATCAAAAATTTCAATCCTGCATGATTCTACCAAGAAATGTGATTCTTCATTCAAAACGCTGGTTTTTGCTATTGGGCTCTATTGAATAATGAATGTTTTGAATTTTCTCCAAAAGTAAAGTAGTTGCAAACTCATCCTTTTAGAGACTTGTTTGGGCTCATGAGAGGAGTAGAAAAACATCAAAAATTTCAGTCCTGCACGATTCTACCAAGAAATGTGTGTTCATTCAAACCGCTGGTTTTTGATATTTTGGGCCCTATTGAATAATGAATGTTTTGAATTTTCTCCAAAAGTAAAGTAGTTGCAAACTCATCCTTTTAGAAACTTGTTTGGGCTGTTGAGAGGAGTAAAAAACCATCAAAAATTTCAATCCTGCATGATTCTACCAAGAAATGTGATTCTTCATTCAAAACGCTGGTTTTTGCTATTGGGCTCTATTGAATAATGAATGTTTTGAATTTTCTCCAAAAGTAAAGTTGTTGTAAACTCATCCTTTTAGAGACTTGTTTGGGCTCATGAGAGGAGTAGAAAAACATCAAAAATTTCAGTCCTGCACGATTCTACCAAGAAATGTGTGTTCATTCAAACCGCTGGTTTTTGATATTTTGGGCCCTATTGAATAATGAATGTTTTGAATTTTCTCGAAAAGTAAAGTAGTTGCAAACTCATCCTTTTAGAAACTTGTTTGGGCTGTTGAGAGGAGTAAAAAACCATCAAAAATTTCAATCCTGCATGATTCTACCAAGAAATGTGATTCTTCATTCACAACGCTGGTTTTTGCTATTGGGCTCTATTGAATAATGAATGTTTTGAATTTTCTCCAAAAGTAAAGTAGTTGCAAACTCATGCTTTTAGAGACTTGTTTGGGCTCATGAGAGGAGTAGAAAAACATCAAAAATTTCAGTCCTGCATGATTCTACCAAGAAATGTGTGTTCATTGAAACCGCTGGTTTTTGATAGTTTGGGCCCTATTGAATAATGAATGTTTTGAATTTTCTCCAAAAGTAAAGTAGTTGCAAACTCATCCTTTTAGAAACTTGTTTGGGCTGTTGAGAGGAGTAAAAAACCATCAAAAATTTCAATCCTGCATGATTCTACCAAGAAATGTGATTCTTCATTCAAAACGCTGGTTTTTGCTATTGGGCTCTATTGAATAATGAATGTTTTGAATTTTCTCCAAAAGTAAAGTAGTTGCAAACTCATCCTTTTAGAGACTTGTTTGGCCTCATGAGAGGAGTAGAAAAACATCAAAAATTTCAGTCCTGCACGATTCTACCAAGAAATGTGTGTTCATTCAAACCGCTGGTTTTTGATATTTTGGGCCCTATTGAATAATGAATGTTTTGAATTTTCTCCAAAAGTAAAGTAGTTGCAAACTCATCCTTTTAGAAACTTGTTTGGGCTGTTGAGAGGAGTAAAAAACCATCAAAAATTTCAATCCTGCATGATTCTACCAAGAAATGTGATTCTTCATTCAAAACCTGATTTTTGCTATTGGGCTCTATTGAATAATGAATGTTTTGAATTTTCTCCAAAAGTAAAGTAGTTGCAAACTCATGCTTTTAGAGACTTGTTTGGGCTCATGAGAGGAGTAGAAAAACATCAAAAATTTCAGTCCTGCATGATTCTACCAAGAAATGTGTGTTCATTGAAACCGCTGGTTTTTGATAGTTTGGGCCCTATTGAATAATGAATGTTTTGAATTTTCTCCAAAAGTAAAGTAGTTGCAAACTCATCCTTTTAGAAACTTGTTTGGGCTGTTGAGAGGAGTAAAAAACCATCAAAAATTTCAATCCTGCATGATTCTACCAAGAAAAGTGATTCTTCATTCAAAACGCTGGTTTTTGCTATTGGGCTCTATTAAATAATGAATGTTTTGAATTTTCTCCAAAAGTAAAGTAGTTGCAAACTCATGCTTTTAGAGACTTGTTTGGGCTCATGAGAGGAGTAGAAAAACATCAAAAATTTCAGTCCTGCATGATTCTACCAAGAAATGTGTGTTCACTGAAACCACTGGTTTTTGATAGTTTGGGCCCTATTGAATAATGAATGTTTTGAATTTTCTCCAAAAGTAAAGTAGTTGCAAACTCATCCTTTTAGAAACTTGTTTGGGCTGTTGAGAGGAGTAGAAAACCATCAAAAATTTCAATCCTGCATGATTCTACCAAGAAATGTGATTCTTCATTCAAAACCTGATTTTTGCTATTGGGATCTATTGAATAATGAATGTTTTGAATTTTCTCCAAAAGTAAAGTAGTTGCAAACTCATGCTTTTAGAGACTTGTTTGGGCTCATGAGAGGAGTAGAAAAACATCAAAAATTTCAGTCCTGCATGATTCTACCAAGAAATGTGTGTTCATTGAAACCGCTGGTTTTTGATAGTTTGGGCCCTATTGAATAATGAATGTTTTGAATTTTCTCCAAAAGTAAAGTAGTTGCAAACTCATCCTTTTAGAAACTTGTTTGGGCTGTTGAGAGGAGTAAAAAACCATCAAAAATTTCAATCCTGCATGATTCTACCAAGAAATGTGATTCTTCATTCAAAACGCTGGTTTTTGCTATTGGGCTCTATTAAATAATGAATGTTTTGAATTTTCTCCAAAAGTAAAGTAGTTGCAAACTCATGCTTTTAGAGACTTGTTTGGGCTCATGAGAGGAGTAGAAAAACATCAAAAATTCAAGTCCTGCATGATTCTACCAAGAAATGTGTGTTCATTGAAACCACTGGTTTTTGATAGTTTGGGCCCTATTGAATAATGAATGTTTTGAATTTTCTCCAAAAGTAAAGTAGTTGCAAACTCATCCTTTTAGAAACTTGTTTGGGCTGTTGAGAGGAGTAAAAAACCATCAAAAATTTCAATCCTGCATGATTCTACCAAGAAATGTGATTCTTCATTCAAAACGCTGGTTTTTGCTATTGGGCTCTATTGAATAATGAATGTTTTGAATTTTCTCCAAAAGTAAAGTAGTTGCAAACTCATGCTTTTAGAGACTTGTTTGGGCTCATGAGAGGAGTAGAAAAACATCAAAAATTTCAGTCCTGCACGATTCTACCAAGAAATGTGTGTTCATTCAAACTGCTGGTTTTTGATATTTTGGGCCCTATTGAATAATGAATGTTTTGAATTTTCTCCAAAAGTAAAGTAGTTGCAAACTCATCCTTTTAGAAACTTGTTTGGGCTGTTGAGAGGAGTAAAAAACCATCAAAAATTTCAATCCTGCATGATTCTACCAAGAAATGTGATTCTTCATTCAAAACCTGATTTTTGCTATTGGGCTCTATTGAATAATGAATGTTTTGAATTTTCTCCAAAAGTAAAGTAGTTGCAAACTCATGCTTTTAGAGACTTGTTTGGGCTCATGAGAGGAGTAGAAAAACATCAAAAATTTCAGTCCTGCATGATTCTACCAAGAAATGTGTGTTCATTGAAACCGCTAGTTTTTGATAGTTTGGGCCCTATTGAATAATTAATGTTTTGAATTTTCTCCAAAAGTAAAGTAGTTGCAAACTCATCCTTTTAGAAACTTGTTTGGGCTGTTGAGAGGAGTAAAAAACCATCAAAAATTTCAATCCTGCATGATTTTACCAAGAAATGTGATTCTTCATTCAAAACCTGATTTTTGCTATGGGGCTCTATTGAATAATGAATGTTTTGAATTTTCTCCAAAAGTAAAGTAGTTGCAAACTCATGCTTTTAGAGACTTGTTTGGGCTCATGAGAGGAGTAGAAAAACATCAAAAATTTCAGTCCTGCATGATTCTACCAAGAAATGTGTGTTCATTGAAACCACTGGTTTTTGATAGTTTGGGCCCTATTGAATAATGAATGTTTTGAATTTTCTCCAAAAGTAAAGTAGTTGCAAACTCATCCTTTTAGAAACTTGTTTGGGCTGTTGAGAGGAGTAAAAAACCATCAAAAATTTCAATCCTGCATGATTCTACCAAGAAATGTGATTCTTCATTCAAAACGCTGGTTTTTGCTATTGGGCTCTATTGAATAATGAATGTTTTGAATTTTCTCCAAAAGTAAAGTAGTTGCAAACTCATCCTTTTAGAGACTTGTTTGGGCTCATGAGAGGAGTAGAAAAAAATCAAAAATTTCAGTCCTGCACGATTCTACCAAGAAATGTGTGTTCATTCAAACTGCTGGTTTTTGATATTTTGGGCCCTATTGAATAATGAATGTTTTGAATTTTCTCCAAAAGTAAAGTAGTTGCAAACTCATCCTTTTAGAAACTTGTTTGGGCTGTTGAGAGGAGTAAAAAACCATCAAAAATTTCAATCCTGCATGATTCTACCAAGAAATGTGATTCTTCATTCAAAACCTGATTTTTGCTATTGGGCTCTATTGAATAATGAATGTTTTGAATTTTCTCCAAAAGTAAAGTAGTTGCAAACTCATGCTTTTAGAGACTTGTTTGGGCTCATGAGAGGAGTAGAAAAACATCAAAAATTTCAGTCCTGCATGATTCTACCAAGAAATGTGTGTTCATTGAAACCGCTAGTTTTTGTTAGTTTGGGCCCTATTGAATAATTAATGTTTTGAATTTTCTCCAAAAGTAAAGTAGTTGCAAACTCATCCTTTTAGAAACTTGTTTGGGCTGTTGAGAGGAGTAAAAAACCATCAAAAATTTCAATCCTGCATGATTCTACCAAGAAATGTGATTCTTCATTCACAACGCTGGTTTTTGCTATTGAGCTCTATTGAATAATGAATGTTTTGAATTTTCTCCAAAAGTAAAGTAGTTGCAAACTCATGCTTTTAGAGACTTGTTTGGGCTCATGAGAGGAGTAGAAAAACATCAAAAATTTCAGTCCTGCATGATTCTACCAAGAAATGTGTGTTCATTGAAACCGCTGGTTTTTGATAGTTTGGGCCCTATTGAATAATGAATGTTTTGAATTTTCTCCAAAAGTAAAGTAGTTGCAAACTCATTCTTTTAGAAACTTGTTTGGGCTGTTGAGAGGAGTAAAAAACCATCAAAAATTTCAATCCTGCATGATTCTACCAAGAAATGTGATTCTTCATTCAAAACGCTGGTTTTTGCTATTGGGCTCTATTGAATAATGAATGTTTTGAATTTTCTCCAAAAGTAAAGTAGTTGCAAACTCATCCTTTTTGAGACTTGTTTGGGCTCATGAGAGGAGTAGAAAAACATCAAAAATTTCAGTCCTGCATGATTCTACCAAGAAATGTGTGTTCATTCAAACCGCTGGTTTTTGATATTTTGGGCCCTATTGAATAATGAATGTTTTGAATTTTCTCCAAAAGTAAAGTAGTTGCAAACTCATCCTTTTAGAAACTTGTTTGGGCTGTTGAGAGGAGTAAAAAACCATCAAAAATTTCAATCCTGCATGATTCTACCAAGAAATGTGATTCTTCATTCAAAACCTGATTTTTGCTATTGGGCTCTATTGAATAATGAATGTTTTGAATTTTCTCCAAAAGTAAAGTAGTTGCAAACTCATGCTTTTAGAGACTTGTTTGGGCTCATGAGAGGAGTAGAAAAACATCAAAAATTTCAGTCCTGCATGATTCTACCAAGAAATGTGTGTTCATTGAAACCGCTGGTTTTTGATAGTTTGGGCCCTATTGAATAATGAATGTTTTGAATTTTCTCCAAAAGTAAAGTAGTTGCAAACTCATCCTTTTAGAAACTTGTTTGGGCTGTTGAGAGGAGTAAAAAACCATCAAAAATTTCAATCCTGCATGATTCTACCAAGAAATGTGATTCTTCATTCAAAACGCTGGTTTTTGCTATTGGGCTCTATTGAATAATGAATGTTTTGAATTTTCTCCAAAAGTAAAGTAGTTGCAAACTCATGCTTTTAGACTTGTTTGGGCTCATGAGAGGAGTAGAAAAACATCAAAAATTTTAGTCCTGCATGATTCTACCAAGAAATGTGTGTTCATTGAAACCGCTGGTTTTTGATAGTTTGGGCCCTATTGAATAATGAATGTTTTGAATTTTCTCCAAAAGTAAAGTAGTTGCAAACTCATCCTTTTAGAAACTTGTTTGGGCTGTTGAGAGGAGTAAAAAACCATCAAAAATTTCAATCCTGCATGATTCTACCAAGAAATGTGATTCTTCATTCAAAACCTGATTTTTGCTATTGGGCTCTATTGAATAATGAATGTTTTGAATTTTCTAAAAAAAAGTAAAGTAGTTGCAAACTCATGCTTTTAGAGACTTGTTTGGGCTCATGAGAGGAGTAGAAAAACATCAAAAATTTCAGTCCTGCATGATTCTACCAAGAAATGTGTGTTCATTGAAACCGCTGGTTTTTGATAGTTTGGGCCCTATTGAATAATGAATGTTTTGAATTTTCTCCAAAAGTAAAGTAGTTGCAAACTCATCCTTTTAGAAACTTGTTTGGGCTGTTGAGAGGAGTAAAAAACCATCAAAAATTTCAATCCTGCATGATTCTACCAAGAAATGTGATTCTTCATTCAAAACGCTGGTTTTTGCTATTGGGCTCTATTGAATAATGAATGTTTTGAATTTTCTCCAAAAGTAAAGTAGTTGCAAACTCATCCTTTTAGAGACTTGTTTGGGCTCATGAGAGAAGTAGAAAAAAATCAAAAATTTCAGTCCTGCACGATTCTACCAAGAAATGTGTGTTCATTCAAACTGCTGGTTTTTGATATTTTGGGCCCTATTGAATAATGAATGTTTTGAATTTTCTCCAAAAGTAAAGTAGTTGCAAACTCATCCTTTTAGAAACTTGTTTGGGCTGTTGAGAAGAGTAAAAAACCATCAAAAATTTCAATCCTGCATGATTCTACCAAGAAATGTGATTCTTCATTCAAAACCTGATTTTTGCTATTGGGCTCTATTGAATAATGAATGTTTTGAATTTTCTCCAAAAGTAAAGTAGTTGCAAACTCATGCTTTTAGAGACTTGTTTGGGCTCATGAGAGGAGTAGAAAAACATCAAAAATTTCAGTCCTGCATGATTCTACCAAGAAATGTGTGTTCATACAAACCGCTGGTTTTTGATAGTTTGGGCCCTATTGAATAATGAATGTTTTGAATTTTCTCCAAAAGTAAAGTAGTTGCAAACTCATCCTTTTAGAAACTTGTTTGGGCTGTTGAGAGGAGTAAAAAACCATCAAAAATTTCAATCCTGCATGATTCTACCAAGAAATGTGATTCTTCATTCAAAACGCTGGTTTTTGCTATTGGGCTCTATTGAATAATGAATGTTTTGAATTTTCTCCAAAAGTAAAGTAGTTGCAAACTCATCCTTTTAGAGACTTGTTTGGGCTCATGAGAGAAGTAGAAAAAAATCAAAAATTTCAGTCCTGCACGATTCTACCAAGAAATGTGTGTTCATTCAAACTGCTGGTTTTTGATATTTTGGGCCCTATTGAATAATGAATGTTTTGAATTTTCTCCAAAAGTAAAGTAGTTGCAAACTCATCCTTTTAGAAACTTGTTTGGGCTGTTGAGAAGAGTAAAAAACCATCAAAAATTTCAATCCTGCATGATTCTACCAAGAAATGTGATTCTTCATTCAAAACCTGATTTTTGCTATTGGGCTCTATTGAATAATGAATGTTTTGAATTTTCTCCAAAAGTAAAGTAGTTGCAAACTCATGCTTTTAGAGACTTGTTTGGGCTCATGAGAGGAGTAGAAAAACATCAAAAATTTCAGTGCTGCATGATTCTACCAAGAAATGTGTGTTCATACAAACCGCTGGTTTTTGATAGTTTGGTCCCTATTGAATAATGAATGTTTTGAATTTTCTTCAAAAGTAAAGTAGTTGCAAACTCATCCTTTTAGAAACTTGTTTGGGCTGTTGAGAGGAGTAAAAAACCATCAAAAATTTCAATCCTGCATGATTCTACCAAGAAATGTGATTCTTCATTCAAAACGCTGGTTTTTGCTATTGGGCTCTATTCAATAATGAATGTTTTGAATTTTCTCCAAAAGTAAAGTAGTTGCAAACTCATGCTTTTAGAGACTTGTTTGGGCTCATGAGAGGAGTAGAAAAACATCAAAAATTTCAGTCCTGCATGATTCTACCAAGAAATGTGTGTTCATTGAAACCGCTGGTTTTTGATAGTTTGGGCCCTATTGAATAATGAATGTTTTGAATTTTCTCCAAAAGTAAAGTAGTTGCAAACTCATCCTTTTAGAAACTTGTTTGGGCTGTTGAGAGGAGTAAAAAACCATCAAAAATTTCAATCCTGCATGATTCTACCAAGAAATGTGATTCTTCATTCAAAACGCTGGTTTTTGCTATTGGGCTCTATTGAATAATGAATGTTTTGAATTTTCTCCAAAAGTAAAGTAGTTGCAAACTCATCCTTTTAGAGACTTGTTTGGGCTCATGAGAGAAGTAGAAAAAAATCAAAAATTTCAGTCCTGCACGATTCTACCAAGAAATGTGTGTTCATTTAAACTGCTGGTTTTTGATATTTTGGGCCCTATTGAATAATGAATGTTTTGAATTTTCTCCAAAAGTAAAGTAGTTGCAAACTCATCCTTTTAGAAACTTGTTTGGGCTGTTGAGAAGAGTAAAAAACCATCAAAAATTTCAATCCTGCATGATTCTACCAAGAAATGTGATTCTTCATTCAAAACCTGATTTTTGCTATTGGGCTCTATTGAATAATGAATGTTTTGAATTTTCTCCAAAAGTAAAGTAGTTGCAAACTCATGCTTTTAGAGACTTGTTTGGGCTCATGAGAGGAGTAGAAAAACATCAAAAATTTCAGTCCTGCATGATTCTACCAAGAAATGTGTGTTCATTCAACCCGCTGGTTTTTGATAGTTTGGGCCCTATTGAATAATGAATGTTTTGAATTTTCTCCAAAAGTAAAGTAGTTGCAAACTCATCCTTTTAGAAACTTGTTTGGGCTGTTGAGAGGAGTAAAAAAACATCAAAAATTTCAATCCTGCATGATTCTACCAAGAAATGTGATTCTTCATTCAAAACGCTGGTTTTTGCTATTGGGCTCTATTGAATAATGAATGTTTTGAATTTTCTCCAAAAGTAAAGTAGTTGCAAACTCATCCTTTTAGAGACTTGTTTGGGCTCATGAGAGGAGTAGAAAAACATCAAAAATTTCAGTCCTGCACGATTCTACCAAGAAATGTGTGTTCATTCAAACCGCTGTTTTTTGATATTTTGGGCCCTATTGAATAATGAATGTTTTGAATTTTCTCCAAAAGTAAAGTAGTTGCAAACTCATCCTTTTAGAAACTTGTTTGGGCTGTTGAGAGGAGTAAAAAACCATCAAAAATTTCAATCCTGCTTGATTCTACCAAGAAATGTGATTCTTCATTCAAAACGCTGGTTTTTGCTATTGGGCTCTATTGAATAATGAATGTTTTGAATTTTCTCCAAAAGTAAAGTAGTTGCGAACTCATCCTTTTAGAGACTTGTTTGGGCTCATGAGAGGAGTAGAAAAACATCAAAAATTTCAGTCCTGCACGATTCTACCAAGAAATGTGTGTTCATTCAAACCGCTGGTTTTTGATATTTTGGGCCCTATTGAATAATGAATGTTTTGAATTTTCTCCAAAAGTAAAGTAGTTGCAAACTCATCCTTTTAGAAACTTGTTTGGGCTGTTGAGAGGAGTAAAAAACCATCAAAAATTTCAATCCTGCATGATTCTACCAAGAAATGTGATTCTTCATTCAAAACCTGATTTTTGCTATTGGGCTCTATTGAATAATGAATGTTTTGAATTTTCTCCAAAAGTAAAGTAGTTGCAAACTCATGCTTTTAGAGACTTGTTTGGGCTCATGAGAAGAGTAGAAAAACATCAAAAATTTCAGTCCTGCATGATTCTACCAAGAAATGTGTGTTCATTCAAACCGCTGGTTTTTGATAGTTTGGGCCCTATTGAATAATGAATGTTTTGAATTTTCTCCAAAAGTAAAGTAGTTGCAAACTCATCCTTTTAGAAACTTGTTTGGGCTGTTGAGAGGAGTGAAAAACCATCAAAAATTTCAATCCTGCATGATTCTACCAAGAAATGTGATTCTTCATTCAAAACCTGATTTTTGCTATTGGGCTCTATTGAATAATGAATGTTTTGAATTTTCTCCAAAAGTAAAGTAGTTGCAAACTCATGCTTTTAGAGACTTGTTTGGGCTCATGAGGGGAGTAGAAAAACATCAAAAATTTCAGTCCTGCATGATTCTACCAAGAAATGTGTGTTCATTAAAACCGCTGGTTTTTGATAGTTTGGGCCCTATTGAATAATGAATGTTTTGAATTTTCTCCAAAAGTAAAGTAGTTGCAAACTCATCCTTTTAGAAACTTGTTTGGGCTGTTGAGAGGAGTAAAAAACCATCAAAAATTTCAATCCTGCATGATTCTACCAAGAAATGTGATTCTTCATTCAAAACGCTGGTTTTTACTATTGGGCTCTATTGAATAATGAATGTTTTGAATTTTCTCCAAAAGTAAAGTAGTTGCAAACTCAACCTTTTAGAGACTTGTTTGGGCTCATGAGAGGAGTAGAAAAACATCAAAAATTTCAGTCCTGCACGATTCTACCAAGAAATGTGTGTTCATTCAAACCGCTGGTTTTTGATAGTTTGGGCCCTATTGAATAATGAATGTTTTGAATTTTCTCCAAAAGTAAAGTAGTTGCAAACTCATCCTTTTATAAACTTGTTTGGGCTGTTGAGAGGAGTAAAAAACCATCAAAAATTTCAATCCTGCATGATTCTACCAAGAAATGTGATTCTTCATTCGAAACCTGATTTTTGCTATTGGGCTCTATTGAATAATGAACATTTGAATTTTCTCCAAAAGTAAAGTAGTTGCAAACTCATGCTTTTAGAGACTTGTTTGGGCTCATGAGAGGAGTAGAAAAACATCAAAAATTTCAGTCCTGCATGATTCTACCAAGAAATGTGTGTTCATTGAAACCGCTGGTTTTTGATAGTTTGGGCCCTATTGAATAATGAATGTTTTGAATTTTCTCCAAAAGTAAAGTAGTTGCAAACTCATCCTTTTAGAAACTTGTTTGGGCTGTTGAGAGGAGTAAAAAACCATCAAAAATTTCAATCCTGCATGATTCTACCAAGAAATGTGATTCTTCATTCAAAACGCTGGTTTTTGCTATTGGGCTCTATTGAATAATGAATGTTTTGAATTTTCTCCAAAAGTAAAGTAGTTGCAAACTCATCCTTTTAGAGACTTGTTTGGGCTCATGAGAGGAGTAGAAAAACATCAAAAATTTCAGTCCTGCACGATTCTACCAAGAAATGTGTGTTCATTCAAACCGCTGGTTTTTGATAGTTTGGGCCCTATTGAATAATGAATGTTTTGAATTTTCTCCAAAAGTAAAGTAGTTGCAAACTCATCCTTTTAGAAACTTGTTTGGGCTGTTGAGAGGAGTAAAAAACCATCAAAAATTTCAATCCTGCATGATTCTACCAAGAAATGTGATTATTCATTCAAAACCTGATTTTTGCTATTGGGCTCTATTGAATAATGAATGTTTTGAATTTTCTCCAAAAGTAAAGTAGTTGCAAACTCATCCTTTTAGAGACTTGTTTGGGCTCATGAGAGGAGTAGAAAAAAATCAAAAATTTCAGTCCTGCACGATTCTACCAAGAAATGTGTGTTCATTCAAACTGCTGGTTTTTGATATTTTGGGCCCTATTGAATAATGAATGTTTTGAATTTTCTCCAAAAGTAAAGTAGTTGCAAACTCATCCTTTTAGAAACTTGTTTGGGCTGTTGAGAGGAGTAAAAAACCATCAAAAATTTCAATCCTGCATGATTCTACCAAGAAATGTGATTCTTCATTCAAAACCTGATTTTTGCTATTGGGCTCTATTGAATAATGAATGTTTTGAATTTTCTCCAAAAGTAAAGTAGTTGCAAACTCATGCTTTTAGAGACTTGTTTGGGCTCATGAGAGGAGTAGAAAAACATCAAAAATTTCAGTCCTGCATGATTCTACCAAGAAATGTGTGTTCATTGAAACCGCTGGTTTTTGATAGTTTGGGCCCTATTGAATAATGAATGTTTTGAATTTTCTCCAAAAGTAAAGTAGTTGCAAACTCATCCTTTTAGAAACTTGTTTGGGCTGTTGAGAGGAGTAAAAAAACATCAAAAATTTCAATCCTGCATGATTCTACCAAGAAATGTGATTCTTCATTCAAAACGCTGGTTTTTGCTATTGGGCTCTATTGAATAATGAATGTTTTGAATTTTCTCCAAAAGTAAAGTAGTTGCAAACTCATCCTTTTAGAGACTTGTTTGGGCTCATGAGAGGAGTAGAAAAAAATCAAAAATTTCAGTCCTGCACGATTCTACCAAGAAATGTGTGTTCATTCAAACTGCTGGTTTTTGATATTTTGGGCCCTATTGAATAATGAATGTTTTGAATTTTCTCCAAAAGTAAAGTAGTTCCAAACTCATCCTTTTAGAAACTTGTTTGGGCTGTTGAGAGGAGTAAAAAACCATCAAAAATTTCAATCCTGCATGATTCTACAAAGAAAAGTGATTCTTCATTCAAAACCTGATTTTTGCTATTGGGCTCTATTGAATAATGAATGTTTTGAATTTTCTCCAAAAGTAAAGTAGTTGCAAACTCATGCTTTTAGAGACTTGTTTGGGCTCATGAGAGGAGTAGAAAAACATCAAAAATTTCAGTCCTGCATGATTCTACCAAGAAATGTGTGTTCATTGAAACCGCTGGTTTTTGATAGTTTGGGCCCTATTGAATAATTAATGTTTTGAATTTTCTCCAAAAGTAAAGTAGTTGCAAACTCATCCTTTTAGAAACTTGTTTGGGCTGTTGAGAGGAGTAAAAAACCATCAAAAATTTCAATCCTGCATGATTCTACCAAGAAATGTGATTCTTCATTCAAAACCTGATTTTTGCTATTGGGCTCTATTGAATAATGAATGTTTTGAATTTTCTCCAAAAGTAAAGTAGTTGCAAACTCATCCTTTTAGAGACTTGTTTGGGCTCATGAGAGGAGTAGAAAAAAATCAAAAATTTCAGTCCTGCACGATTCTACCAAGAAATGTGTGTTCATTCAAACTGCTGGTTTTTGATATTTTGGGCCCTATTGAATAATGAATGTTTTGAATTTTCTCCAAAAGTAAAGTAGTTGCAAACTCATCCTTTTAGAAACTTGTTTGGGCTGTTGAGAGGAGTAAAAAACCATCAAAAATTTCAATCCTGCATGATTCTACCAAGAAATGTGATTCTTCATTCAAAACCTGATTTTTGCTATTGGGCTCTATTGAATAATGAATGTTTTGAATTTTCTCCAAAAGTAAAGTAGTTGCAAACTCATGCTTTTAGAGACTTGTTTGGGCTCATGAGAGTAGAAAAACATCAAAAATTTCAGTCCTGCATGATTCTACCAAGAAATGTGTGTTCATTGAAACCGCTGGTTTTTGATAGTTTGGGCCCTATTGAATAATGAATGTTTTGAATTTTCTCCAAAAGTAAAGTAGTTGCAAACTCATCCTTTTAGAAACTTGTTTGGTCTGTTGAGAGGAGTAAAAAAACATCAAAAATTTCAATCCTGCATGATTCTACCAAGAAATGTGATTCTTCATTCAAAACGCTGGTTTTTGCTATTGGGCTCTATTGAATAATGAATGTTTTGAATTTTCTCCAAAAGTAAAGTAGTTGCAAACTCATCCTTTTAGAGACTTGTTTGGGCTCATGAGAGGAGTAGAAAAAAATCAAAAATTTCAGTCCTGCACGATTCTACCAAGAAATGTGTGTTCATTCAAACTGCTGGTTTTTGATATTTTGGGCCCTATTGAATAATGAATGTTTTGAATTTTCTCCAAAAGTAAAGTAGTTCCAAACTCATCCTTTTAGAAACTTGTTTGGGCTGTTGAGAGGAGTAAAAAACCATGAAAAATTTCAATCCTGCATGATTCTACAAAGAAATGTGATTCTTCATTCAAAACCTGATTTTTGCTATTGGGCTCTATTGAATAATGAGTGTTTTGAATTTTCTCCAAAAGTAAAGTAGTTGCAAACTCATGCTTTTAGAGACTTGTTTGGGCTCATGAGAGGAGTAGAAAAACATCAAAAATTTCAGTCCTGCATGATTCTACCAAGAAATGTGTGTTCATTGAAACCGCTGGTTTTTGATAGTTTGGGCCCTATTGAATAATTAATGTTTTGAATTTTCTCCAAAAGTAAAGTAGTTGCAAACTCATCCTTTTAGAAACTTGTTTGGGCTGTTGAGAGGAGTAAAAAACCATCAAAAATTTCAATCCTGCATGATTCTACCAAGAAATGTGATTCTTCATTCACAACGCTGGTTTTTGCTATTGAGCTCTATTGAATAATGAATGTTTTGAATTTTCTCCAAAAGTAAAGTAGTTGCAAACTCATGCTTTTAGAGACTTGTTTGGGCTCATGAGAGGAGTAGAAAAACATCAAAAATTTCAGTCCTGCATGATTCTACCAAGAAATGTGTGTTCATTGAAACCGCTGGTTTTTGATAGTTTGGGCCCTATTGAATAATGAATGTTTTGAATTTTCTCCAAAAGTAAAGTAGTTGCAAACTCATCCTTTTAGAAACTTGTTTGGGCTGTTGAGAGGAGTAAAAAACCATCAAAAATTTCAATCCTGCATGATTCTACCAAGAAATGTGATTCTTCATTCAAAACGCTGGTTTTTGCTATTGGGCTCTATTGAATAATGAATGTTTTGAATTTTCTCCAAAAGTAAAGTAGTTTCAAACTCATCCTTTTAGAGACTTGTTTGGGCTCATGAGAGGAGTAGAAAAACATCAAAAATTTCAGTCCTGCACGATTCTACCAAGAAATGTGTGTTCATTCAAACTGCTGGTTTTTGATATTTTGGGCCCTATTGAATAATGAATGTTTTGAATTTTCTCCAAAAGTAAAGTAGTTGCAAACTCATCCTTTTAGAGACTTGTTTGGGCTCATGAGAGAAGTAGAAAAAAATCAAAAATTTCAGTCCTGCACGATTCTACCAAGAAATGTGTGTTCATTCAAACTGCTGGTTTTTGATATTTTGGGCCCTATTGAATAATGAATGTTTTGAATTTTCTCCAAAAGTAAAGTAGTTGCAAACTCATCCTTTTAGAAACTTGTTTGGGCTGTTGAGAAGAGTAAAAAACCATCAAAAATTTCAATCCTGCATGATTCTACCAAGAAATGTGATTCTTCATTCAAAACCTGATTTTTGCTATTGGGCTCTATTGAATAATGAATGTTTTGAATTTTCTCCAAAAGTAAAGTAGTTGCAAACTCATGCTTTTAGAGACTTGTTTGGGCTCATGAGAGGAGTAGAAAAACATCAAAAATTTCAGTCCTGCATGATTCTACCAAGAAATGTGTGTTCATTGAAACCGCTGGTTTTTGATAGTTTGGGCCCTATTGAATAATGAATGTTTTGAATTTTCTCCAAAAGTAAAGTAGTTGCAAACTCATCCTTTTAGAAACTTGTTTGGGCTGTTGAGAGGAGTAAAAAACCATCAAAAATTTCAATCCTGCATGATTCTACCAAGAAATGTGATTCTTCATTCAAAACGCTGGTTTTTGCTATTGGGCTCTATTGAATAATGAATGTTTTGAATTTTCTCCAAAAGTAAAGTAGTTGCAAACTCATGCTTTTAGAGACTTGTTTGGGCTCATGAGAGGAGTAGAAAAACATCAAAAATTTCAGTCCTGCATGATTCTACCAAGAAATGTGTGTTCATTGAAACCGCTGGTTTTTGATAGTTTGGGCCCTATTGAATAATGAATGTTTTGAATTTTCTCCAAAAGTAAAGTAGTTGCAAACTCATCCTTTTAGAAACTTGTTTGGGCTGTTGAGAGGAGTAAAAAACCATCAAAAATTTCAATCCTGCATGATTCTACCAAGAAATGTGATTCTTCATTCAAAACGCTGGTTTTTGCTATTGGGCTCTATTGAATAATGAATGTTTTGAATTTTCTCCAAAAGTAAAGTAGTTGCAAACTCATGCTTTTAGAGACTTGTTTGGGCTCATGAGAGGAGTAGAAAAACATCAAAAATTTCAGTCCTGCATGATTCTACCAAGAAATGTGTGTTCATTGAAACCGCTGGTTTTTGATAGTTTGGGCCCTATTGAATAATGAATGTTTTGAATTTTCTCCAAAAGTAAAGTAGTTGCAAACTCATCCTTTTAGAAACTTGTTTGGGCTGTTGAGAGGAGTAAAAAACCATCAAAAATTTCAATCCTGCATGATTCTACCAAGAAATGTGATTCTTCATTCAAAACCTGATTTTTGCTATGGGGCTCTATTGTATAATGAATGTTTTGAATTTTCTCCAAAAGTAAAGTAGTTGCAAACTCATGCTTTTAGAGACTTGTTTGGGCTCATGAGAGGAGTAGAAAAACATCAAAAATTTCAGTCCTTCATGATTCTACCAAGAAATGTGTGTTCATTGAAACCGCTGGTTTTTGATAGTTTGGGCCCTATTGAATAATGAATGTTTTGAATTTTCTCCAAAAGTAAAGTAGTTGCAAACTCATCCTTTTAGAAACTTGTTTGGGCTGTTGAGAGGAGTAAAAAACCATCAAAAATTTCAATCCTGCATGATTCTACCAAGAAATGTGATTCTTCATTCAAAACGCTGGTTTTTGCTATTGGGCTCTATTGAATAATGAATGTTTTGAATTTTCTCCAAAAGTAAAGTAGTTGCAAACTCATCCTTTTAGAGACTTGTTTGGGCTCATGAGAGAAGTAGAAAAAAATCAAAAATTTCAGTCCTGCACGATTCTACCAAGAAATGTGTGTTCATTCAAACTGCTGGTTTTTGATATTTTGGGCCCTATTGAATAATGAATGTTTTGAATTTTCTCCAAAAGTAAAGTAGTTGCAAACTCATCCTTTTAGAAACTTGTTTGGGCTGTTGAGAAGAGTAAAAAACCATCAAAAATTTCAATCCTGCATGATTCTACCAAGAAATGTGATTCTTCATTCAAAACCTGATTTTTGCTATTGGGCTCTATTGAATAATGAATGTTTTGAATTTTCTCCAAAAGTAAAGTAGTTGCAAACTCATGCTTTTAGAGACTTGTTTGGGCTCATGAGAGGAGTAGAAAAACATCAAAAATTTCAGTCCTGCATGATTCTACCAAGAAATGTGTGTTCATACAAACCGCTGGTTTTTGATAGTTTGGGCCCTATTGAATAATGAATGTTTTGAATTTTCTCCAAAAGTAAAGTAGTTGCAAACTCATCCTTTTAGAAACTTGTTTGGGCTGTTGAGAGGAGTAAAAAACCATCAAAAATTTCAATCCTGCATGATTCTACCAAGAAATGTGATTCTTCATTCAAAACGCTGGTTTTTGCTATTGGGCTCTATTGAATAATGAATGTTTTGAATTTTCTCCAAAAGTAAAGTAGTTGCAAACTCATCCTTTTAGAGAATTGTTTGGGCTCATGAGAGGAGTAGAAAAACATCAAAAATTTCAGTCCTGCATGATTCTACCAAGAAATGTGTGCTCATTGAAACCGCTGGTTTTTGATAGTTTGGGCCCTATTGAATAATGAATGTTTTGAATTTTCTCCAAAAGTAAAGTAGTTGCAAACTCATCCTTTTAGAAACTTGTTTGGGCTGTTGAGAGGAGTAAAAAACCATCAAAAATTTCAATCCTGCATGATTCTACCAAGAAATGTGATTCTTCATTCAAAACGCTGGTTTTTGCTATTGGGCTCTATTGAATAATGAATGTTTTGAATTTTCTCCAAAAGTAAAGTAGTTGCAAACTCATCCTTTTAGAGACTTGTTTGGGCTCATGAGAGAAGTAGAAAAAAATCAAAAATTTCAGTCCTGCACGATTCTACCAAGAAATGTGTGTTCATTCAAACTGCTGGTTTTTGATATTTTGGGCCCTATTGAATAATGAATGTTTTGAATTTTCTCCAAAAGTAAAGTAGTTGCAAACTCATCCTTTTAGAAACTTGTTTGGGCTGTTGAGAAGAGTAAAAAACCATCAAAAATTTCAATCCTGCATGATTCTACCAAGAAATGTGATTCTTCATTCAAAACCTGATTTTTGCTATTGGGATCTATTGAATAATGAATGTTTTGAATTTTCTCCAAAAGTAAAGTAGTTGCAAACTCATGCTTTTAGAGACTTGTTTGGGCTCATGAGAGGAGTAGAAAAACATCAAAAATTTCAGTCCTGCATGATTCTACCAAGAAATGTGTGTTCATTGAAACCGCTGGTTTTTGATAGTTTGGGCCCTATTGAATAATGAATGTTTTGAATTTTCTCCAAAAGTAAAGTAGTTGCAAACTCATCCTTTTAGAAACTTGTTTGGGCTGTTGAGAGGAGTAAAAAACCATCAAAAATTTCAATCCTGCATGATTCTACCAAGAAATGTGATTCTTCATTCAAAACCTGATTTTTGCTATGGGGCTCTATTGAATAATGAATGTTTTGAATTTTCTCCAAAAGTAAAGTAGTTGCAAACTCATGCTTTTAGAGACTTGTTTGGGCTCATGAGAGGAGTAGAAAAACATCAAAAATTTCAGTCCTGCATGATTCTACCAAGAAATGTGTGTTCATTGAAACCGCTGGTTTTTGATAGTTTGGGCCCTATTGAATAATGAATGTTTTGAATTTTCTCCAAAAGTAAAGTAGTTGCAAACTCATCCTTTTAGAAACTTGTTTGGGCTGTTGAGAGGAGTAAAAAACCATCAAAAATTTCAATCCTGCATGATTCTACCAAGAAATGTGATTCTTCATTCAAAACGCTGGTTTTTGCTATTGGGCTCTATTGAATAATGAATGTTTTGAATTTTCTCCAAAAGTAAAGTAGTTGCAAACTCATCCTTTTAGAGACTTGTTTGGGCTCATGAGAGAAGTAGAAAAAAATCAAAAATTTCAGTCCTGCACGATTCTACCAAGAAATGTGTGTTCATTCAAACTGCTGGTTTTTGATATTTTGGGCCCTATTGAATAATGAATGTTTTGAATTTTCTCCAAAGGTAAAGTAGTTGCAAACTCATCCTTTTAGAAACTTGTTTGGGCTGTTGAGAAGAGTAAAAAACCATCAAAAATTTCAATCCTGCATGATTCTACCAAGAAATGTGATTCTTCATTCAAAACCTGATTTTTGCTATTGGGCTCTATTGAATAATGAATGTTTTGAATTTTCTCCAAAAGTAAAGTAGTTGCAAACTCATGCTTTTAGAGACTTGTTTGGGCTCATGAGAGGAGTAGAAAAACATCAAAAATTTCAGTCCTGCATGATTCTACCAAGAAATGTGTGTTCATACAAACCGCTGGTTTTTGATAGTTTGGGCCCTATTGAATAATGAATGTTTTGAATTTTCTCCAAAAGTAAAGTAGTTGCAAACTCATCCTTTTAGAAACTTGTTTGGGCTGTTGAGAGGAGTAAAAAACCATCAAAAATTTCAATCCTGCATGATTCTACCAAGAAATGTGATTCTTCATTCAAAACGCTGGTTTTTGCTATTGGGCTCTATTGAATAATGAATGTTTTGAATTTTCTCCAAAAGTAAAGTAGTTGCAAACTCATCCTTTTAGAGAATTGTTTGGGCTCATGAGAGGAGTAGAAAAACATCAAAAATTTCAGTCCTGCATGATTCTACCAAGAAATGTGTGCTCATTGAAACCGCTGGTTTTTGATAGTTTGGGCCCTATTGAATAATGAATGTTTTGAATTTTCTCCAAAAGTAAAGTAGTTGCAAACTCATCCTTTTAGAAACTTGTTTGGGCTGTTGAGAGGAGTA
Organism: Dendrobates tinctorius; assembly: GCF_039654945.1. Lineage (NCBI taxonomy): Eukaryota > Metazoa > Chordata > Amphibia > Anura > Dendrobatidae > Dendrobates > Dendrobates tinctorius. The sequence continues at coordinate 5,435,754 of NW_027361945.1, forward strand.
AAAAACCATCAAAAATTTCAATCCTGCATGATTCTACCAAGAAATGTGATTCTTCATTCAAAACGCTGGTTTTTGCTATTGGGCTCTATTGAATAATGAATGTTTTGAATTTTCTCCAAAAGTAAAGTAGTTGCAAACTCATCCTTTTAGAGACTTGTTTGGGCTCATGAGAGAAGTAGAAAAAAATCAAAAATTTCAGTCCTGCACGATTCTACCAAGAAATGTGTGTTCATTCAAACTGCTGGTTTTTGATATTTTGGGCCCTATTGAATAATGAATGTTTTGAATTTTCTCCAAAAGTAAAGTAGTTGCAAACTCATCCTTTTAGAAACTTGTTTGGGCTGTTGAGAAGAGTAAAAAACCATCAAAAATTTCAATCCTGCATGATTCTACCAAGAAATGTGATTCTTCATTCAAAACCTGATTTTTGCTATTGGGATCTATTGAATAATGAATGTTTTGAATTTTCTCCAAAAGTAAAGTAGTTGCAAACTCATGCTTTTAGAGACTTGTTTGGGCTCATGAGAGGAGTAGAAAAACATCAAAAATTTCAGTCCTGCATGATTCTACCAAGAAATGTGTGTTCATTGAAACCGCTGGTTTTTGATAGTTTGGGCCCTATTGAATAATGAATGTTTTGAATTTTCTCCAAAAGTAAAGTAGTTGCAAACTCATCCTTTTAGAAACTTGTTTGGGCTGTTGAGAGGAGTAAAAAACCATCAAAAATTTCAATCCTGCATGATTCTACCAAGAAATGTGATTCTTCATTCAAAACGCTGGTTTTTGCTATTGGGCTCTATTGAATAATGAATGTTTTGAATTTTCTCCAAAAGTAAAGTAGTTGCAAACTCATCCTTTTAGAGACTTGTTTGGGCTCATGAGAGGAGTAGAAAAACATCAAAAATTTCAGTCCTGCACGATTCTACCAAGAAATGTGTGTTCATTCAAACCACTGGTTTTTGATAGTTTGGGCCCTATTGAATAATGAATGTTTTGAATTTTCTCCAAAAGTAAAGTAGTTGCAAACTCATCCTTTTAGAAACTTGTTTGGGCTGTTGAGAGGAGTAAAAAACCATCAAAAATTTCAATCCTGCATGATTCTACCAAGAAATGTGATTCTTCATTCAAAACCTGATTTTTGCTATTGGGCTCTATTGAATAATGAATGTTTTGAATTTTCTAAAAAAGTAAAGTAGTTGCAAACTCATCCTTTTAGAGACCTGTTTGGGCTCATGAGAGGAGTAGAAAAAAATCAAAAATTTCAGTCCTGCACGATTCTACCAAGAAATGTGTGTTCATTCAAACTGCTGGTTTTTGATATTTTGGGCCCTATTGAATAATGAATGTTTTGAATTTTCTCCAAAAGTAAAGTAGTTGCAAACTCATCCTTTTAGAAACTTGTTTGGGCTGTTGAGAGGAGTAAAAAACCATCAAAAATTTCAATCCTGCATGATTCTACCAAGAAATGTGATTCTTCATTCAAAACCTGATTTTTGCTATTGGGCTCTATTGAATAATGAATGTTTTGAATTTTCTCCAAAAGTAAAGTAGTTGCAAACTCATGCTTTTAGAGACTTGTTTGGGCTCATGAGAGGAGTAGAAAAACATCAAAAATTTCAGTCCTGCATGATTCTACCAAGAAATGTGTGTTCATTGAAACCGCTGGTTTTTGATAGTTTGGGACCTATTGAATAATGAATGTTTTGAATTTTCTCCAAAAGTAAAGTAGTTGCAAACTCATCCTTTTAGAAACTTGTTTGGGCTGTTGAGAGGAGTAAAAAAACATCAAAAATTTCAATCCTGCATGATTCTACCAAGAAATGTAATTCTTCATTCAAAACGCTGGTTTTTGCTATTGGGCTCTATTGAATAATGAATGTTTTGAATTTTCTCCAAAATTAAAGTAGTTGCAAACTCATCCTTTTAGAGACTTGTTTGGGCTCATGAGAGGAGTAGAAAAAAATCAAAAATTTCAGTCCTGCACGATTCTACCAAGAAATGTGTGTTCATTCAAACTGCTGGTTTTTGATATTTTGGGCCCTATTGAATAATGAATGTTTTGAATTTTCTCCAAAAGTAAAGTAGTTCCAAACTCATCCTTTTAGAAACTTGTTTGGGCTGTTGAGAGGAGTAAAAAACCATCAAAAATTTCAATCCTGCATGATTCTACAAAGAAATGTGATTCTTCATTCAAAACCTGATTTTTGCTATTGGGCTCTATTGAATAATGAATGTTTTGAATTTTCTCCAAAAGTAAAGTAGTTGCAAACTCATGCTTTTAGAGACTTGTTTGGGCTCATGAGAGGAGTAGAAAAACATCAAAAATTTCAGTCCTGCATGATTCTACCAAGAAATGAGTGTTCATTGAAACCGCTGGTTTTTGATAATTTGGGCCCTATTGAATAATGAATGTTTTGAATTTTCTCCAAAAGTAAAGTAGTTGCAAACTCATCCTTTTAGAAACTTGTTTGGGCTGTTGAGAGGAGTAAAAAACCATCAAAAATTTCAATCCTGCATGATTCTACCAAGAAATGTGATTCTTCATTCAAAACGCTGGTTTTTGCTATTGGGCTCTATTGAATAATGAATGTTTTGAATTTTCTCCAAAAGTAAAGTAGTTGCAAACTCATCCTTTTAGAGACTTGTTTGGGCTCATGAGAGGAGTAGAAAAACATCAAAAATTTCAGTCCTTCATGATTCTACCAAGAAATGTGTGTTCATTCAAACCGCTGGTTTTTGATATTTTGGGCCCTATTGAATAATGAATGTTTTGAATTTTCTCCAAAAGTAAAGTAGTTGCAAACTCATCCTTTTAGAAACTTGTTTGGGCTGTTGAGAGGAGTAAAAAACCATCAAAAATTTCAATCCTGCATGATTCTACCAAGAAATGTGATTCTTCATTCAAAACGCTGGTTTTTGCTATTGGGCTCTATTGAATAATGAATGTTTTGAATTTTCTCCAAAAGTAAAGTAGTTGCAAACTCATCCTTTTAGAGACTTGTTTGGGCTCATGAGAGGAGTAGAAAAACATCAAAAATTTCAGTCCTGCATGATTCTACCAAGAAATGTGTGTTCATTCAAACCGCTGGTTTTTGATATTTTGGGCCCTATTGAATAATGAATGTTTTGAATTTTCTCCAAAAGTAAAGTAGTTGCAAACTCATCCTTTTAGAAACTTGTTTGGGCTGTTGAGAGGAGTAAAAAACCATCAAAAATTTCAATCCTGCATGATTCTACCAAGAAATGTGATTCTTCATTCAAAACCTGATTTTTGCTATTGGGCTCTATTGAATAATGAATGTTTTGAATTTTCTCCAAAAGTAAAGTAGTTGCAAACTCATGCTTTTAGAGACTTGTTTGGGCTCATGAGAGGAGTAGAAAAGCATCAAAAATTTCAGTCCTGCATGATTCTACCAAGAAATGTGTGTTCATTGAAACCGCTGGTTTTTGATAGTTTGGGCCCTATTGAATAATGAATGTTTTGAATTTTCTCCAAAAGTAAAGTAGTTGCAAACTCATCCTTTTAGAAACTTGTTTGGGCTGTTGAGAGGAGTAAAAAACCATCAAAAATTTCAATCCTGCATGATTCTACCAAGAAATGTGATTCTTCATTCAAAACCTGATTTTTGCTATTGGGCTCTATTGAATAATGAATGTTTTGAATTTTCTCCAAAAGTAAAGTAGTTGCAAACTCATGCTTTTAGAGACTTGTTTGGGCTCATGAGAGGAGTAGAAAAACATCAAAAATTTCAGTCCTGCATGATTCTACCAAGAAATGTGTGTTCATACAAACCGCTGGTTTTTGATAGTTTGGGCCCTATTGAATAATGAATGTTTTGAATTTTCTCCAAAAGTAAAGTAGTTGCAAACTCATCCTTTTAGAAACTTGTTTGGGCTGTTGAGAGGAGTAAAAAACCATCAAAAATTTCAATCCTGCATGATTCTACCAAGAAATGTGATTCTTCATTCAAAACGCTGGTTTTTGCTATTGGGCTCTATTGAATAATGAATGTTTTGAATTTTCTCCAAAAGTAAAGTAGTTGCAAACTCATCCTTTTAGAGACTTGTTTGGGCTCATGAGAGAAGTAGAAAAAAATCAAAAATTTCAGTCCTGCACGATTCTACCAAGAAATGTGTGTTCATTCAAACTGCTGGTTTTTGATATTTTGGGCCCTATTGAATAATGAATGTTTTGAATTTTCTCCAAAAGTAAAGTAGTTGCAAACTCATCCTTTTAGAAACTTGTTTGGGCTGTTGAGAAGAGTAAAAAAACATCAAAAATTTCAATCCTGCATGATTCTACCAAGAAATGTGATTCTTCATTCAAAACCTGATTTTTGCTATTGGGCTCTATTGAATAATGAATGTTTTGAATTTTCTCCAAAAGTAAAGTAGTTGCAAACTCATGCTTTTAGAGACTTGTTTGGGCTCATGAGAGGAGTAGAAAAACATCAAAAATTTCAGTCCTGCATGATTCTACCAAGAAATGTGTGTTCATACAAACCGCTGGTTTTTGATAGTTTGGTCCCTATTGAATAATGAATGTTTTGAATTTTCTTCAAAAGTAAAGTAGTTGCAAACTCATCCTTTTAGAAACTTGTTTGGGCTGTTGAGAGGAGTAAAAAACCATCAAAAATTTCAATCCTGCATGATTCTACCAAGAAATGTGATTCTTCATTCAAAACGCTGGTTTTTGCTATTGGGCTCTATTGAATAATGAATGTTTTGAATTTTCTCCAAAAGTAAAGTAGTTGCAAACTCATGCTTTTAGAGACTTGTTTGGGCTCATGAGAGGAGTAGAAAAACATCAAAAATTTCAGTCCTGCATGATTCTACCAAGAAATGTGTGTTCATTCAAACTGCTGGTTTTTGATATTTTGGGCCCTATTGAATAATGAATGTTTTGAATTTTCTCCAAAAGTAAAGTAGTTGCAAACTCATCCTTTTAGAAACTTGTTTGGGCTGTTGAGAAGAGTAAAAAACCATCAAAAATTTCAATCCTGCATGATTCTACCAAGAAATGTGATTCTTCATTCAAAACCTGATTTTTGCTATTGGGCTCTATTGAATAATGAATGTTTTGAATTTTCTCCAAAAGTAAAGTAGTTGCAAACTCATGCTTTTAGAGACTTGTTTGGGCTCATGAGAGGAGTAGAAAAACATCAAAAATTTCAGTCCTGCATGATTCTACCAAGAAATGTGTGTTCATACAAACCGCTGGTTTTTGATAGTTTGGGCCCTATTGAATAATGAATGTTTTGAATTTTCTCCAAAAGTAAAGTAGTTGCAAACTCATCCTTTTAGAAACTTGTTTGGGCTGTTGAGAGGAGTAAAAAACCATCAAAAATTTCAATCCTGCATGATTCTACCAAGAAATGTGATTCTTCATTCAAAACGCTGGTTTTTGCTATTGGGCTCTATTGAATAATGAATGTTTTGAATTTTCTCCAAAAGTAAAGTAGTTGCAAACTCATCCTTTTAGAGAATTGTTTGGGCTCATGAGAGGAGTAGAAAAACATCAAAAATTTCAGTCCTGCATGATTCTACCAAGAAATGTGTGCTCATTGAAACCGCTGGTTTTTGATAGTTTGGGCCCTATTGAATAATGAATGTTTTGAATTTTCTCCAAAAGTAAAGTAGTTGCAAACTCATCCTTTTAGAAACTTGTTTGGGCTGTTGAGAGGAGTAAAAAACCATCAAAAATTTCAATCCTGCATGATTCTACCAAGAAATGTGATTCTTCATTCAAAACGCTGGTTTTTGCTATTGGGCTCTATTGAATAATGAATGTTTTGAATTTTCTCCAAAAGTAAAGTAGTTGCAAACTCATCCTTTTAGAGACTTGTTTGGGCTCATGAGAGAAGTAGAAAAAAATCAAAAATTTCAGTCCTGCACGATTCTACCAAGAAATGTGTGTTCATTCAAACTGCTGGTTTTTGATATTTTGGGCCCTATTGAATAATGAATGTTTTGAATTTTCTCCAAAAGTAAAGTAGTTGCAAACTCATCCTTTTAGAAACTTGTTTGGGCTGTTGAGAAGAGTAAAAAACCATCAAAAATTTCAATCCTGCATGATTCTACCAAGAAATGTGATTCTTCATTCAAAACCTGATTTTTGCTATTGGGATCTATTGAATAATGAATGTTTTGAATTTTCTCCAAAAGTAAAGTAGTTGCAAACTCATGCTTTTAGAGACTTGTTTGGGCTCATGAGAGGAGTAGAAAAACATCAAAAATTTCAGTCCTGCATGATTCTACCAAGAAATGTGTGTTCATTGAAACCGCTGGTTTTTGATAGTTTGGGCCCTATTGAATAATGAATGTTTTGAATTTTCTCCAAAAGTAAAGTAGTTGCAAACTCATCCTTTTAGAAACTTGTTTGGGCTGTTGAGAGGAGTAAAAAACCATCAAAAATTTCAATCCTGCATGATTCTACCAAGAAATGTGATTCTTCATTCAAAACCTGATTTTTGCTATGGGGCTCTATTGAATAATGAATGTTTTGAATTTTCTCCAAAAGTAAAGTAGTTGCAAACTCATGCTTTTAGAGACTTGTTTGGGCTCATGAGAGGAGTAGAAAAACATCAAAAATTTCAGTCCTGCATGATTCTACCAAGAAATGTGTGTTCATTGAAACCGCTGGTTTTTGATAGTTTGGGCCCTATTGAATAATGAATGTTTTGAATTTTCTCCAAAAGTAAAGTAGTTGCAAACTCATCCTTTTAGAAACTTGTTTGGGCTGTTGAGAGGAGTAAAAAACCATCAAAAATTTCAATCCTGCATGATTCTACCAAGAAATGTGATTCTTCATTCAAAACGCTGGTTTTTGCTATTGGGCTCTATTGAATAATGAATGTTTTGAATTTTCTCCAAAAGTAAAGTAGTTGCAAACTCATCCTTTTAGAGACTTGTTTGGGCTCATGAGAGAAGTAGAAAAAAATCAAAAATTTCAGTCCTGCACGATTCTACCAAGAAATGTGTGTTCATTCAAACTGCTGGTTTTTGATATTTTGGGCCCTATTGAATAATGAATGTTTTGAATTTTCTCCAAAGGTAAAGTAGTTGCAAACTCATCCTTTTAGAAACTTGTTTGGGCTGTTGAGAAGAGTAAAAAACCATCAAAAATTTCAATCCTGCATGATTCTACCAAGAAATGTGATTCTTCATTCAAAACCTGATTTTTGCTATTGGGCTCTATTGAATAATGAATGTTTTGAATTTTCTCCAAAAGTAAAGTAGTTGCAAACTCATGCTTTTAGAGACTTGTTTGGGCTCATGAGAGGAGTAGAAAAACATCAAAAATTTCAGTCCTGCATGATTCTACCAAGAAATGTGTGTTCATACAAACCGCTGGTTTTTGATAGTTTGGGCCCTATTGAATAATGAATGTTTTGAATTTTCTCCAAAAGTAAAGTAGTTGCAAACTCATCCTTTTAGAAACTTGTTTGGGCTGTTGAGAGGAGTAAAAAACCATCAAAAATTTCAATCCTGCATGATTCTACCAAGAAATGTGATTCTTCATTCAAAACGCTGGTTTTTGCTATTGGGCTCTATTGAATAATGAATGTTTTGAATTTTCTCCAAAAGTAAAGTAGTTGCAAACTCATCCTTTTAGAGAATTGTTTGGGCTCATGAGAGGAGTAGAAAAACATCAAAAATTTCAGTCCTGCATGATTCTACCAAGAAATGTGTGCTCATTGAAACCGCTGGTTTTTGATAGTTTGGGCCCTATTGAATAATGAATGTTTTGAATTTTCTCCAAAAGTAAAGTAGTTGCAAACTCATCCTTTTAGAAACTTGTTTGGGCTGTTGAGAGGAGTAAAAAACCATCAAAAATTTCAATCCTGCATGATTCTACCAAGAAATGTGATTCTTCATTCAAAACGCTGGTTTTTGCTATTGGGCTCTATTGAATAATGAATGTTTTGAATTTTCTCCAAAAGTAAAGTAGTTGCAAACTCATCCTTTTAGAGACTTGTTTGGGCTCATGAGAGAAGTAGAAAAAAATCAAAAATTTCAGTCCTGCACGATTCTACCAAGAAATGTGTGTTCATTCAAACTGCTGGTTTTTGATATTTTGGGCCCTATTGAATAATGAATGTTTTGAATTTTCTCCAAAAGTAAAGTAGTTGCAAACTCATCCTTTTAGAAACTTGTTTGGGCTGTTGAGAAGAGTAAAAAACCATCAAAAATTTCAATCCTGCATGATTCTACCAAGAAATGTGATTCTTCATTCAAAACCTGATTTTTGCTATTGGGATCTATTGAATAATGAATGTTTTGAATTTTCTCCAAAAGTAAAGTAGTTGCAAACTCATGCTTTTAGAGACTTGTTTGGGCTCATGAGAGGAGTAGAAAAACATCAAAAATTTCAGTCCTGCATGATTCTACCAAGAAATGTGTGTTCATTGAAACCGCTGGTTTTTGATAGTTTGGGCCCTATTGAATAATGAATGTTTTGAATTTTCTCCAAAAGTAAAGTAGTTGCAAACTCATCCTTTTAGAAACTTGTTTGGGCTGTTGAGAGGAGTAAAAAACCATCAAAAATTTCAATCCTGCATGATTCTACCAAGAAATGTGATTCTTCATTCAAAACCTGATTTTTGCTATGGGGCTCTATTGAATAATGAATGTTTTGAATTTTCTCCAAAAGTAAAGTAGTTGCAAACTCATGCTTTTAGAGACTTGTTTGGGCTCATGAGAGGAGTAGAAAAACATCAAAAATTTCAGTCCTGCATGATTCTACCAAGAAATGTGTGTTCATTGAAACCGCTGGTTTTTGATAGTTTGGGCCCTATTGAATAATGAATGTTTTGAATTTTCTCCAAAAGTAAAGTAGTTGCAAACTCATCCTTTTAGAAACTTGTTTGGGCTGTTGAGAGGAGTAAAAAACCATCAAAAATTTCAATCCTGCATGATTCTACCAAGAAATGTGATTCTTCATTCAAAACGCTGGTTTTTGCTATTGGGCTCTATTGAATAATGAATGTTTTGAATTTTCTCCAAAAGTAAAGTAGTTGCAAACTCATCCTTTTAGAGACTTGTTTGGGCTCATGAGAGAAGTAGAAAAAAATCAAAAATTTCAGTCCTGCACGATTCTACCAAGAAATGTGTGTTCATTCAAACTGCTGGTTTTTGATATTTTGGGCCCTATTGAATAATGAATGTTTTGAATTTTCTCCAAAGGTAAAGTAGTTGCAAACTCATCCTTTTAGAAACTTGTTTGGGCTGTTGAGAAGAGTAAAAAACCATCAAAAATTTCAATCCTGCATGATTCTACCAAGAAATGTGATTCTTCATTCAAAACCTGATTTTTGCTATTGGGCTCTATTGAATAATGAATGTTTTGAATTTTCTCCAAAAGTAAAGTAGTTGCAAACTCATGCTTTTAGAGACTTGTTTGGGCTCATGAGAGGAGTAGAAAAACATCAAAAATTTCAGTCCTGCATGATTCTACCAAGAAATGTGTGTTCATACAAACCGCTGGTTTTTGATAGTTTGGGCCCTATTGAATAATGAATGTTTTGAATTTTCTCCAAAAGTAAAGTAGTTGCAAACTCATCCTTTTAGAAACTTGTTTGGGCTGTTGAGAGGAGTAAAAAACCATCAAAAATTTCAATCCTGCATGATTCTACCAAGAAATGTGATTCTTCATTCAAAACGCTGGTTTTTGCTATTGGGCTCTATTGAATAATGAATGTTTTGAATTTTCTCCAAAAGTAAAGTAGTTGCAAACTCATCCTTTTAGAGAATTGTTTGGGCTCATGAGAGGAGTAGAAAAACATCAAAAATTTCAGTCCTGCATGATTCTACCAAGAAATGTGTGCTCATTGAAACCGCTGGTTTTTGATAGTTTGGGCCCTATTGAATAATGAATGTTTTGAATTTTCTCCAAAAGTAAAGTAGTTGCAAACTCATCCTTTTAGAAACTTGTTTGGGCTGTTGAGAGGAGTAAAAAACCATCAAAAATTTCAATCCTGCATGATTCTACCAAGAAATGTGATTCTTCATTCAAAACGCTGGTTTTTGCTATTGGGCTCTATTGAATAATGAATGTTTTGAATTTTCTCCAAAAGTAAAGTAGTTGCAAACTCATCCTTTTAGAGACTTGTTTGGGCTCATGAGAGAAGTAGAAAAAAATCAAAAATTTCAGTCCTGCACGATTCTACCAAGAAATGTGTGTTCATTCAAACTGCTGGTTTTTGATATTTTGGGCCCTATTGAATAATGAATGTTTTGAATTTTCTCCAAAAGTAAAGTAGTTGCAAACTCATCCTTTTAGAAACTTGTTTGGGCTGTTGAGAAGAGTAAAAAACCATCAAAAATTTCAATCCTGCATGATTCTACCAAGAAATGTGATTCTTCATTCAAAACCTGATTTTTGCTATTGGGATCTATTGAATAATGAATGTTTTGAATTTTCTCCAAAAGTAAAGTAGTTGCAAACTCATGCTTTTAGAGACTTGTTTGGGCTCATGAGAGGAGTAGAAAAACATCAAAAATTTCAGTCCTGCATGATTCTACCAAGAAATGTGTGTTCATTGAAACCGCTGGTTTTTGATAGTTTGGGCCCTATTGAATAATGAATGTTTTGAATTTTCTCCAAAAGTAAAGTAGTTGCAAACTCATCCTTTTAGAAACTTGTTTGGGCTGTTGAGAGGAGTAAAAAACCATCAAAAATTTCAATCCTGCATGATTCTGCCAAGAAATGTGATTCTTCATTCAAAACGCTGGTTTTTGCTATTGGGCTCTATTGAATAATGAATGTTTTGAATTTTCTCCAAAAGTAAAGTAGTTGCAAACTCATCCTTTTAGAGACTTGTTTGGGCTCATGAGAGGAGTAGAAAAACATCAAAAATTTCAGTCCTGCACGATTCTACCAAGAAATGTGTGTTCATTCAAACCACTGGTTTTTGATAGTTTGGGCCCTATTGAATAATGAATGTTTTGAATTTTCTCCAAAAGTAAAGTAGTTGCAAACTCATCCTTTTAGAAACTTGTTTGGGCTGTTGAGAGGAATAAAAAACCATCAAAAATTTCAATCCTGCATGATTCTACCAAGAAATGTGATTCTTCATTCAAAACCTGATTTTTGCTATTGGGCTCTATTGAATAATGAATGTTTTGAATTTTCTAAAAAAGTAAAGTAGTTGCAAACTCATCCTTTTAGAGACTTGTTTGGGCTCATGAGAGGAGTAGAAAAAAATCAAAAATTTCAGTCCTGCACGATTCTACCAAGAAATGTGTGTTCATTCAAACTGCTGGTTTTTGATATTTTGGGCCCTATTGAATAATGAATGTTTTGAATTTTCTCCAAAAGTAAAGTAGTTGCAAACTCATCCTTTTAGAAACTTGTTTGGGCTGTTGAGAGGAGTAAAAAACCATCAAAAATTTCAATCCTGCATGATTCTACCAAGAAATGTGATTCTTCATTCAAAACCTGATTTTTGCTATTGGGCTCTATTGAATAATGAATGTTTTGAATTTTCTCCAAAAGTAAAGTAGTTGCAAACTCATGCTTTTAGAGACTTGTTTGGGCTCATGAGAGGAGTAGAAAAACATCAAAAATTTCAGTCCTGCATGATTCTACCAAGAAATGTGTGTTCATTGAAACCGCTGGTTTTTGATAGTTTGGGACCTATTGAATAATGAATGTTTTGAATTTTCTCCAAAAGTAAAGTAGTTGCAAACTCATCCTTTTAGAAACTTGTTTGGGCTGTTGAGAGGAGTAAAAAAACATCAAAAATTTCAATCCTGCATGATTCTACCAAGAAATGTAATTCTTCATTCAAAACGCTGGTTTTTGCTATTGGGCTCTATTGAATAATGAATGTTTTGAATTTTCTCCAAAATTAAAGTAGTTGCAAACTCATCCTTTTAGAGACTTGTTTGGGCTCATGAGAGGAGTAGAAAAAAATCAAAAATTTCAGTCCTGCACGATTCTACCAAGAAATGTGTGTTCATTCAAACTGCTGGTTTTTGATATTTTGGGCCCTATTGAATAATGAATGTTTTGAATTTTCTCCAAAAGTAAAGTAGTTCCAAACTCATCCTTTTAGAAACTTGTTTGGGCTGTTGAGAGGAGTAAAAAACCATGAAAAATTTCAATCCTGCATGATTCTACAAAGAAATGTGATTCTTCATTCAAAACCTGATTTTTGCTATTGGGCTCTATTGAATAATGAATGTTTTGAATTTTCTCCAAAAGTAAAGTAGTTGCAAACTCATGCTTTTAGAGACTTGTTTGGGCTCATGAGAGGAGTAGAAAAACATCAAAAATTTCAGTCCTGCATGATTCTACCAAGAAATGTGTGTTCATTGAAACCGCTGGTTTTTGATAATTTGGGCCCTATTGAATAATTAATGTTTTGAATTTTCTCCAAAAGTAAAGTAGTTGCAAACTCATCCTTTTAGAAACTTGTTTGGGCTGTTGAGAGGAGTAAAAAACCATCAAAAATTTCAATCCTGCATGATTCTACCAAGAAATGTGATTCTTCATTCACAACGCTGGTTTTTGCTATTGAGCTCTATTGAATAATGAATGTTTTGAATTTTCTCCAAAAGTAAAGTAGTTGCAAACTCATGCTTTTAGAGACTTGTTTGGGCTCATGAGAGGAGTAGAAAAACATCAAAAATTTCAGTCCTGCATGATTCTACCAAGAAATGTGTGTTCATTGAAACCGCTGGTTTTTGATAGTTTGGGCCCTATTGAATAATGAATGTTTTGAATTTTCTCCAAAAGTAAAGTAGTTGCAAACTCATCCTTTTAGAAACTTGTTTGGGCTGTTGAGAGGAGTAAAAAACCATCAAAAATTTCAATCCTGCATGATTCTACCAAGAAATGTGATTCTTCATTCAAAACGCTGGTTTTTGCTATTGGGCTCTATTGAATAATGAATGTTTTGAATTTTCTCCAAAAGTAAAGTAGTTGCAAACTCATCCTTTTAGAGACTTGTTTGGGCTCATGAGAGGAGTAGAAAAACATCAAAAATTTCAGTCCTTCATGATTCTACCAAGAAATGTGTGTTCATTCAAACCGCTGGTTTTTGATATTTTGGGCCCTATTGAATAATGAATGTTTTGAATTTTCTCCAAAAGTAAAGTAGTTGCAAACTCATCCTTTTAGAAACTTGTTTGGGCTGTTGAGAGGAGTAAAAAACCATCAAAAATTTCAATCCTGCATGATTCTACCAAGAAATGTGATTCTTCATTCACAACGCTGGTTTTTGCTATTGGGCTCTATTGAATAATGAATGTTTTGAATTTTCTCCAAAAGTAAAGTAGTTGCAAACTCATGCTTTTAGAGACTTGTTTGGGCTCATGAGAGGAGTAGAAAAACATCAAAAATTTCAGTCCTGCATGATTCTACCAAGAAATGTGTGTTCATTGAAACCGCTGGTTTTTGATAGTTTGGGCCCTATTGAATAATGAATGTTTTGAATTTTCTCCAAAAGTAAAGTAGTTGCAAACTCATCCTTTTAGAAACTTGTTTGGGCTGTTGAGAGGAGTAAAAAACCATCAAAAATTTCAATCCTGCATGATTCTACCAAGAAATGTGATTCTTCATTCAAAACGCTGGTTTTTGCTATTGGGCTCTATTGAATAATGAATGTTTTGAATTTTCTCCAAAAGTAAAGTAGTTGCAAACTCATCCTTTTAGAGACTTGTTTGGCCTCATGAGAGGAGTAGAAAAACATCAAAAATTTCAGTCCTGCACGATTCTACCAAGAAATGTGTGTTCATTCAAACCGCTGGTTTTTGATATTTTGGGCCCTATTGAATAATGAATGTTTTGAATTTTCTCCAAAAGTAAAGTAGTTGCAAACTCATCCTTTTAGAAACTTGTTTGGGCTGTTGAGAGGAGTAAAAAACCATCAAAAATTTCAATCCTGCATGATTCTACCAAGAAATGTGATTCTTCATTCAAAACCTGATTTTTGCTATTGGGCTCTATTGAATAATGAATGTTTTGAATTTTCTCCAAAAGTAAAGTAGTTGCAAACTCATGCTTTTAGAGACTTGTTTGGGCTCATGAGAGGAGTAGAAAAACATCAAAAATTTCAGTCCTGCATGATTCTACCAAGAAATGTGTGTTCATTGAAACCGCTGGTTTTTGATAGTTTGGGCCCTATTGAATAATGAATGTTTTGAATTTTCTCCAAAAGTAAAGTAGTTGCAAACTCATCCTTTTAGAAACTTGTTTGGGCTGTTGAGAGGAGTAAAAAACCATCAAAAATTTCAATCCTGCATGATTCTACCAAGAAAAGTGATTCTTCATTCAAAACGCTGGTTTTTGCTATTGGGCTCTATTAAATAATGAATGTTTTGAATTTTCTCCAAAAGTAAAGTAGTTGCAAACTCATGCTTTTAGAGACTTGTTTGGGCTCATGAGAGGAGTAGAAAAACATCAAAAATTTCAGTCCTGCATGATTCTACCAAGAAATGTGTGTTCATTGAAACCACTGGTTTTTGATAGTTTGGGCCCTATTGAATAATGAATGTTTTGAATTTTCTCCAAAAGTAAAGTAGTTGCAAACTCATCCTTTTAGAAACTTGTTTGGGCTGTTGAGAGGAGTAGAAAACCATCAAAAATTTCAATCCTGCATGATTCTACCAAGAAATGTGATTCTTCATTCAAAACCTGATTTTTGCTATTGGGATCTATTGAATAATGAATGTTTTGAATTTTCTCCAAAAGTAAAGTAGTTGCAAACTCATGCTTTTAGAGACTTGTTTGGGCTCATGAGAGGAGTAGAAAAACATCAAAAATTTCAGTCCTGCATGATTCTACCAAGAAATGTGTGTTCATTGAAACCGCTGGTTTTTGATAGTTTGGGCCCTATTGAATAATGAATGTTTTGAATTTTCTCCAAAAGTAAAGTAGTTGCAAACTCATCCTTTTAGAAACTTGTTTGGGCTGTTGAGAGGAGTAAAAAACATCAAAAATTTCAATCCTGCATGATTCTACCAAGAAATGTGATTCTTCATTCAAAACGCTGGTTTTTGCTATTGGGCTCTATTAAATAATGAATGTTTTGAATTTTCTCCAAAAGTAAAGTAGTTGCAAACTCATGCTTTTAGAGACTTGTTTGGGCTCATGAGAGGAGTAGAAAAACATCAAAAATTTCAGTCCTGCATGATTCTACCAAGAAATGTGTGTTCATTGAAACCACTGGTTTTTGATAGTTTGGGCCCTATTGAATAATGAATGTTTTGAATTTTCTCCAAAAGTAAAGTAGTTGCAAACTCATCCTTTTAGAAACTTGTTTGGGCTGTTGAGAGGAGTAAAAAACCATCAAAAATTTCAATCCTGCATGATTCTACCAAGAAATGTGATTCTTCATTCAAAACGCTGGTTTTTGCTATTGGGCTCTATTGAATAATGAATGTTTTGAATTTTCTCCAAAAGTAAAGTAGTTGCAAACTCATCCTTTTAGAGACTTGTTTGGGCTCATGAGAGGAGTAGAAAAAAATCAAAAATTTCAGTCCTGCACGATTCTACCAAGAAATGTGTGTTCATTCAAACTGCTGGTTTTTGATATTTTGGGCCCTATTGAATAATGAATGTTTTGAATTTTCTCCAAAAGTAAAGTAGTTGCAAACTCATCCTTTTAGAAACTTGTTTGGGCTGTTGAGAGGAGTAAAAAACCATCAAAAATTTCAATCCTGCATGATTCTACCAAGAAATGTGATTCTTCATTCAAAACCTGATTTTTGCTATTGGGCTCTATTGAATAATGAATGTTTTGAATTTTCTCCAAAAGTAAAGTAGTTGCAAACTCATGCTTTTAGAGACTTGTTTGGGCTCATGAGAGGAGTAGAAAAACATCAAAAATTTCAGTCCTGCATGATTCTACCAAGAAATGTGTGTTCATTGAAACCGCTAGTTTTTGATAGTTTGGGCCCTATTGAATAATTAATGTTTTGAATTTTCTCCAAAAGTAAAGTAGTTGCAAACTCATCCTTTTAGAAACTTGTTTGGGCTGTTGAGAGGAGTAAAAAACCATCAAAAATTTCAATCCTGCATGATTTTACCAAGAAATGTGATTCTTCATTCAAAACCTGATTTTTGCTATGGGGCTCTATTGAATAATGAATGTTTTGAATTTTCTCCAAAAGTAAAGTAGTTGCAAACTCATGCTTTTAGAGACTTGTTTGGGCTCATGAGAGGAGTAGAAAAACATCAAAAATTTCAGTCCTGCATGATTCTACCAAGAAATGTGTGTTCATTGAAACCACTGGTTTTTGATAGTTTGGGCCCTATTGAATAATGAATGTTTTGAATTTTCTCCAAAAGTAAAGTAGTTGCAAACTCATCCTTTTAGAAACTTGTTTGGGCTGTTGAGAGGAGTAAAAAACCATCAAAAATTTCAATCCTGCATGATTCTACCAAGAAATGTGATTCTTCATTCAAAACGCTGGTTTTTGCTATTGGGCTCTATTGAATAATGAATGTTTTGAATTTTCTCCAAAAGTAAAGTAGTTGCAAACTCATCCTTTTAGAGACTTGTTTGGGCTCATGAGAGGAGTAGAAAAAAATCAAAAATTTCAGTCCTGCACGATTCTACCAAGAAATGTGTGTTCATTCAAACTGCTGGTTTTTGATATTTTGGGCCCTATTGAATAATGAATGTTTTGAATTTTCTCCAAAAGTAAAGTAGTTGCAAACTCATCCTTTTAGAAACTTGTTTGGGCTGTTGAGAGGAGTAAAAAACCATCAAAAATTTCAATCCTGCATGATTCTACCAAGAAATGTGATTCTTCATTCAAAACCTGATTTTTGCTATTGGGCTCTATTGAATAATGAATGTTTTGAATTTTCTCCAAAAGTAAAGTAGTTGCAAACTCATGCTTTTAGAGACTTGTTTGGGCTCATGAGAGGAGTAGAAAAACATCAAAAATTTCAGTCCTGCATGATTCTACCAAGAAATGTGTGTTCATTGAAACCGCTAGTTTTTGATAGTTTGGGCCCTATTGAATAATTAATGTTTTGAATTTTCTCCAAAAGTAAAGTAGTTGCAAACTCATCCTTTTAGAAACTTGTTTGGGCTGTTGAGAGGAGTAAAAAACCATCAAAAATTTCAATCCTGCATGATTCTACCAAGAAATGTGATTCTTCATTCAAAACCTGATTTTTGCTATTGGGCTCTATTGAATAATGAATGTTTTGAATTTTCTCCAAAAGTAAAGTAGTTGCAAACTCATGCTTTTAGAGACTTGTTTGGGCTCATGAGAGGAGTAGAAAAACATCAAAAATTTCAGTCCTGCATGATTCTACCAAGAAATGTGTGTTCATTGAAACCGCTGGTTTTTGATAGTTTGGGCCCTATTGAATAATGAATGTTTTGAATTTTCTCCAAAAGTAAAGTAGTTGCAAACTCATCCTTTTAGAAACTTGTTTGGGCTGTTGAGAGGAGTAAAAAACCATCAAAAATTTCAATCCTGCATGATTCTACCAAGAAATGTGATTCTTCATTCAAAACGCTGGTTTTTGCTATTGGGCTCTATTGAATAATGAATGTTTTGAATTTTCTCCAAAAGTAAAGTAGTTGCAAACTCATGCTTTTAGACTTGTTTGGGCTCATGAGAGGAGTAGAAAAACATCAAAAATTTTAGTCCTGCATGATTCTACCAAGAAATGTGTGTTCATTGAAACCGCTGGTTTTTGATAGTTTGGGCCCTATTGAATAATGAATGTTTTGAATTTTCTCCAAAAGTAAAGTAGTTGCAAACTCATCCTTTTAGAAACTTGTTTGGGCTGTTGAGAGGAGTAAAAAACCATCAAAAATTTCAATCCTGCATGATTCTACCAAGAAATGTGATTCTTCATTCAAAACGCTGGTTTTTGCTATTGGGCTCTATTGAATAATGAATGTTTTGAATTTTCTCCAAAAGTAAAGTAGTTGCAAACTCATGCTTTTAGAGACTTGTTTGGGCTCATGAGAGGAGTAGAAAAGCATCAAAAATTTCAGTCCTGCATGATTCTACCAAGAAATGTGTGTTCATTGAAACCGCTGGTTTTTGATAGTTTGGGCCCTATTGAATAATGAATGTTTTGAATTTTCTCCAAAAGTAAAGTAGTTGCAAACTCATCCTTTTAGAAACTTGTTTGGGCTGTTGAGAGGAGTAAAAAACCATCAAAAATTTCAATCCTGCATGATTCTACCAAGAAATGTGATTCTTCATTCAAAACCTGATTTTTGCTATTGGGCTCTATTGAATAATGAATGTTTTGAATTCTCTCCAAAAGTAAAGTAGTTGCAAACTCATGCTTTTAGAGACTTGTTTGGGCTCATGAGAGGAGTAGAAAAACATCAAAAATTTCAGTCCTGCATGATTCTACCAAGAAATGTGTGTTCATTGAAACCGCTGGTTTTTGATAGTTTGGGCCCTATTGAATAATGAATGTTTTGAATTTTCTCCAAAAGTAAAGTAGTTGCAAACTCATCCTTTTAGAAACTTGTTTGGGCTGTTGAGAGGAGTAAAAAACCATCAAAAATTTCAATCCTGCATGATTCTACCAAGAAATGTGATTCTTCATTCAAAACGCTGGTTTTTGCTATTGGGCTCTATTGAATAATGAATGTTTTGAATTTTCTCCAAAAGTAAAGTAGTTGCAAACTCATCCTTTTAGAGACTTGTTTGGGCTCATGAGAGAAGTAGAAAAAAATCAAAAATTTCAGTCCTGCACGATTCTACCAAGAAATGTGTGTTCATTCAAACTGCTGGTTTTTGATATTTTGGGCCCTATTGAATAATGAATGTTTTGAATTTTCTCCAAAAGTAAAGTAGTTGCAAACTCATCCTTTTAGAAACTTGTTTGGGCTGTTGAGAAGAGTAAAAAACCATCAAAAATTTCAATCCTGCATGATTCTACCAAGAAATGTGATTCTTCATTCAAAACCTGATTTTTGCTATTGGGCTCTATTGAATAATGAATGTTTTGAATTTTCTCCAAAAGTAAAGTAGTTGCAAACTCATGCTTTTAGAGACTTGTTTGGGCTCATGAGAGGAGTAGAAAAACATCAAAAATTTCAGTCCTGCATGATTCTACCAAGAAATGTGTGTTCATACAAACCGCTGGTTTTTGATAGTTTGGGCCCTATTGAATAATGAATGTTTTGAATTTTCTCCAAAAGTAAAGTAGTTGCAAACTCATCCTTTTAGAAACTTGTTTGGGCTGTTGAGAGGAGTAAAAAACCATCAAAAATTTCAATCCTGCATGATTCTACCAAGAAATGTGATTCTTCATTCAAAACGCTGGTTTTTGCTATTGGGCTCTATTGAATAATGAATGTTTTGAATTTTCTCCAAAAGTAAAGTAGTTGCAAACTCATCCTTTTAGAGACTTGTTTGGGCTCATGAGAGAAGTAGAAAAAAATCAAAAATTTCAGTCCTGCACGATTCTACCAAGAAATGTGTGTTCATTCAAACTGCTGGTTTTTGATATTTTGGGCCCTATTGAATAATGAATGTTTTGAATTTTCTCCAAAAGTAAAGTAGTTGCAAACTCATCCTTTTAGAAACTTGTTTGGGCTGTTGAGAAGAGTAAAAAACCATCAAAAATTTCAATCCTGCATGATTCTACCAAGAAATGTGATTCTTCATTCAAAACCTGATTTTTGCTATTGGGCTCTATTGAATAATGAATGTTTTGAATTTTCTCCAAAAGTAAAGTAGTTGCAAACTCATGCTTTTAGAGACTTGTTTGGGCTCATGAGAGGAGTAGAAAAACATCAAAAATTTCAGTGCTGCATGATTCTACCAAGAAATGTGTGTTCATACAAACCGCTGGTTTTTGATAGTTTGGTCCCTATTGAATAATGAATGTTTTGAATTTTCTTCAAAAGTAAAGTAGTTGCAAACTCATCCTTTTAGAAACTTGTTTGGGCTGTTGAGAGGAGTAAAAAACCATCAAAAATTTCAATCCTGCATGATTCTACCAAGAAATGTGATTCTTCATTCAAAACGCTGGTTTTTGCTATTGGGCTCTATTCAATAATGAATGTTTTGAATTTTCTCCAAAAGTAAAGTAGTTGCAAACTCATGCTTTTAGAGACTTGTTTGGGCTCATGAGAGGAGTAGAAAAACATCAAAAATTTCAGTCCTGCATGATTCTACCAAGAAATGTGTGTTCATTGAAACCGCTGGTTTTTGATAGTTTGGGCCCTATTGAATAATGAATGTTTTGAATTTTCTCCAAAAGTAAAGTAGTTGCAAACTCATCCTTTTAGAAACTTGTTTGGGCTGTTGAGAGGAGTAAAAAACCATCAAAAATTTCAATCCTGCATGATTCTACCAAGAAATGTGATTCTTCATTCAAAACGCTGGTTTTTGCTATTGGGCTCTATTGAATAATGAATGTTTTGAATTTTCTCCAAAAGTAAAGTAGTTGCAAACTCATCCTTTTAGAGACTTGTTTGGGCTCATGAGAGAAGTAGAAAAAAATCAAAAATTTCAGTCCTGCACGATTCTACCAAGAAATGTGTGTTCATTTAAACTGCTGGTTTTTGATATTTTGGGCCCTATTGAATAATGAATGTTTTGAATTTTCTCCAAAAGTAAAGTAGTTGCAAACTCATCCTTTTAGAAACTTGTTTGGGCTGTTGAGAAGAGTAAAAAACCATCAAAAATTTCAATCCTGCATGATTCTACCAAGAAATGTGATTCTTCATTCAAAACCTGATTTTTGCTATTGGGCTCTATTGAATAATGAATGTTTTGAATTTTCTCCAAAAGTAAAGTAGTTGCAAACTCATGCTTTTAGAGACTTGTTTGGGCTCATGAGAGGAGTAGAAAAACATCAAAAATTTCAGTCCTGCATGATTCTACCAAGAAATGTGTGTTCATTCAACCCGCTGGTTTTTGATAGTTTGGGCCCTATTGAATAATGAATGTTTTGAATTTTCTCCAAAAGTAAAGTAGTTGCAAACTCATCCTTTTAGAAACTTGTTTGGGCTGTTGAGAGGAGTAAAAAAACATCAAAAATTTCAATCCTGCATGATTCTACCAAGAAATGTGATTCTTCATTCAAAACGCTGGTTTTTGCTATTGGGCTCTATTGAGTAATGAATGTTTTGAATTTTCTCCAAAAGTAAAGTAGTTGCAAACTCATCCTTTTAGAGACTTGTTTGGGCTCATGAGAGGAGTAGAAAAACATCAAAAATTTCAGTCCTGCACGATTCTACCAAGAAATGTGTGTTCATTCAAACCGCTGTTTTTTGATATTTTGGGCCCTATTGAATAATGAATGTTTTGAATTTTCTCCAAAAGTAAAGTAGTTGCAAACTCATCCTTTTAGAAACTTGTTTGGGCTGTTGAGAGGAGTAAAAAACCATCAAAAATTTCAATCCTGCTTGATTCTACCAAGAAATGTGATTCTTCATTCAAAACGCTGGTTTTTGCTATTGGGCTCTATTGAATAATGAATGTTTTGAATTTTCTCCAAAAGTAAAGTAGTTGCGAACTCATCCTTTTAGAGACTTGTTTGGGCTCATGAGAGGAGTAGAAAAACATCAAAAATTTCAGTCCTGCACGATTCTACCAAGAAATGTGTGTTCATTCAAACCGCTGGTTTTTGATATTTTGGGCCCTATTGAATAATGAATGTTTTGAATTTTCTCCAAAAGTAAAGTAGTTGCAAACTCATCCTTTTAGAAACTTGTTTGGGCTGTTGAGAGGAGTAAAAAACCATCAAAAATTTCAATCCTGCATGATTCTACCAAGAAATGTGATTCTTCATTCAAAACCTGATTTTTGCTATTGGGCTCTATTGAATAATGAATGTTTTGAATTTTCTCCAAAAGTAAAGTAGTTGCAAACTCATGCTTTTAGAGACTTGTTTGGGCTCATGAGAAGAGTAGAAAAACATCAAAAATTTCAGTCCTGCATGATTCTACCAAGAAATGTGTGTTCATTCAAACCGCTGGTTTTTGATAGTTTGGGCCCTATTGAATAATGAATGTTTTGAATTTTCTCCAAAAGTAAAGTAGTTGCAAACTCATCCTTTTAGAAACTTGTTTGGGCTGTTGAGAGGAGTGAAAAACCATCAAAAATTTCAATCCTGCATGATTCTACCAAGAAATGTGATTCTTCATTCAAAACCTGATTTTTGCTATTGGGCTCTATTGAATAATGAATGTTTTGAATTTTCTCCAAAAGTAAAGTAGTTGCAAACTCATGCTTTTAGAGACTTGTTTGGGCTCATGAGGGGAGTAGAAAAACATCAAAAATTTCAGTCCTGCATGATTCTACCAAGAAATGTGTGTTCATTAAAACCGCTGGTTTTTGATAGTTTGGGCCCTATTGAATAATGAATGTTTTGAATTTTCTCCAAAAGTAAAGTAGTTGCAAACTCATCCTTTTAGAAACTTGTTTGGGCTGTTGAGAGGAGTAAAAAACCATCAAAAATTTCAATCCTGCATGATTCTACCAAGAAATGTGATTCTTCATTCAAAACGCTGGTTTTTACTATTGGGCTCTATTGAATAATGAATGTTTTGAATTTTCTCCAAAAGTAAAGTAGTTGCAAACTCAACCTTTTAGAGACTTATTTGGGCTCATGAGAGGAGTAGAAAAACATCAAAAATTTCAGTCCTGCACGATTCTACCAAGAAATGTGTGTTCATTCAAACCGCTGGTTTTTGATAGTTTGGGCCCTATTGAATAATGAATGTTTTGAATTTTCTCCAAAAGTAAAGTAGTTGCAAACTCATCCTTTTATAAACTTGTTTGGGCTGTTGAGAGGAGTAAAAAACCATCAAAAATTTCAATCCTGCATGATTCTACCAAGAAATGTGATTCTTCATTCGAAACCTGATTTTTGCTATTGGGCTCTATTGAATAATGAACATTTGAATTTTCTCCAAAAGTAAAGTAGTTGCAAACTCATGCTTTTAGAGACTTGTTTGGGCTCATGAGAGGAGTAGAAAAACATCAAAAATTTCAGTCCTGCATGATTCTACCAAGAAATGTGTGTTCATTGAAACCGCTGGTTTTTGATAGTTTGGGCCCTATTGAATAATGAATGTTTTGAATTTTCTCCAAAAGTAAAGTAGTTGCAAACTCATCCTTTTAGAAACTTGTTTGGGCTGTTGAGAGGAGTAAAAAACCATCAAAAATTTCAATCCTGCATGATTCTACCAAGAAATGTGATTCTTCATTCAAAACGCTGGTTTTTGCTATTGGGCTCTATTGAATAATGAATGTTTTGAATTTTCTCCAAAAGTAAAGTAGTTGCAAACTCATCCTTTTAGAGACTTGTTTGGGCTCATGAGAGGAGTAGAAAAACATCAAAAATTTCAGTCCTGCACGATTCTACCAAGAAATGTGTGTTCATTCAAACCGCTGGTTTTTGATAGTTTGGGCCCTATTGAATAATGAATGTTTTGAATTTTCTCCAAAAGTAAAGTAGTTGCAAACTCATCCTTTTAGAAACTTGTTTGGGCTGTTGAGAGGAGTAAAAAACCATCAAAAATTTCAATCCTGCATGATTCTACCAAGAAATGTGATTATTCATTCAAAACCTGATTTTTGCTATTGGGCTCTATTGAATAATGAATGTTTTGAATTTTCTCCAAAAGTAAAGTAGTTGCAAACTCATCCTTTTAGAGACTTGTTTGGGCTCATGAGAGGAGTAGAAAAAAATCAAAAATTTCAGTCCTGCACGATTCTACCAAGAAATGTGTGTTCATTCAAACTGCTGGTTTTTGATATTTTGGGCCCTATTGAATAATGAATGTTTTGAATTTTCTCCAAAAGTAAAGTAGTTGCAAACTCATCCTTTTAGAAACTTGTTTGGGCTGTTGAGAGGAGTAAAAAACCATCAAAAATTTCAATCCTGCATGATTCTACCAAGAAATGTGATTCTTCATTCAAAACCTGATTTTTGCTATTGGGCTTTATTGAATAATGAATGTTTTGAATTTTCTCCAAAAGTAAAGTAGTTGCAAACTCATGCTTTTAGAGACTTGTTTGGGCTCATGAGAGGAGTAGAAAAACATCAAAAATTTCAGTCCTGCATGATTCTACCAAGAAATGTGTGTTCATTGAAACCGCTGGTTTTTGATAGTTTGGGCCCTATTGAATAATGAATGTTTTGAATTTTCTCCAAAAGTAAAGTAGTTGCAAACTCATCCTTTTAGAAACTTGTTTGGGCTGTTGAGAGGAGTAAAAAAACATCAAAAATTTCAATCCTGCATGATTCTACCAAGAAATGTGATTCTTCATTCAAAACGCTGGTTTTTGCTATTGGGCTCTATTGAATAATGAATGTTTTGAATTTTCTCCAAAAGTAAAGTAGTTGCAAACTCATCCTTTTAGAGACTTGTTTGGGCTCATGAGAGGAGTAGAAAAAAATCAAAAATTTCAGTCCTGCACGATTCTACCAAGAAATGTGTGTTCATTCAAACTGCTGGTTTTTGATATTTTGGGCCCTATTGAATAATGAATGTTTTGAATTTTCTCCAAAAGTAAAGTAGTTCCAAACTCATCCTTTTAGAAACTTGTTTGGGCTGTTGAGAGGAGTAAAAAACCATCAAAAATTTCAATCCTGCATGATTCTACAAAGAAAAGTGATTCTTCATTCAAAACCTGATTTTTGCTATTGGGCTCTATTGAATAATGAATGTTTTGAATTTTCTCCAAAAGTAAAGTAGTTGCAAACTCATGCTTTTAGAGACTTGTTTGGGCTCATGAGAGGAGTAGAAAAACATCAAAAATTTCAGTCCTGCATGATTCTACCAAGAAATGTGTGTTCATTGAAACCGCTGGTTTTTGATAGTTTGGGCCCTATTGAATAATTAATGTTTTGAATTTTCTCCAAAAGTAAAGTAGTTGCAAACTCATCCTTTTAGAAACTTGTTTGGGCTGTTGAGAGGAGTAAAAAACCATCAAAAATTTCAATCCTGCATGATTCTACCAAGAAATGTGATTCTTCATTCAAAACCTGATTTTTGCTATTGGGCTCTATTGAATAATGAATGTTTTGAATTTTCTCCAAAAGTAAAGTAGTTGCAAACTCATCCTTTTAGAGACTTGTTTGGGCTCATGAGAGGAGTAGAAAAAAATCAAAAATTTCAGTCCTGCACGATTCTACCAAGAAATGTGTGTTCATTCAAACTGCTGGTTTTTGATATTTTGGGCCCTATTGAATAATGAATGTTTTGAATTTTCTCCAAAAGTAAAGTAGTTGCAAACTCATCCTTTTAGAAACTTGTTTGGGCTGTTGAGAGGAGTAAAAAACCATCAAAAATTTCAATCCTGCATGATTCTACCAAGAAATGTGATTCTTCATTCAAAACCTGATTTTTGCTATTGGGCTCTATTGAATAATGAATGTTTTGAATTTTCTCCAAAAGTAAAGTAGTTGCAAACTCATGCTTTTAGAGACTTGTTTGGGCTCATGAGAGTAGAAAAACATCAAAAATTTCAGTCCTGCATGATTCTACCAAGAAATGTGTGTTCATTGAAACCGCTGGTTTTTGATAGTTTGGGCCCTATTGAATAATGAATGTTTTGAATTTTCTCCAAAAGTAAAGTAGTTGCAAACTCATCCTTTTAGAAACTTGTTTGGTCTGTTGAGAGGAGTAAAAAAACATCAAAAATTTCAATCCTGCATGATTCTACCAAGAAATGTGATTCTTCATTCAAAACGCTGGTTTTTGCTATTGGGCTCTATTGAATAATGAATGTTTTGAATTTTCTCCAAAAGTAAAGTAGTTGCAAACTCATCCTTTTAGAGACTTGTTTGGGCTCATGAGAGGAGTAGAAAAAAATCAAAAATTTCAGTCCTGCACGATTCTACCAAGAAATGTGTGTTCATTCAAACTGCTGGTTTTTGATATTTTGGGCCCTATTGAATAATGAATGTTTTGAATTTTCTCCAAAAGTAAAGTAGTTCCAAACTCATCCTTTTAGAAACTTGTTTGGGCTGTTGAGAGGAGTAAAAAACCATGAAAAATTTCAATCCTGCATGATTCTACAAAGAAATGTGATTCTTCATTCAAAACCTGATTTTTGCTATTGGGCTCTATTGAATAATGAATGTTTTGAATTTTCTCCAAAAGTAAAGTAGTTGCAAACTCATGCTTTTAGAGACTTGTTTGGGCTCATGAGAGGAGTAGAAAAACATCAAAAATTTCAGTCCTGCATGATTCTACCAAGAAATGTGTGTTCATTGAAACCGCTGGTTTTTGATAGTTTGGGCCCTATTGAATAATGAATGTTTTGAATTTTCTCCAAAAGTAAAGTAGTTGCAAACTCATCCTTTTAGAAACTTGTTTGGGCTGTTGAGAGGAGTAAAAAACCATCAAAAATTTCAATCCTGCATGATTCTACCAAGAAATGTGATTCTTCATTCAAAACGCTGGTTTTTGCTATTGGGCTCTATTGAATAATGAATGTTTTGAATTTTCTCCAAAAGTAAAGTAGTTGCAAACTCATCCTTTTAGAGACTTGTTTGGGCTCATGAGAGGAGTAGAAAAACATCAAAAATTTCAGTCCTGCACGATTCTACCAAGAAATGTGTGTTCATTCAAACCGCTGGTTTTTGATAGTTTGGGCCCTATTGAATAATGAATGTTTTGAATTTTCTCCAAAAGTAAAGTAGTTGCAAACTCATCCTTTTAGAAACTTGTTTGGGCTGTTGAGAGGAGTAAAAAACCATCAAAAATTTCAATCCTGCATGATTCTACCAAGAAATGTGATTATTCATTCAAAACCTGATTTTTGCTATTGGGCTCTATTGAATAATGAATGTTTTGAATTTTCTCCAAAAGTAAAGTAGTTGCAAACTCATCCTTTTAGAGACTTGTTTGGGCTCATGAGAGGAGTAGAAAAAAATCAAAAATTTCAGTCCTGCACGATTCTACCAAGAAATGTGTGTTCATTCAAACTGCTGGTTTTTGATATTTTGGGCCCTATTGAATAATGAATGTTTTGAATTTTCTCCAAAAGTAAAGTAGTTGCAAACTCATCCTTTTAGAAACTTGTTTGGGCTGTTGAGAGGAGTAAAAAACCATCAAAAATTTCAATCCTGCATGATTCTACCAAGAAATGTGATTCTTCATTCAAAACCTGATTTTTGCTATTGGGCTTTATTGAATAATGAATGTTTTGAATTTTCTCCAAAAGTAAAGTAGTTGCAAACTCATGCTTTTAGAGACTTGTTTGGGCTCATGAGAGGAGTAGAAAAACATCAAAAATTTCAGTCCTGCATGATTCTACCAAGAAATGTGTGTTCATTGAAACCGCTGGTTTTTGATAGTTTGGGCCCTATTGAATAATGAATGTTTTGAATTTTCTCCAAAAGTAAAGTAGTTGCAAACTCATCCTTTTAGAAACTTGTTTGGGCTGTTGAGAGGAGTAAAAAAACATCAAAAATTTCAATCCTGCATGATTCTACCAAGAAATGTGATTCTTCATTCAAAACGCTGGTTTTTGCTATTGGGCTCTATTGAATAATGAATGTTTTGAATTTTCTCCAAAAGTAAAGTAGTTGCAAACTCATCCTTTTAGAGACTTGTTTGGGCTCATGAGAGGAGTAGAAAAAAATCAAAAATTTCAGTCCTGCACGATTCTACCAAGAAATGTGTGTTCATTCAAACTGCTGGTTTTTGATATTTTGGGCCCTATTGAATAATGAATGTTTTGAATTTTCTCCAAAAGTAAAGTAGTTCCAAACTCATCCTTTTAGAAACTTGTTTGGGCTGTTGAGAGGAGTAAAAAACCATCAAAAATTTCAATCCTGCATGATTCTACAAAGAAAAGTGATTCTTCATTCAAAACCTGATTTTTGCTATTGGGCTCTATTGAATAATGAATGTTTTGAATTTTCTCCAAAAGTAAAGTAGTTGCAAACTCATGCTTTTAGAGACTTGTTTGGGCTCATGAGAGGAGTAGAAAAACATCAAAAATTTCAGTCCTGCATGATTCTACCAAGAAATGTGTGTTCATTGAAACCGCTGGTTTTTGATAGTTTGGGCCCTATTGAATAATTAATGTTTTGAATTTTCTCCAAAAGTAAAGTAGTTGCAAACTCATCCTTTTAGAAACTTGTTTGGGCTGTTGAGAGGAGTAAAAAACCATCAAAAATTTCAATCCTGCATGATTCTACCAAGAAATGTGATTCTTCATTCAAAACCTGATTTTTGCTATTGGGCTCTATTGAATAATGAATGTTTTGAATTTTCTCCAAAAGTAAAGTAGTTGCAAACTCATCCTTTTAGAGACTTGTTTGGGCTCATGAGAGGAGTAGAAAAAAATCAAAAATTTCAGTCCTGCACGATTCTACCAAGAAATGTGTGTTCATTCAAACTGCTGGTTTTTGATATTTTGGGCCCTATTGAATAATGAATGTTTTGAATTTTCTCCAAAAGTAAAGTAGTTGCAAACTCATCCTTTTAGAAACTTGTTTGGGCTGTTGAGAGGAGTAAAAAACCATCAAAAATTTCAATCCTGCATGATTCTACCAAGAAATGTGATTCTTCATTCAAAACCTGATTTTTGCTATTGGGCTCTATTGAATAATGAATGTTTTGAATTTTCTCCAAAAGTAAAGTAGTTGCAAACTCATGCTTTTAGAGACTTGTTTGGGCTCATGAGAGTAGAAAAACATCAAAAATTTCAGTCCTGCATGATTCTACCAAGAAATGTGTGTTCATTGAAACCGCTGGTTTTTGATAGTTTGGGCCCTATTGAATAATGAATGTTTTGAATTTTCTCCAAAAGTAAAGTAGTTGCAAACTCATCCTTTTAGAAACTTGTTTGGTCTGTTGAGAGGAGTAAAAAAACATCAAAAATTTCAATCCTGCATGATTCTACCAAGAAATGTGATTCTTCATTCAAAACGCTGGTTTTTGCTATTGGGCTCTATTGAATAATGAATGTTTTGAATTTTCTCCAAAAGTAAAGTAGTTGCAAACTCATCCTTTTAGAGACTTGTTTGGGCTCATGAGAGGAGTAGAAAAAAATCAAAAATTTCAGTCCTGCACGATTCTACCAAGAAATGTGTGTTCATTCAAACTGCTGGTTTTTGATATTTTGGGCCCTATTGAATAATGAATGTTTTGAATTTTCTCCAAAAGTAAAGTAGTTCCAAACTCATCCTTTTAGAAACTTGTTTGGGCTGTTGAGAGGAGTAAAAAACCATGAAAAATTTCAATCCTGCATGATTCTACAAAGAAATGTGATTCTTCATTCAAAACCTGATTTTTGCTATTGGGCTCTATTGAATAATGAATGTTTTGAATTTTCTCCAAAAGTAAAGTAGTTGCAAACTCATGCTTTTAGAGACTTGTTTGGGCTCATGAGAGGAGTAGAAAAACATCAAAAATTTCAGTCCTGCATGATTCTACCAAGAAATGTGTGTTCATTGAAACCGCTGGTTTTTGATAGTTTGGGCCCTATTGAATAATTAATGTTTTGAATTTTCTCCAAAAGTAAAGTAGTTGCAAACTCATCCTTTTAGAAACTTGTTTGGGCTGTTGAGAGGAGTAAAAAACCATCAAAAATTTCAATCCTGCATGATTCTACCAAGAAATGTGATTCTTCATTCACAACGCTGGTTTTTGCTATTGAGCTCTATTGAATAATGAATGTTTTGAATTTTCTCCAAAAGTAAAGTAGTTGCAAACTCATGCTTTTAGAGACTTGTTTGGGCTCATGAGAGGAGTAGAAAAACATCAAAAATTTCAGTCCTGCATGATTCTACCAAGAAATGTGTGTTCATTGAAACCGCTGGTTTTTGATAGTTTGGGCCCTATTGAATAATGAATGTTTTGAATTTTCTCCAAAAGTAAAGTAGTTGCAAACTCATCCTTTTAGAAACTTGTTTGGGCTGTTGAGAGGAGTAAAAAACCATCAAAAATTTCAATCCTGCATGATTCTACCAAGAAATGTGATTCTTCATTCAAAACGCTGGTTTTTGCTATTGGGCTCTATTGAATAATGAATGTTTTGAATTTTCTCCAAAAGTAAAGTAGTTTCAAACTCATCCTTTTAGAGACTTGTTTGGGCTCATGAGAGGAGTAGAAAAACATCAAAAATTTCAGTCCTGCACGATTCTACCAAGAAATGTGTGTTCATTCAAACTGCTGGTTTTTGATATTTTGGGCCCTATTGAATAATGAATGTTTTGAATTTTCTCCAAAAGTAAAGTAGTTGCAAACTCATCCTTTTAGAGACTTGTTTGGGCTCATGAGAGAAGTAGAAAAAAATCAAAAATTTCAGTCCTGCACGATTCTACCAAGAAATGTGTGTTCATTCAAACTGCTGGTTTTTGATATTTTGGGCCCTATTGAATAATGAATGTTTTGAATTTTCTCCAAAAGTAAAGTAGTTGCAAACTCATCCTTTTAGAAACTTGTTTGGGCTGTTGAGAAGAGTAAAAAACCATCAAAAATTTCAATCCTGCATGATTCTACCAAGAAATGTGATTCTTCATTCAAAACCTGATTTTTGCTATTGGGCTCTATTGAATAATGAATGTTTTGAATTTTCTCCAAAAGTAAAGTAGTTGCAAACTCATGCTTTTAGAGACTTGTTTGGGCTCATGAGAGGAGTAGAAAAACATCAAAAATTTCAGTCCTGCATGATTCTACCAAGAAATGTGTGTTCATTGAAACCGCTGGTTTTTGATAGTTTGGGCCCTATTGAATAATGAATGTTTTGAATTTTCTCCAAAAGTAAAGTAGTTGCAAACTCATCCTTTTAGAAACTTGTTTGGGCTGTTGAGAGGAGTAAAAAACCATCAAAAATTTCAATCCTGCATGATTCTACCAAGAAATGTGATTCTTCATTCAAAACGCTGGTTTTTGCTATTGGGCTCTATTGAATAATGAATGTTTTGAATTTTCTCCAAAAGTAAAGTAGTTGCAAACTCATGCTTTTAGAGACTTGTTTGGGCTCATGAGAGGAGTAGAAAAACATCAAAAATTTCAGTCCTGCATGATTCTACCAAGAAATGTGTGTTCATTGAAACCGCTGGTTTTTGATAGTTTGGGCCCTATTGAATAATGAATGTTTTGAATTTTCTCCAAAAGTAAAGTAGTTGCAAACTCATCCTTTTAGAAACTTGTTTGGGCTGTTGAGAGGAGTAAAAAACCATCAAAAATTTCAATCCTGCATGATTCTACCAAGAAATGTGATTCTTCATTCAAAACGCTGGTTTTTGCTATTGGGCTCTATTGAATAATGAATGTTTTGAATTTTCTCCAAAAGTAAAGTAGTTGCAAACTCATGCTTTTAGAGACTTGTTTGGGCTCATGAGAGGAGTAGAAAAACATCAAAAATTTCAGTCCTGCATGATTCTACCAAGAAATGTGTGTTCATTGAAACCGCTGGTTTTTGATAGTTTGGGCCCTATTGAATAATGAATGTTTTGAATTTTCTCCAAAAGTAAAGTAGTTGCAAACTCATCCTTTTAGAAACTTGTTTGGGCTGTTGAGAGGAGTAAAAAACCATCAAAAATTTCAATCCTGCATGATTCTACCAAGAAATGTGATTCTTCATTCAAAACCTGATTTTTGCTATGGGGCTCTATTGTATAATGAATGTTTTGAATTTTCTCCAAAAGTAAAGTAGTTGCAAACTCATGCTTTTAGAGACTTGTTTGGGCTCATGAGAGGAGTAGAAAAACATCAAAAATTTCAGTCCTTCATGATTCTACCAAGAAATGTGTGTTCATTGAAACCGCTGGTTTTTGATAGTTTGGGCCCTATTGAATAATGAATGTTTTGAATTTTCTCCAAAAGTAAAGTAGTTGCAAACTCATCCTTTTAGAAACTTGTTTGGGCTGTTGAGAGGAGTAAAAAACCATCAAAAATTTCAATCCTGCATGATTCTACCAAGAAATGTGATTCTTCATTCAAAACGCTGGTTTTTGCTATTGGGCTCTATTGAATAATGAATGTTTTGAATTTTCTCCAAAAGTAAAGTAGTTGCAAACTCATCCTTTTAGAGACTTGTTTGGGCTCATGAGAGAAGTAGAAAAAAATCAAAAATTTCAGTCCTGCACGATTCTACCAAGAAATGTGTGTTCATTCAAACTGCTGGTTTTTGATATTTTGGGCCCTATTGAATAATGAATGTTTTGAATTTTCTCCAAAAGTAAAGTAGTTGCAAACTCATCCTTTTAGAAACTTGTTTGGGCTGTTGAGAAGAGTAAAAAACCATCAAAAATTTCAATCCTGCATGATTCTACCAAGAAATGTGATTCTTCATTCAAAACCTGATTTTTGCTATTGGGCTCTATTGAATAATGAATGTTTTGAATTTTCTCCAAAAGTAAAGTAGTTGCAAACTCATGCTTTTAGAGACTTGTTTGGGCTCATGAGAGGAGTAGAAAAACATCAAAAATTTCAGTCCTGCATGATTCTACCAAGAAATGTGTGTTCATACAAACCGCTGGTTTTTGATAGTTTGGGCCCTATTGAATAATGAATGTTTTGAATTTTCTCCAAAAGTAAAGTAGTTGCAAACTCATCCTTTTAGAAACTTGTTTGGGCTGTTGAGAGGAGTAAAAAACCATCAAAAATTTCAATCCTGCATGATTCTACCAAGAAATGTGATTCTTCATTCAAAACGCTGGTTTTTGCTATTGGGCTCTATTGAATAATGAATGTTTTGAATTTTCTCCAAAAGTAAAGTAGTTGCAAACTCATCCTTTTAGAGAATTGTTTGGGCTCATGAGAGGAGTAGAAAAACATCAAAAATTTCAGTCCTGCATGATTCTACCAAGAAATGTGTGCTCATTGAAACCGCTGGTTTTTGATAGTTTGGGCCCTATTGAATAATGAATGTTTTGAATTTTCTCCAAAAGTAAAGTAGTTGCAAACTCATCCTTTTAGAAACTTGTTTGGGCTGTTGAGAGGAGTAAAAAACCATCAAAAATTTCAATCCTGCATGATTCTACCAAGAAATGTGATTCTTCATTCAAAACGCTGGTTTTTGCTATTGGGCTCTATTGAATAATGAATGTTTTGAATTTTCTCCAAAAGTAAAGTAGTTGCAAACTCATCCTTTTAGAGACTTGTTTGGGCTCATGAGAGAAGTAGAAAAAAATCAAAAATTTCAGTCCTGCACGATTCTACCAAGAAATGTGTGTTCATTCAAACTGCTGGTTTTTGATATTTTGGGCCCTATTGAATAATGAATGTTTTGAATTTTCTCCAAAAGTAAAGTAGTTGCAAACTCATCCTTTTAGAAACTTGTTTGGGCTGTTGAGAAGAGTAAAAAACCATCAAAAATTTCAATCCTGCATGATTCTACCAAGAAATGTGATTCTTCATTCAAAACCTGATTTTTGCTATTGGGATCTATTGAATAATGAATGTTTTGAATTTTCTCCAAAAGTAAAGTAGTTGCAAACTCATGCTTTTAGAGACTTGTTTGGGCTCATGAGAGGAGTAGAAAAACATCAAAAATTTCAGTCCTGCATGATTCTACCAAGAAATGTGTGTTCATTGAAACCGCTGGTTTTTGATAGTTTGGGCCCTATTGAATAATGAATGTTTTGAATTTTCTCCAAAAGTAAAGTAGTTGCAAACTCATCCTTTTAGAAACTTGTTTGGGCTGTTGAGAGGAGTAAAAAACCATCAAAAATTTCAATCCTGCATGATTCTACCAAGAAATGTGATTCTTCATTCAAAACCTGATTTTTGCTATGGGGCTCTATTGAATAATGAATGTTTTGAATTTTCTCCAAAAGTAAAGTAGTTGCAAACTCATGCTTTTAGAGACTTGTTTGGGCTCATGAGAGGAGTAGAAAAACATCAAAAATTTCAGTCCTGCATGATTCTACCAAGAAATGTGTGTTCATTGAAACCGCTGGTTTTTGATAGTTTGGGCCCTATTGAATAATGAATGTTTTGAATTTTCTCCAAAAGTAAAGTAGTTGCAAACTCATCCTTTTAGAAACTTGTTTGGGCTGTTGAGAGGAGTAAAAAACCATCAAAAATTTCAATCCTGCATGATTCTACCAAGAAATGTGATTCTTCATTCAAAACGCTGGTTTTTGCTATTGGGCTCTATTGAATAATGAATGTTTTGAATTTTCTCCAAAAGTAAAGTAGTTGCAAACTCATCCTTTTAGAGACTTGTTTGGGCTCATGAGAGAAGTAGAAAAAAATCAAAAATTTCAGTCCTGCACGATTCTACCAAGAAATGTGTGTTCATTCAAACTGCTGGTTTTTGATATTTTGGGCCCTATTGAATAATGAATGTTTTGAATTTTCTCCAAAGGTAAAGTAGTTGCAAACTCATCCTTTTAGAAACTTGTTTGGGCTGTTGAGAAGAGTAAAAAACCATCAAAAATTTCAATCCTGCATGATTCTACCAAGAAATGTGATTCTTCATTCAAAACCTGATTTTTGCTATTGGGCTCTATTGAATAATGAATGTTTTGAATTTTCTCCAAAAGTAAAGTAGTTGCAAACTCATGCTTTTAGAGACTTGTTTGGGCTCATGAGAGGAGTAGAAAAACATCAAAAATTTCAGTCCTGCATGATTCTACCAAGAAATGTGTGTTCATACAAACCGCTGGTTTTTGATAGTTTGGGCCCTATTGAATAATGAATGTTTTGAATTTTCTCCAAAAGTAAAGTAGTTGCAAACTCATCCTTTTAGAAACTTGTTTGGGCTGTTGAGAGGAGTAAAAAACCATCAAAAATTTCAATCCTGCATGATTCTACCAAGAAATGTGATTCTTCATTCAAAACGCTGGTTTTTGCTATTGGGCTCTATTGAATAATGAATGTTTTGAATTTTCTCCAAAAGTAAAGTAGTTGCAAACTCATCCTTTTAGAGAATTGTTTGGGCTCATGAGAGGAGTAGAAAAACATCAAAAATTTCAGTCCTGCATGATTCTACCAAGAAATGTGTGCTCATTGAAACCGCTGGTTTTTGATAGTTTGGGCCCTATTGAATAATGAATGTTTTGAATTTTCTCCAAAAGTAAAGTAGTTGCAAACTCATCCTTTTAGAAACTTGTTTGGGCTGTTGAGAGGAGTAAAAAACCATCAAAAATTTCAATCCTGCATGATTCTACCAAGAAATGTGATTCTTCATTCAAAACGCTGGTTTTTGCTATTGGGCTCTATTGAATAATGAATGTTTTGAATTTTCTCCAAAAGTAAAGTAGTTGCAAACTCATCCTTTTAGAGACTTGTTTGGGCTCATGAGAGAAGTAGAAAAAAATCAAAAATTTCAGTCCTGCACGATTCTACCAAGAAATGTGTGTTCATTCAAACTGCTGGTTTTTGATATTTTGGGCCCTATTGAATAATGAATGTTTTGAATTTTCTCCAAAAGTAAAGTAGTTGCAAACTCATCCTTTTAGAAACTTGTTTGGGCTGTTGAGAAGAGTAAAAAACCATCAAAAATTTCAATCCTGCATGATTCTACCAAGAAATGTGATTCTTCATTCAAAACCTGATTTTTGCTATTGGGATCTATTGAATAATGAATGTTTTGAATTTTCTCCAAAAGTAAAGTAGTTGCAAACTCATGCTTTTAGAGACTTGTTTGGGCTCATGAGAGGAGTAGAAAAACATCAAAAATTTCAGTCCTGCATGATTCTACCAAGAAATGTGTGTTCATTGAAACCGCTGGTTTTTGATAGTTTGGGCCCTATTGAATAATGAATGTTTTGAATTTTCTCCAAAAGTAAAGTAGTTGCAAACTCATCCTTTTAGAAACTTGTTTGGGCTGTTGAGAGGAGTAAAAAACCATCAAAAATTTCAATCCTGCATGATTCTACCAAGAAATGTGATTCTTCATTCAAAACGCTGGTTTTTGCTATTGGGCTCTATTGAATAATGAATGTTTTGAATTTTCTCCAAAAGTAAAGTAGTTGCAAACTCATCCTTTTAGAGACTTGTTTGGGCTCATGAGAGGAGTAGAAAAACATCAAAAATTTCAGTCCTGCACGATTCTACCAAGAAATGTGTGTTCATTCAAACCACTGGTTTTTGATAGTTTGGGCCCTATTGAATAATGAATGTTTTGAATTTTCTCCAAAAGTAAAGTAGTTGCAAACTCATCCTTTTAGAAACTTGTTTGGGCTGTTGAGAGGAGTAAAAAACCATCAAAAATTTCAATCCTGCATGATTCTACCAAGAAATGTGATTCTTCATTCAAAACCTGATTTTTGCTATTGGGCTCTATTGAATAATGAATGTTTTGAATTTTCTAAAAAAGTAAAGTAGTTGCAAACTCATCCTTTTAGAGACTTGTTTGGGCTCATGAGAGGAGTAGAAAAAAATCAAAAATTTCAGTCCTGCACGATTCTACCAAGAAATGTGTGTTCATTCAAACTGCTGGTTTTTGATATTTTGGGCCCTATTGAATAATGAATGTTTTGAATTTTCTCCAAAAGTAAAGTAGTTGCAAACTCATCCTTTTAGAAACTTGTTTGGGCTGTTGAGAGGAGTAAAAAACCATCAAAAATTTCAATCCTGCATGATTCTACCAAGAAATGTGATTCTTCATTCAAAACCTGATTTTTGCTATTGGGCTCTATTGAATAATGAATGTTTTGAATTTTCTCCAAAAGTAAAGTAGTTGCAAACTCATGCTTTTAGAGACTTGTTTGGGCTCATGAGAGGAGTAGAAAAACATCAAAAATTTCAGTCCTGCATGATTCTACCAAGAAATGTGTGTTCATTGAAACCGCTGGTTTTTGATAGTTTGGGACCTATTGAATAATGAATGTTTTGAATTTTCTCCAAAAGTAAAGTAGTTGCAAACTCATCCTTTTAGAAACTTGTTTGGGCTGTTGAGAGGAGTAAAAAAACATCAAAAATTTCAATCCTGCATGATTCTACCAAGAAATGTAATTCTTCATTCAAAACGCTGGTTTTTGCTATTGGGCTCTATTGAATAATGAATGTTTTGAATTTTCTCCAAAATTAAAGTAGTTGCAAACTCATCCTTTTAGAGACTTGTTTGGGCTCATGAGAGGAGTAGAAAAAAATCAAAAATTTCAGTCCTGCACGATTCTACCAAGAAATGTGTGTTCATTCAAACTGCTGGTTTTTGATATTTTGGGCCCTATTGAATAATGAATGTTTTGAATTTTCTCCAAAAGTAAAGTAGTTCCAAACTCATCCTTTTAGAAACTTGTTTGGGCTGTTGAGAGGAGTAAAAAACCATCAAAAATTTCAATCCTGCATGATTCTACAAAGAAATGTGATTCTTCATTCAAAACCTGATTTTTGCTATTGGGCTCTATTGAATAATGAATGTTTTGAATTTTCTCCAAAAGTAAAGTAGTTGCAAACTCATGCTTTTAGAGACTTGTTTGGGCTCATGAGAGGAGTAGAAAAACATCAAAAATTTCAGTCCTGCATGATTCTACCAAGAAATGAGTGTTCATTGAAACCGCTGGTTTTTGATAATTTGGGCCCTATTGAATAATTAATGTTTTGAATTTTCTCCAAAAGTAAAGTAGTTGCAAACTCATCCTTTTAGAAACTTGTTTGGGCTGTTGAGAGGAGTAAAAAACCATCAAAAATTTCAATCCTGCATGATTCTACCAAGAAATGTGATTCTTCATTCACAACGCTGGTTTTTGCTATTGAGCTCTATTGAATAATGAATGTTTTGAATTTTCTCCAAAAGTAAAGTAGTTGCAAACTCATGCTTTTAGAGACTTGTTTGGGCTCATGAGAGGAGTAGAAAAACATCAAAAATTTCAGTCCTGCATGATTCTACCAAGAAATGTGTGTTCATTGAAACCGCTGGTTTTTGATAGTTTGGGCCCTATTGAATAATGAATGTTTTGAATTTTCTCCAAAAGTAAAGTAGTTGCAAACTCATCCTTTTAGAAACTTGTTTGGGCTGTTGAGAGGAGTAAAAAACCATCAAAAATTTCAATCCTGCATGATTCTACCAAGAAATGTGATTCTTCATTCAAAACGCTGGTTTTTGCTATTGGGCTCTATTGAATAATGAATGTTTTGAATTTTCTCCAAAAGTAAAGTAGTTGCAAACTCATCCTTTTAGAGACTTGTTTGGGCTCATGAGAGGAGTAGAAAAACATCAAAAATTTCAGTCCTTCATGATTCTACCAAGAAATGTGTGTTCATTCAAACCGCTGGTTTTTGATATTTTGGGCCCTATTGAATAATGAATGTTTTGAATTTTCTCCAAAAGTAAAGTAGTTGCAAACTCATCCTTTTAGAAACTTGTTTGGGCTGTTGAGAGGAGTAAAAAACCATCAAAAATTTCAATCCTGCATGATTCTACCAAGAAATGTGATTCTTCATTCAAAACGCTGGTTTTTGCTATTGGGCTCTATTGAATAATGAATGTTTTGAATTTTCTCCAAAAGTAAAGTAGTTGCAAACTCATCCTTTTAGAGACTTGTTTGGGCTCATGAGAGGAGTAGAAAAACATCAAAAATTTCAGTCCTGCATGATTCTACCAAGAAATGTGTGTTCATTCAAACCGCTGGTTTTTGATATTTTGGGCCCTATTGAATAATGAATGTTTTGAATTTTCTCCAAAAGTAAAGTAGTTGCAAACTCATCCTTTTAGAAACTTGTTTGGGCTGTTGAGAGGAGTAAAAAACCATCAAAAATTTCAATCCTGCATGATTCTACCAAGAAATGTGATTCTTCATTCAAAACCTGATTTTTGCTATTGGGCTCTATTGAATAATGAATGTTTTGAATTTTCTCCAAAAGTAAAGTAGTTGCAAACTCATGCTTTTAGAGACTTGTTTGGGCTCATGAGAGGAGTAGAAAAGCATCAAAAATTTCAGTCCTGCATGATTCTACCAAGAAATGTGTGTTCATTGAAACCGCTGGTTTTTGATAGTTTGGGCCCTATTGAATAATGAATGTTTTGAATTTTCTCCAAAAGTAAAGTAGTTGCAAACTCATCCTTTTAGAAACTTGTTTGGGCTGTTGAGAGGAGTAAAAAACCATCAAAAATTTCAATCCTGCATGATTCTACCAAGAAATGTGATTCTTCATTCAAAACCTGATTTTTGCTATTGGGCTCTATTGAATAATGAATGTTTTGAATTTTCTCCAAAAGTAAAGTAGTTGCAAACTCATGCTTTTAGAGACTTGTTTGGGCTCATGAGAGGAGTAGAAAAACATCAAAAATTTCAGTCCTGCATGATTCTACCAAGAAATGTGTGTTCATACAAACCGCTGGTTTTTGATAGTTTGGGCCCTATTGAATAATGAATGTTTTGAATTTTCTCCAAAAGTAAAGTAGTTGCAAACTCATCCTTTTAGAAACTTGTTTGGGCTGTTGAGAGGAGTAAAAAACCATCAAAAATTTCAATCCTGCATGATTCTACCAAGAAATGTGATTCTTCATTCAAAACGCTGGTTTTTGCTATTGGGCTCTATTGAATAATGAATGTTTTGAATTTTCTCCAAAAGTAAAGTAGTTGCAAACTCATCCTTTTAGAGACTTGTTTGGGCTCATGAGAGAAGTAGAAAAAAATCAAAAATTTCAGTCCTGCACGATTCTACCAAGAAATGTGTGTTCATTCAAACTGCTGGTTTTTGATATTTTGGGCCCTATTGAATAATGAATGTTTTGAATTTTCTCCAAAAGTAAAGTAGTTGCAAACTCATCCTTTTAGAAACTTGTTTGGGCTGTTGAGAAGAGTAAAAAACCATCAAAAATTTCAATCCTGCATGATTCTACCAAGAAATGTGATTCTTCATTCAAAACCTGATTTTTGCTATTGGGCTCTATTGAATAATGAATGTTTTGAATTTTCTCCAAAAGTAAAGTAGTTGCAAACTCATGCTTTTAGAGACTTGTTTGGGCTCATGAGAGGAGTAGAAAAACATCAAAAATTTCAGTCCTGCATGATTCTACCAAGAAATGTGTGTTCATACAAACCGCTGGTTTTTGATAGTTTGGTCCCTATTGAATAATGAATGTTTTGAATTTTCTTCAAAAGTAAAGTAGTTGCAAACTCATCCTTTTAGAAACTTGTTTGGGCTGTTGAGAGGAGTAAAAAACCATCAAAAATTTCAATCCTGCATGATTCTACCAAGAAATGTGATTCTTCATTCAAAAATCTGGTTTTTGCTATTGGGCTCTATTGAATAATGAATGTTTTGAATTTTCTCCAAAAGTAAAGTAGTTGCAAACTCATGCTTTTAGAGACTTGTTTGGGCTCATGAGAGGAGTAGAAAAACATCAAAAATTTCAGTCCTGCATGATTCTACCAAGAAATGTGTGTTCATTCAAACTGCTGGTTTTTGATATTTTGGGCCCTATTGAATAATGAATGTTTTGAATTTTCTCCAAAAGTAAAGTAGTTGCAAACTCATCCTTTTAGAAACTTGTTTGGGCTGTTGAGAAGAGTAAAAAACCATCAAAAATTTCAATCCTGCATGATTCTACCAAGAAATGTGATTCTTCATTCAAAACCTGATTTTTGCTATTGGGCTCTATTGAATAATGAATGTTTTGAATTTTCTCCAAAAGTAAAGTAGTTGCAAACTCATGCTTTTAGAGACTTGTTTGGGCTCATGAGAGGAGTAGAAAAACATCAAAAATTTCAGTCCTGCATGATTCTACCAAGAAATGTGTGTTCATACAAACCGCTGGTTTTTGATAGTTTGGGCCCTATTGAATAATGAATGTTTTGAATTTTCTCCAAAAGTAAAGTAGTTGCAAACTCATCCTTTTAGAAACTTGTTTGGGCTGTTGAGAGGAGTAAAAAACCATCAAAAATTTCAATCCTGCATGATTCTACCAAGAAATGTGATTCTTCATTCAAAACGCTGGTTTTTGCTATTGGGCTCTATTGAATAATGAATGTTTTGAATTTTCTCCAAAAGTAAAGTAGTTGCAAACTCATCCTTTTAGAGAATTGTTTGGGCTCATGAGAGGAGTAGAAAAACATCAAAAATTTCAGTCCTGCATGATTCTACCAAGAAATGTGTGCTCATTGAAACCGCTGGTTTTTGATAGTTTGGGCCCTATTGAATAATGAATGTTTTGAATTTTCTCCAAAAGTAAAGTAGTTGCAAACTCATCCTTTTAGAAACTTGTTTGGGCTGTTGAGAGGAGTAAAAAACCATCAAAAATTTCAATCCTGCATGATTCTACCAAGAAATGTGATTCTTCATTCAAAACGCTGGTTTTTGCTATTGGGCTCTATTGAATAATGAATGTTTTGAATTTTCTCCAAAAGTAAAGTAGTTGCAAACTCATCCTTTTAGAGACTTGTTTGGGCTCATGAGAGAAGTAGAAAAAAATCAAAAATTTCAGTCCTGCACGATTCTACCAAGAAATGTGTGTTCATTCAAACTGCTGGTTTTTGATATTTTGGGCCCTATTGAATAATGAATGTTTTGAATTTTCTCCAAAAGTAAAGTAGTTGCAAACTCATCCTTTTAGAAACTTGTTTGGGCTGTTGAGAAGAGTAAAAAACCATCAAAAATTTCAATCCTGCATGATTCTACCAAGAAATGTGATTCTTCATTCAAAACCTGATTTTTGCTATTGGGATCTATTGAATAATGAATGTTTTGAATTTTCTCCAAAAGTAAAGTAGTTGCAAACTCATGCTTTTAGAGACTTGTTTGGGCTCATGAGAGGAGTAGAAAAACATCAAAAATTTCAGTCCTGCATGATTCTACCAAGAAATGTGTGTTCATTGAAACCGCTGGTTTTTGATAGTTTGGGCCCTATTGAATAATGAATGTTTTGAATTTTCTCCAAAAGTAAAGTAGTTGCAAACTCATCCTTTTAGAAACTTGTTTGGGCTGTTGAGAGGAGTAAAAAACCATCAAAAATTTCAATCCT
Organism: Dendrobates tinctorius; assembly: GCF_039654945.1. Lineage (NCBI taxonomy): Eukaryota > Metazoa > Chordata > Amphibia > Anura > Dendrobatidae > Dendrobates > Dendrobates tinctorius. The sequence continues at coordinate 5,477,541 of NW_027361945.1, forward strand.
GCATGATTCTACCAAGAAATGTGATTCTTCATTCAAAACCTGATTTTTGCTATGGGGCTCTATTGAATAATGAATGTTTTGAATTTTCTCCAAAAGTAAAGTAGTTGCAAACTCATGCTTTTAGAGACTTGTTTGGGCTCATGAGAGGAGTAGAAAAACATCAAAAATTTCAGTCCTGCATGATTCTACCAAGAAATGTGTGTTCATTGAAACCGCTGGTTTTTGATAGTTTGGGCCCTATTGAATAATGAATGTTTTGAATTTTCTCCAAAAGTAAAGTAGTTGCAAACTCATCCTTTTAGAAACTTGTTTGGGCTGTTGAGAGGAGTAAAAAACCATCAAAAATTTCAATCCTGCATGATTCTACCAAGAAATGTGATTCTTCATTCAAAACGCTGGTTTTTGCTATTGGGCTCTATTGAATAATGAATGTTTTGAATTTTCTCCAAAAGTAAAGTAGTTGCAAACTCATCCTTTTAGAGACTTGTTTGGGCTCATGAGAGAAGTAGAAAAAAATCAAAAATTTCAGTCCTGCACGATTCTACCAAGAAATGTGTGTTCATTCAAACTGCTGGTTTTTGATATTTTGGGCCCTATTGAATAATGAATGTTTTGAATTTTCTCCAAAGGTAAAGTAGTTGCAAACTCATCCTTTTAGAAACTTGTTTGGGCTGTTGAGAAGAGTAAAAAACCATCAAAAATTTCAATCCTGCATGATTCTACCAAGAAATGTGATTCTTCATTCAAAACCTGATTTTTGCTATTGGGCTCTATTGAATAATGAATGTTTTGAATTTTCTCCAAAAGTAAAGTAGTTGCAAACTCATCCTTTTAGAGACTTGTTTGGGCTCATGAGAGGAGTAGAAAAACATCAAAAATTTCAGTCCTGCACGATTCTACCAAGAAATGTGTGTTCATTCAAACCGCTGGTTTTTGATATTTTGGGCCCTATTGAATAATGAATGTTTTGAATTTTCTCGAAAAGTAAAGTAGTTGCAAACTCATCCTTTTAGAAACTTGTTTGGGCTGTTGAGAGGAGTAAAAAACCATCAAAAATTTCAATCCTGCATGATTCTACCAAGAAATGTGATTCTTCATTCAAAACGCTGGTTTTTGCTTTTGGGCTCTATTGAATAATGAATGTTTTGAATTTTCTCCAAAAGTAAAGTAGTTGCAAACTCATCCTTTTAGAGACTTGTTTGGCCTCATGAGAGGAGTAGAAAAACATCAAAAATTTCAGTCCTGCACGATTCTACCAAGAAATGTGTGTTCATTCAAACCGCTGGTTTTTGATATTTTGGGCCCTATTGAATAATGAATGTTTTGAATTTTCTCCAAAAGTAAAGTAGTTGCAAACTCATCCTTTTAGAAACTTGTTTGGGCTGTTGAGAGGAGTAAAAAACCATCAAAAATTTCAATCCTGCATGATTCTACCAAGAAATGTGATTCTTCATTCAAAACCTGATTTTTGCTATTGGGCTCTATTGAATAATGAATGTTTTGAATTTTCTCCAAAAGTAAAGTAGTTGCAAACTCATGCTTTTAGAGACTTGTTTGGGCTCATGAGAGGAGTAGAAAAACATCAAAAATTTCAGTCCTGCATGATTCTACCAAGAAATGTGTGTTCATTGAAACCGCTGGTTTTTGATAGTTTGGGCCCTATTGAATAATGAATGTTTTGAATTTTCTCCAAAAGTAAAGTAGTTGCAAACTCATCCTTTTAGAAACTTGTTTGGGCTGTTGAGAGGAGTAAAAAACCATCAAAAATTTCAATCCTGCATGATTCTACCAAGAAATGTGATTCTTCATTCAAAACGCTGGTTTTTGCTATTGGGCTCTATTAAATAATGAATGTTTTGAATTTTCTCCAAAAGTAAAGTAGTTGCAAACTCATGCTTTTAGAGACTTGTTTGGGCTCATGAGAGGAGTAGAAAAACATCAAAAATTTCAGTCCTGCATGATTCTACCAAGAAATGTGTGTTCATTGAAACCACTGGTTTTTGATAGTTTGGGCCCTATTGAATAATGAATGTTTTGAATTTTCTCCAAAAGTAAAGTAGTTGCAAACTCATCCTTTTAGAAACTTGTTTGGGCTGTTGAGAGGAGTAAAAAACCATCAAAAATTTCAATCCTGCATGATTCTACCAAGAAATGTGATTCTTCATTCAAAACGCTGGTTTTTGCTATTGGGCTCTATTGAATAATGAATGTTTTGAATTTTCTCCAAAAGTAAAGTAGTTGCAAACTCATCCTTTTAGAGACTTGTTTGGGCTCATGAGAGGAGTAGAAAAAAATCAAAAATTTCAGTCCTGCACGATTCTACCAAGAAATGTGTGTTCATTCAAACTGCTGGTTTTTGATATTTTGGGCCCTATTGAATAATGAATGTTTTGAATTTTCTCCAAAAGTAAAGTAGTTGCAAACTCATCCTTTTAGAAACTTGTTTGGGCTGTTGAGAGGAGTAAAAAACCATCAAAAATTTCAATCCTGCATGATTCTACCAAGAAATGTGATTCTTCATTCAAAACCTGATTTTTGCTATTGGGCTCTATTGAATAATGAATGTTTTGAATTTTCTCCAAAAGTAAAGTAGTTGCAAACTCATGCTTTTAGAGACTTGTTTGGGCTCATGAGAGGAGTAGAAAAACATCAAAAATTTCAGTCCTGCATGATTCTACCAAGAAATGTGTGTTCATTGAAACCGCTAGTTTTTGATAGTTTGGGCCCTATTGAATAATTAATGTTTTGAATTTTCTCCAAAAGTAAAGTAGTTGCAAACTCATCCTTTTAGAAACTTGTTTGGGCTGTTGAGAGGAGTAAAAAACCATCAAAAATTTCAATCCTGCATGATTCTACCAAGAAATGTGATTCTTCATTCACAACGCTGGTTTTTGCTATTGAGCTCTATTGAATAATGAATGTTTTGAATTTTCTCCAAAAGTAAAGTAGTTGCAAACTCATGCTTTTAGAGACTTGTTTGGGCTCATGAGAGGAGTAGAAAAACATCAAAAATTTCAGTCCTGCATGATTCTACCAAGAAATGTGTGTTCATTGAAACCGCTGGTTTTTGATAGTTTGGGCCCTATTGAATAATGAATGTTTTGAATTTTCTCCAAAAGTAAAGTAGTTGCAAACTCATCCTTTTAGAAACTTGTTTGGGCTGTTGAGAGGAGTAAAAAACCATCAAAAATTTCAATCCTGCATGATTCTACCAAGAAATGTGATTCTTCATTCAAAACGCTGGTTTTTGCTATTGGGCTCTATTAAATAATGAATGTTTTGAATTTTCTCCAAAAGTAAAGTAGTTGCAAACTCATGCTTTTAGAGACTTGTTTGGGCTCATGAGAGGAGTAGAAAAACATCAAAAATTTCAGTCCTGCATGATTCTACCAAGAAATGTGTGTTCATTGAAACCACTGGTTTTTGATAGTTTGGGACCTATTGAATAATGAATGTTTTGAATTTTCTCCAAAAGTAAAGTAGTTGCAAACTCATCCTTTTAGAAACTTGTTTGGGCTGTTGAGAGGAGTAAAAAACCATCAAAAATTTCAATCCTGCATGATTCTACCAAGAAATGTGATTCTTCATTCAAAACGCTGGTTTTTGCTATTGGGCTCTATTGAATAATGAATGTTTTGAATTTTCTCCAAAAGTAAAGTAGTTGCAAACTCATCCTTTTAGAGACTTGTTTGGGCTCATGAGAGGAGTAGAAAAAAATCAAAAATTTCAGTCCTGCACGATTCTACCAAGAAATGTGTGTTCATTCAAACTGCTGGTTTTTGATATTTTGGGCCCTATTGAATAATGAATGTTTTGAATTTTCTCCAAAAGTAAAGTAGTTGCAAACTCATCCTTTTAGAAACTTGTTTGGGCTGTTGAGAGGAGTAAAAAACCATCAAAAATTTCAATCCTGCATGATTCTACCAAGAAATGTGATTCTTCATTCAAAACCTGATTTTTGCTATTGGGCTCTATTGAATAATGAATGTTTTGAATTTTCTCCAAAAGTAAAGTAGTTGCAAACTCATGCTTTTAGAGACTTGTTTGGGCTCATGAGAGGAGTAGAAAAACATCAAAAATTTCAGTCCTGCATGATTCTACCAAGAAATGTGTGTTCATTGAAACCGCTAGTTTTTGATAGTTTGGGCCCTATTGAATAATTAATGTTTTGAATTTTCTCCAAAAGTAAAGTAGTTGCAAACTCATCCTTTTAGAAACTTGTTTGGGCTGTTGAGAGGAGTAAAAAACCATCAAAAATTTCAATCCTGCATGATTCTACCAAGAAATGTGATTCTTCATTCACAACGCTGGTTTTTGCTATTGAGTTCTATTGAATAATGAATGTTTTGAATTTTCTCCAAAAGTAAAGTAGTTGCAAACTCATGCTTTTAGAGACTTGTTTGGGCTCATGAGAGGAGTAGAAAAACATCAAAAATTTCAGTCCTGCATGATTCTACCAAGAAATGTGTGTTCATTGAAACCGCTGGTTTTTGATAGTTTGGGCCCTATTGAATAATGAATGTTTTGAATTTTCTCCAAAAGTAAAGTAGTTGCAAACTCATCCTTTTAGAAACTTGTTTGGGCTGTTGAGAGGAGTAAAAAACCATCAAAAATTTCAATCCTGCATGATTCTACCAAGAAATGTGATTCTTCATTCAAAACGCTGGTTTTTGCTATTGGGCTCTATTGAATAATGAATGTTTTGAATTTTCTCCAAAAGTAAAGTAGTTGCAAACTCATCCTTTTAGAGACTTGTTTGGGCTCATGAGAGGAGTAGAAAAACATCAAAAATTTCAGTCCTGCACGATTCTACCAAGAAATGTGTGTTCATTCAAACCGCTGGTTTTTGATATTTTGGGCCCTATTGAATAATGAATGTTTTGAATTTTCTCCCAAAGTAAAGTAGTTGCAAACTCATCCTTTTAGAAACTTGTTTGGGCTGTTGAGAGGAGTAAAAAACCATCAAAAATTTCAATCCTGCATGATTCTACCAAGAAATGTGATTCTTCATTCAAAACCTGATTTTTGCTATTGGGCTCTATTGAATAATGAATGTTTTGAATTTTCTCCAAAAGTAAAGTAGTTACAAACTCATGCTTTTAGAGACTTGTTTGGGCTCATGAGAAGAGTAGAAAAACATCAAAAATTTCAGTCCTGCATGATTCTACCAAGAAATGTGTGTTCATTCAAACCGCTGGTTTTTGATAGTTTGGGCCCTATTGAATAATGAATGTTTTGAATTTTCTCCAAAAGTAAAGTAGTTGCAAACTCATCCTTTTAGAAACTTGTTTGGGCTGTTGAGAGGAGTAAAAAACCATCAAAAATTTCAATCCTGCATGATTCTACCAAGAAATGTGATTCTTCATTCAAAACCTGATTTTTGCTATTGGGCTCTATTGAATAATGAATGTTTTGAATTTTCTCCAAAAGTAAAGTAGTTGCAAACTCATGCTTTTAGAGACTTGTTTGGGCTCATGAGGGGAGTAGAAAAACATCAAAAATTTCAGTCCTGCATGATTCTACCAAGAAATGTGTGTTCATTGAAACCGCTGGTTTTTGATAGTTTGGGCCCTATTGAATAATGAATGTTTTGAATTTTCTCCAAAAGTAAAGTAGTTGCAAACTCATCCTTTTAGAAACTTGTTTGGGCTGTTGAGAGGAGTAAAAAACCATCAAAAATTTCAATCCTGCATGATTCTACCAAGAAATGTGATTCTTCATTCAAAACGCTGGTTTTTACTATTGGGCTCTATTGAATAATGAATGTTTTGAATTTTCTCCAAAAGTAAAGTAGTTGCAAACTCATCCTTTTAGAGACTTGTTTGGGCTCATGAGAGGAGTAGAAAAACATCAAAAATGTCAGTCCTGCACGATTCTACCAAGAAATGTGTGTTCATTCAAACCGCTGGTTTTTGATATTTTGGGCCCTATTGAATAATGAATGTTTTGAATTTTCTCCAAAAGTAAAGTAGTTGCAAACTCATCCTTTTAGAAACTTGTTTGGGCTGTTGAGAGGAGTAAAAAACCATCAAAAATTTCAATCCTGCATGATTCTACCAAGAAATGTGATTCTTCATTCAAAACGCTGGTTTTTGCTATTGGGCTCTATTGAATAATGAATGTTTTGAATTTTCTCCAAAAGTAAAGTAGTTGCAAACTCATGCTTTTAGAGATTTGTTTGGGCTCATGAGAGGAGTAGAAAAACATCAAAAATTTCAGTCCTGCATGATTCTACCAAGAAATGTGTGTTCATTGAAACCGCTGGTTTTTGATAGTTTGGGCCCTATTGAATAATGAATGTTTTGAATTTTCTCCAAAAGTAAAGTAGTTGCAAACTCATCCTTTTAGAAACTTGTTTGGGCTGTTGAGAGGAGTAAAAAACCATCAAAAATTTCAATCCTGCATGATTCTACCAAGAAATGTGATTCTTCATTCAAAACGCTGGTTTTTGCTATTGGGCTCTATTGAATAATGAATGTTTTGAATTTTCTCCAAAAGTAAAGTAGTTGCAAACTCATGCTTTTAGAGATTTGTTTGGCCTCATGAGAGGAGTAGAAAAACATCAAAAATTTCAGTCCTGCATGATTCTACCAAGAAATGTGTGTTCATTGAAACCGCTGGTTTTTGATAGTTTGGGCCCTATTGAACAATGAATGTTTTGAATTTTCTCCAAAAGTAAAGTAGTTGCAAACTCATCCTTTTAGAAACTTGTTTGGGCTGTTGAGAGGAGTAAAAAACCATCAAAAATTTCAATCCTGCATGATTCTACCAAGAAATGTGATTCTTCATTCAAAACGCTGGTTTTTGCTATTGGGCTCTATTGAATAATGAATGTTTTGAATTTTCTCCAAAAGTAAAGTAGTTGCAAACTCATCCTTTTAGAGACTTGTTTGGGCTCATGAGAGGAGTAGAAAAACATCAAAAATTTCAGTCCTGCATGATTCTACCAAGAAATGTGTGTTCATTCAAACCGCTGGTTTTTGATATTTTGGGCCCTATTGAATAATGAATGTTTTGAATTTTCTCCAAAAGTAAAGTAGTTGCAAACTCATCCTTTTAGAAACTTGTTTGGGCTGTTGAGAGGAGTAAAAAACCATCAAAAATTTCAATCCTGCATGATTCTACCAAGAAATGTGATTCTTCATTCAAAACCTGATTTTTGCTATTGGGCTCTATTGAATAATGAATGTTTTGAATTTTCTCCAAAAGTAAAGTAGTTGCAAACTCATGCTTTTAGAGACTTGTTTGGGCTCATGAGAGAAGTAGAAAAACATCAAAAATTTCAGTCCTGCATGATTCTACCAAGAAATGTGTGTTCATTGAAACCGCTGGTTTTTGATAGTTTGGGCCCTATTGAATAATGAATGTTTTGAATTTTCTCCAAAAGTAAAGTAGTTACAAACTCATCCTTTTAGAAACTTGTTTGGGCTGTTGAGAGGAGTAAAAAACCATCAAAAATTTTAATCCTGCATGATTCTACCAAGAAATGTGATTCTTCATTCAAAACGCTGGTTTTTGCTATTGGGCTCTATTGAATAATGAATGTTTTGAATTTTCTCCAAAAGTAAAGTAGTTGCAAACTCATGCTTTTAGAGACTTGTTTGGGCTCATGAGAGGAGTAGAAAAACATCAAAAATTTCAGTCCTGCATGATTCTACCAAGAAATGTGTGTTCATTGAAACCGCTGGTTTTTGATAGTTTGGGCCCTATTGAATAATGAATGTTTTGAATTTTCTCCAAAAGTAAAGTAGTTGCAAACTCATCCTTTTAGAAACTTGTTTGGGCTGTTGAGAGGAGTAAAAAACCATCAAAAATTTCAATCCTGCATGATTCTACCAAGAAATGTGATTCTTCATTCAAAACGCTGGTTTTTGCTATTGGGCTCTATTGAATAATGAATGTTTTGAATTTTCTCCAAAAGTAAAGTAGTTGCAAACTCATGCTTTTAGAGATTTGTTTGGGCTCATGAGAGGAGTAGAAAAACATCAAAAATTTCAGTCCTGCATGATTCTACCAAGAAATGTGTGTTCATTGAAACCGCTGGTTTTTGATAGTTTGGGCCCTATTGAATAATGAATGTTTTGAATTTTCTCCAAAAGTAAAGTAGTTGCAAACTCATCCTTTTAGAAACTTGTTTGGGCTGTTGAGAGGAGTAAAAAACCATCAAAAATTTCAATCCTGCATGATTCTACCAAGAAATGTGATTCTTCATTCAAAACGCTGGTTTTTGCTATTGGGCTCTATTGAATAATGAATGTTTTGAATTTTCTCCAAAAGTAAAGTAGTTGCAAACTCATGCTTTTAGAGATTTGTTTGGCCTCATGAGAGGAGTAGAAAAACATCAAAAATTTCAGTCCTGCATGATTCTACCAAGAAATGTGTGTTCATTGAAACCGCTGGTTTTTGATAGTTTGGGCCCTATTGAATAATGAATGTTTTGAATTTTCTCCAAAAGTAAAGTAGTTGCAAACTCATCCTTTTAGAAACTTGTTTGGGCTGTTGAGAGGAGTAAAAAACCATCAAAAATTTCAATCCTGCATGATTCTACCAAGAAATGTGATTCTTCATTCAAAACGCTGGTTTTTGCTATTGGGCTCTATTGAATAATGAATGTTTTGAATTTTCTCCAAAAGTAAAGTAGTTGCAAACTCATCCTTTTAGAGACTTGTTTGGGCTCATGAGAGGAGTAGAAAAACATCAAAAATTTCAGTCCTGCATGATTCTACCAAGAAATGTGTGTTCATTCAAACCGCTGGTTTTTGATATTTTGGGCCCTATTGAATAATGAATGTTTTGAATTTTCTCCAAAAGTAAAGTAGTTGCAAACTCATCCTTTTAGAAACTTGTTTGGGCTGTTGAGAGGAGTAAAAAACCATCAAAAATTTCAATCCTGCATGATTCTACCAAGAAATGTGATTCTTCATTCAAAACCTGATTTTTGCTATTGGGCTCTATTGAATAATGAATGTTTTGAATTTTCTCCAAAAGTAAAGTAGTTGCAAACTCATGCTTTTAGAGACTTGTTTGGGCTCATGAGAGAAGTAGAAAAACATCAAAAATTTCAGTCCTGCATGATTCTACCAAGAAATGTGTGTTCATTGAAACCGCTGGTTTTTGATAGTTTGGGCCCTATTGAATAATGAATGTTTTGAATTTTCTCCAAAAGTAAAGTAGTTACAAACTCATCCTTTTAGAAACTTGTTTGGGCTGTTGAGAGGAGTAAAAAACCATCAAAAATTTTAATCCTGCATGATTCTACCAAGAAATGTGATTCTTCATTCAAAACGCTGGTTTTTGCTATTGGGCTCTATTGAATAATGAATGTTTTGAATTTTCTCCAAAAGTAAAGTAGTTGCAAACTCATGCTTTTAGAGACTTGTTTGGGCTCATGAGAGGAGTAGAAAAACATCAAAAATTTCAGTCCTGCATGATTCTACCAAGAAATGTGTGTTCATTGAAACCGCTGGTTTTTGATAGTTTGGGCCCTATTGAATAATGAATGTTTTGAATTTTCTCCAAAAGTAAAGTAGTTGCAAACTCATCCTTTTAGAAACTTGTTTGGGCTGTTGAGAGGAGTAAAAAACCATCAAAAATTTCAATCCTGCATGATTCTACCAAGAAATGTGATTCTTCATTCAAAACGCTGGTTTTTGCTATTGGGCTCTATTGAATAATGAATGTTTTGAATTTTCTCCAAAAGTAAAGTAGTTGCAAACTCATGCTTTTAGAGACTTGTTTGGGCTCATGAGAGGAGTAGAAAAACATCAAAAATTTCAGTCCTGCATGATTCTACCAAGAAATGTGTGTTCATTGAAACCGCTGGTTTTTGATAGTTTGGGCCCTATTGAATAATGAATGTTTTGAATTTTCTCCAAAAGTAAAGTAGTTGCAAACTCATCCTTTTAGAAACTTGTTTGGGCTGTTGAGAGGAGTAAAAAACCATCAAAAATTTCAATCCTGCATGATTCTACCAAGAAATGTGATTCTTCATTCAAAACGCTGGTTTTTGCTATTGGGCTCTATTGAATAATGAATGTTTTGAATTTTCTCCAAAAGTAAAGTAGTTGCAAACTCATCCTTTTAGAGACTTGTTTGCGCTCATGAGAGAAGTAGAAAAAAATCAAAAATTTCAGTCCTGCACGATTCTACCAAGAAATGTGTGTTCATTCAAACTGCTGGTTTTTGATATTTTGGGCCCTATTGAAAAATGAATGTTTTGAATTTTCTCCAAAAGTAAAGTAGTTGCAAACTCATCCTTTTAGAAACTTGTTTGGGCTGTTGAGAAGAGTAAAAAACCATCAAAAATTTCAATCCTGCATGATTCTACCAAGAAATGTGATTCTTCATTGAAAACCTGATTTTTGCTATTGGGCTCTATTGAATAATGAATGTTTTGATTTTTCTCCAAAAGTAAAGTAGTTGCAAACTCATGCTTTTAGAGACTTGTTTGGGCTCATGAGAGGAGTAGAAAAACATCAAAAATTTCAGTCCTGCATGATTCTACCAAGAAATGTGTGTTCATACAAACCGCTGGTTTTTGATAGTTTGGGCCCTATTGAATAATGAATGTTTTGAATTTTCTCCAAAAGTAAAGTAGTTGCAAACTCATCCTTTTAGAAACTTGTTTGGGCTGTTGAGAGGAGTAAAAAACCATCAAAAATTTCAATCCTGCATGATTCTACCAAGAAATGTGATTCTTCATTCAAAACGCTGGTTTTTGCTATTGGGCTCTATTGAATAATGAATGTTTTGAATTTTCTCCAAAAGTAAAGTAGTTGCAAACTCATCCTTTTAGAGACTTGTTTGGGCTCATGAGAGAAGTAGAAAAAAATCAAAAATTTCAGTCCTGCACGATTCTACCAAGAAATGTGTGTTCATTCAAACTGCTGGTTTTTGATATTTTGGGCCCTATTGAATAATGAATGTTTTGAATTTTCTCCAAAAGTAAAGTAGTTGCAAACTCATCCTTTTAGAAACTTGTTTGGGCTGTTGAGAAGAGTAAAAAACCATCAAAAATTTCAATCCTGCATGATTCTACCAAGAAATGTGATTCTTCATTCAAAACCTGATTTTTGCTATTGGGCTCTATTGAATAATGAATGTTTTGAATTTTCTCCAAAAGTAAAGTAGTTGCAAACTCATGCTTTTAGTGACTTGTTTGGGCTCATGAGAGGAGTAGAAAAACATCAAAAATTTCAGTCCTGCATGATTCTACCAAGAAATGTGTGTTCATTCAACCCGCTGGTTTTTGATAGTTTGGGCCCTATTGAATAATGAATGTTTTGAATTTTCTCCAAAAGTAAAGTAGTTGCAAACTCATCCTTTTAGAAACTTGTTTGGGCTGTTGAGAGGAGTAAAAAACCAACAAAAATTTCAATCCTGCATGATTCTACCAAGAAATGTGATTCTTCATTCAAAACGCTAGTTTTTGCTATTGGACTCTATTGAATAATGAATGTTTTGAATTTTCTCCAAAAGTAAAGTAGTTGCAAACTCATCCTTTTAGAGACTTGTTTGGGCTCATGAGAGGAGTAGAAAAACATCAAAAATTTCAGTCCTGCACGATTCTACCAAGAAATGTGTGTTCATTCAAACCGCTGTTTTTTGATATTTTGGGCCCTATTGAATAATGAATGTTTTGAATTTTCTCCAAAAGTAAAGTAGTTGCAAACTCATCCTTTTAGAAACTTGTTTGGGCTGTTGAGAGGAGTAAAAAACCATCAAAAATTTCAATCCTGCTTGATTCTACCAAGAAATGTGATTCTTCATTCAAAACGCTGGTTTTTGCTATTGGGCTCTATTGAATAATGAATGTTTTGAATTTTCTCCAAAAGTAAAGTAGTTGCAAACTCATGCTTTTAGAGACTTGTTTGGGCTCATGAGAGGAGTAGAAAAACATCAAAAATTTCAGTCCTGCATGATTCTACCAAGAAATGTGTGTTCATTGAAACCGCTGGTTTTTGATAGTTTGGGCCCTATTGAATAATGAATGTTTTGAATTTTCTCCAAAAGTAAAGTAGTTGCAAACTCATCCTTTTAGAAACTTGTTTGGGCTGTTGAGAGGAGTAAAAAACCATCAAAAATTTCAATCCTGCATGATTCTACCAAGAAATGTGATTCTTCATTCAAAACGCTGGTTTTTGCTATTGGGCTCTATTGAATAATGAATGTTTTGAATTTTCTCCAAAAGTAAAGTAGTTGCAAACTCATCCTTTTAGAGACTTGTTTGGCCTCATGAGAGGAGTAGAAAAACATCAAAAATTTCAGTCCTGCACGATTCTACCAAGAAATGTGTGTTCATTCAAACCGCTGTTTTTTGATATTTTGGGCCCTATTGAATAATGAATGTTTTGAATTTTCTCCAAAAGTAAAGTAGTTGCAAACTCATCCTTTTAGAAACTTGTTTGGGCTGTTGAGAGGAGTAAAAAACCATCAAAAATTTCAATCCTGCATGATTCTACCAAGAAATGTGATTCTTCATTCAAAACGCTGGTTTTTGCTATTGGGCTCTATTGAATAATGAATGTTTTGAATTTTCTCCAAAAGTAAAGTTGTTGTAAACTCATCCTTTTAGAGACTTGTTTGGGCTCATGAGAGGAGTAGAAAAACATCAAAAATTTCAGTCCTGCACGATTCTACCAAGAAATGTGTGTTCATTCAAACCGCTGGTTTTTGATATTTTGGGCCCTATTGAATAATGAATGTTTTGAATTTTCTCAAAAAGTAAAGTAGTTGCAAACTCATCCTTTTAGAAACTTGTTTGGGCTGTTGAGAGGAGTAAAAAACCATCAAAAATTTCAATCCTGCATGATTCTACCAAGAAATGTGATTCTTCATTCACAACGCTGGTTTTTGCTATTGGGCTCTATTGAATAATGAATGTTTTGAATTTTCTCCAAAAGTAAAGTAGTTGCAAACTCATGCTTTTAGAGACTTGTTTGGGCTCATGAGAGGAGTAGAAAAACATCAAAAATTTCAGTCCTGCATGATTCTACCAAGAAATGTGTGTTCATTGAAACCGCTGGTTTTTGATAGTTTGGGCCCTATTGAATAATGAATGTTTTGAATTTTCTCCAAAAGTAAAGTAGTTGCAAACTCATCCTTTTAGAAACTTGTTTGGGCTGTTGAGAGGAGTAAAAAACCATCAAAAATTTCAATCCTGCATGATTCTACCAAGAAATGTGATTCTTCATTCAAAACGCTGGTTTTTGCTATTGGGCTCTATTAAATAATGAATGTTTTGAATTTTCTCCAAAAGTAAAGTAGTTGCAAACTCATGCTTTTAGAGACTTGTTTGGGCTCATGAGAGGAGTAGAAAAACATCAAAAATTTCAGTCCTGCATGATTCTACCAAGAAATGTGTGTTCATTGAAACCACTGGTTTTTGATAGTTTGGGCCCTATTGAATAATGAATGTTTTGAATTTTCTCCAAAAGTAAAGTAGTTGCAAACTCATCCTTTTAGAAACTTGTTTGGGCTGTTGAGAGGAGTAAAAAACCATCAAAAATTTCAATCCTGCATGATTCTACCAAGAAATGTGATTCTTCATTCAAAACGCTGTTTTTTGCTATTGGGCTCTATTGAATAATGAATGTTTTGAATTTTCTCCAAAAGTAAAGTAGTTGCAAACTCATCCTTTTAGAGACTTGTTTGGGCTCATGAGAGGAGTAGAAAAAAATCAAAAATTTCAGTCCTGCACGATTCTACCAAGAAATGTGTGTTCATTGAAACCGCTAGTTTTTGATAGTTTGGGCCCTATTGAATAATTAATGTTTTGAATTTTCTCCAAAAGTAAAGTAGTTGCAAACTCATCCTTTTAGAAACTTGTTTGGGCTGTTGAGAGGAGTAAAAAACCATCAAAAATTTCAATCCTGCATGATTCTACCAAGAAATGTGATTCTTCATTCACAACGCTGGTTTTTGCTATTGAGCTCTATTGAATAATGAATGTTTTGAATTTTCTCCAAAAGTAAAGTAGTTGCAAACTCATGCTTTTAGAGACTTGTTTGGGCTCATGAGAGGAGTAGAAAAACATCAAAAATTTCAGTCCTGCATGATTCTACCAAGAAATGTGTGTTCATTGAAACCGCTGGTTTTTGATAGTTTGGGCCCTATTGAATAATGAATGTTTTGAATTTTCTCCCAAAGTAAAGTAGTTGCAAACTCATCCTTTTAGAAACTTGTTTGGGCTGTTGAGAGGAGTAAAAAACCATCAAAAATTTCAATCCTGCATGATTCTACCAAGAAATGTGATTCTTCATTCAAAACCTGATTTTTGCTATTGGGCTCTATTGAATAATGAATGTTTTGAATTTTCTCCAAAAGTAAAGTAGTTACAAACTCATGCTTTTAGAGACTTGTTTGGGCTCATGAGAAGAGTAGAAAAACATCAAAAATTTCAGTCCTGCATGATTCTACCAAGAAATGTGTGTTCATTCAAACCGCTGGTTTTTGATAGTTTGGGCCCTATTGAATAATGAATGTTTTGAATTTTCTCCAAAAGTAAAGTAGTTGCAAACTCATCCTTTTAGAAACTTGTTTGGGCTGTTGAGAGGAGTAAAAAACCATCAAAAATTTCAATCCTGCATGATTCTACCAAGAAATGTGATTCTTCATTCAAAACCTGATTTTTGCTATTGGGCTCTATTGAATAATGAATGTTTTGAATTTTCTCCAAAAGTAAAGTAGTTGCAAACTCATGCTTTTAGAGACTTGTTTGGGCTCATGAGGGGAGTAGAAAAACATCAAAAATTTCAGTCCTGCATGATTCTACCAAGAAATGTGTGTTCATTGAAACCGCTGGTTTTTGATAGTTTGGGCCCTATTGAATAATGAATGTTTTGAATTTTCTCCAAAAGTAAAGTAGTTGCAAACTCATCCTTTTAGAAACTTGTTTGGGCTGTTGAGAGGAGTAAAAAACCATCAAAAATTTCAATCCTGCATGATTCTACCAAGAAATGTGATTCTTCATTCAAAACGCTGGTTTTTACTATTGGGCTCTATTGAATAATGAATGTTTTGAATTTTCTCCAAAAGTAAAGTAGTTGCAAACTCATCCTTTTAGAGACTTGTTTGGGCTCATGAGAGGAGTAGAAAAACATCAAAAATTTCAGACCTGCACGATTCTACCAAGAAATGTGTGTTCATTCAAACCGCTGGTTTTTGATAGTTTGGGCCCTATTGAATAATGAATGTTTTGAATTTTCTCCAAAAGTAAAGTAGTTGCAAACTCATCCTTTTAGAAACTTGTTTGGGCTGTTGAGAGGAGTAAAAAACCATCAAAAATTTCAATCCTGCATGATTCTACCAAGAAATGTGATTCTTCATTCAAAACGCTGGTTTTTACTATTGGGCTCTATTGAATAATGAATGTTTTGAATTTTCTCCAAAAGTAAAGTAGTTGCAAACTCATCCTTTTAGAAACTTGTTTGGGCTGTTGAGAGGAGTAAAAAACCATCAAAAATTTCAATCCTGCATGATTCTACCAAGAAATGTGATTCTTCATTCAAAACGCTGGTTTTTGCTATTGGGCTCTATTGAATAATGAATATTTTGAATTTTCTCCAAAAGTAAAGTAGTTGCAAACTCATGCTTTTAGAGACTTGTTTGGGCTCATGAGAGGAGTAGAAAAACATCAAAAATTTCAGTCCTGCATGATTCTACCAAGAAATGTGTGTTCATTGAAACCGCTGGTTTTTGATAGTTTGGGCCCTATTGAATAATGAATGTTTTGAATTTTCTCCAAAAGTAAAGTAGTTGCAAACTCATCCTTTTAGAAACTTGTTTGGGCTGTTGAGAGGAGTAAAAAAACCATCAAAAATTTCAATCCTGCATGATTCTACCAAGAAATGTGATTCTTCATTCAAAACGCTGGTTTTTGCTATTGGGCTCTATTGAATAATGAATGTTTTGAATTTTCTCCAAAAGTAAAGTAGTTGCAAACTCATCCTTTTAGAGACTTGTTTGGGCTCATGAGAGGAGTAGAAAAACATCAAAAATTTCAGTCCTGCACGATTCTACCAAGAAATGTGTGTTCATTCAAACCGCTGGTTTTTGATATTTTGGGCCCTATTGAATAATGAATGTTTTAAATTTTCTCCAAAAGTAAAGTAGTTGCAAACTCATCCTTTTAGAAACTTGTTTGGGCTGTTGAGAGGAGTAAAAAACCATCAAAAATTTCAATCCTGCATGATTCTACCAAGAAATGTGATTCTTCATTCAAAACGCTGGTTTTTGCTATTGGGCTCTATTGAATAATGAATGTTTTGAATTTTCTCCAAAAGTAAAGTTGTTGTAAACTCATCCTTTTAGAGACTTGTTTGGGCTCATGAGAGGAGTAGAAAAACATCAAAAATTTCAGTCCTGCACGATTCTACCAAGAAATGTGTGTTCATTCAAACCGCTGGTTTTTGATATTTTGGGCCCTATTGAATAATGAATGTTTTGAATTTTCTCAAAAAGTAAAGTAGTTGCAAACTCATCCTTTTAGAAACTTGTTTGGGCTGTTGAGAGGAGTAAAAAACCATCAAAAATTTCAATCCTGCATGATTCTACCAAGAAATGTGATTCTTCATTCACAACGCTGGTTTTTGCTATTGGGCTCTATTGAATAATGAATGTTTTGAATTTTCTCCAAAAGTAAAGTAGTTGCAAACTCATGCTTTTAGAGACTTGTTTGGGCTCATGAGAGGAGTAGAAAAACATCAAAAATTTCAGTCCTGCATGATTCTACCAAGAAATGTGTGTTCATTGAAACCGCTGGTTTTTGATAGTTTGGGCCCTATTGAATAATGAATGTTTTGAATTTTCTCCAAAAGTAAAGTAGTTGCAAACTCATCCTTTTAGAAACTTGTTTGGGCTGTTGAGAGGAGTAAAAAACCAACAAAAATTTCAATCCTGCATGATTCTACCAAGAAATGTGATTCTTCATTCAAAACGCTGGTTTTTGCTATTGGGCTCTATTGAATAATGAATGTTTTGAATTTTCTCCAAAAGTAAAGTAGTTGCAAACTCATCCTTTTAGAGACTTGTTTGGGCTCATGAGAGGAGTAGAAAAACATCAAAAATTTCAGTCCTGCACGATTCTACCAAGAAATGTGTGTTCATTCAAACCGCTGTTTTTTGATATTTTGGGCCCTATTGAATAATGAATGTTTTGAATTTTCTCCAAAAGTAAAGTAGTTGCAAACTCATCCTTTTAGAAACTTGTTTGGGCTGTTGAGAGGAGTAAAAAAACATCAAAAATTTCAATCCTGCTTGATTCTACCAAGAAATGTGATTCTTCATTCAAAACGCTGGTTTTTGCTATTGGGCTCTATTGAATAATGAATGTTTTGAATTTTCTCCAAAAGTAAAGTAGTTGCAAACTCATGCTTTTAGAGACTTGTTTGGGCTCATGAGAGGAGTAGAAAAACATCAAAAATTTCAGTCCTGCATGATTCTACCAAGAAATGTGTGTTCATTGAAACCGCTGGTTTTTGATAGTTTGGGCCCTATTGAATAATGAATGTTTTGAATTTTCTCCAAAAGTAAAGTAGTTGCAAACTCATCCTTTTAGAAACTTGTTTGGGCTGTTGAGAGGAGTAAAAAACCATCAAAAATTTCAATCCTGCATGATTCTACCAAGAAATGTGATTCTTCATTCAAAACGCTGGTTTTTGCTATTGGGCTCTATTAAATAATGAATGTTTTGAATTTTCTCCAAAAGTAAAGTAGTTGCAAACTCATGCTTTTAGAGACTTGTTTGGGCTCATGAGAGGAGTAGAAAAACATCAAAAATTTCAGTCCTGCATGATTCTACCAAGAAATGTGTGTTCATTGAAACCACTGGTTTTTGATAGTTTGGGCCCTATTGAATAATGAATGTTTTGAATTTTCTCCAAAAGTAAAGTAGTTGCAAACTCATCCTTTTAGAAACTTGTTTGGGCTGTTGAGAGGAGTAAAAAACCATCAAAAATTTCAATCCTGCATGATTCTACCAAGAAATGTGATTCTTCATTCAAAACGCTGGTTTTTGCTATTGGGCTCTATTGAATAATGAATGTTTTGAATTTTCTCCAAAAGTAAAGTAGTTGCAAACTCATCCTTTTAGAGACTTGTTTGGGCTCATGAGAGGAGTAGAAAAAAATCAAAAATTTCAGTCCTGCACGATTCTACCAAGAAATGTGTGTTCATTGAAACCGCTAGTTTTTGATAGTTTGGGCCCTATTGAATAATTAATGTTTTGAATTTTCTCCAAAAGTAAAGTAGTTGCAAACTCATCCTTTTAGAAACTTGTTTGGGCTGTTGAGAGGAGTAAAAAACCATCAAAAATTTCAATCCTGCATGATTCTACCAAGAAATGTGATTCTTCATTCACAACGCTGGTTTTTGCTATTGAGCTCTATTGAATAATGAATGTTTTGAATTTTCTCCAAAAGTAAAGTAGTTGCAAACTCATGCTTTTAGAGACTTGTTTGGGCTCATGAGAGGAGTAGAAAAACATCAAAAATTTCAGTCCTGCATGATTCTACCAAGAAATGTGTGTTCATTGAAACCGCTGGTTTTTGATAGTTTGGGCCCTATTGAATAATGAATGTTTTGAATTTTCTCCCAAAGTAAAGTAGTTGCAAACTCATCCTTTTAGAAACTTGTTTGGGCTGTTGAGAGGAGTAAAAAACCATCAAAAATTTCAATCCTGCATGATTCTACCAAGAAATGTGATTCTTCATTCAAAACCTGATTTTTGCTATTGGGCTCTATTGAATAATGAATGTTTTGAATTTTCTCCAAAAGTAAAGTAGTTACAAACTCATGCTTTTAGAGACTTGTTTGGGCTCATGAGAAGAGTAGAAAAACATCAAAAATTTCAGTCCTGCATGATTCTACCAAGAAATGTGTGTTCATTCAAACCGCTGGTTTTTGATAGTTTGGGCCCTATTGAATAATGAATGTTTTGAATTTTCTCCAAAAGTAAAGTAGTTGCAAACTCATCCTTTTAGAAACTTGTTTGGGCTGTTGAGAGGAGTAAAAAACCATCAAAAATTTCAATCCTGCATGATTCTACCAAGAAATGTGATTCTTCATTCAAAACCTGATTTTTGCTATTGGGCTCTATTGAATAATGAATGTTTTGAATTTTCTCCAAAAGTAAAGTAGTTGCAAACTCATGCTTTTAGAGACTTGTTTGGGCTCATGAGGGGAGTAGAAAAACATCAAAAATTTCAGTCCTGCATGATTCTACCAAGAAATGTGTGTTCATTGAAACCGCTGGTTTTTGATAGTTTGGGCCCTATTGAATAATGAATGTTTTGAATTTTCTCCAAAAGTAAAGTAGTTGCAAACTCATCCTTTTAGAAACTTGTTTGGGCTGTTGAGAGGAGTAAAAAACCATCAAAAATTTCAATCCTGCATGATTCTACCAAGAAATGTGATTCTTCATTCAAAACGCTGGTTTTTACTATTGGGCTCTATTGAATAATGAATGTTTTGAATTTTCTCCAAAAGTAAAGTAGTTGCAAACTCAACCTTTTAGAGACTTGTTTGGGCTCATGAGAGGAGTAGAAAAACATCAAAAATTTCAGTCCTGCACGATTCTACCAAGAAATGTGTGTTCATTCAAACCGCTGGTTTTTGATATTTTGGGCCCTATTGAATAATGAATGTTTTGAATTTTCTCCAAAAGTAAAGTAGTTGCAAACTCATCCTTTTAGAAACTTGTTTGGGCTGTTGAGAGGAGTAAAAGACCATCAAAAATTTCAATCCTGCATGATTCTACCAAGAAATGTGATTCTTCATTCAAAACGCTGGTTTTTACTATTGGGCTCTATTGAATAATGAATGTTTTGAATTTTCTCCAAAAGTAAATTAGTTGCAAACTCATCCTTTTAGAAACTTGTTTGGGCTGTTGAGAGGAGTAAAAAACCATCAAAAATTTCAATCCTGCATGATTCTACCAAGAAATGTGATTCTTCATTCAAAACGCTGGTTTTTGCTATTGGGCTCTATTGAATAATGAATGTTTTGAATTTTCTCCAAAAGTAAAGTAGTTGCAAACTCATGCTTTTAGAGACTTGTTTGGGCTCATGAGAGGAGTAGAAAAACATCAAAAATTTCAGTCCTGCATGATTCTACCAAGAAATGTGTGTTCATTGAAACCGCTGGTTTTTGATAGTTTGGGCCCTATTGAATAATGAATGTTTTGAATTTTCTCCAAAAGTAAAGTAGTTGCAAACTCATCCTTTTAGAAACTTGTTTGGGCTGTTGAGAGGAGTAAAAAACCATCAAAAATTTTAATCCTGCATGATTCTACCAAGAAATGTGATTCTTCATTCAAAACGCTGGTTTTTGCTATTGGGCTCTATTGAATAATGAATGTTTTGAATTTTCTCCAAAAGTAAAGTAGTTGCAAACTCATGCTTTTAGAGACTTGTTTGGGCTCATGAGAGGAGTAGAAAAACATCAAAAATTTCAGTCCTGCATGATTCTACCAAGAAATGTGTGTTCATTGAAACCGCTGGTTTTTGATAGTTTGGGCCCTATTGAATAATGAATGTTTTGAATTTTCTCCAAAAGTAAAGTAGTTGCAAACTCATCCTTTTAGAAACTTGTTTGGGCTGTTGAGAGGAGTAAAAAACCATCAAAAATTTCAATCCTGCATGATTCTACCAAGAAATGTGATTCTTCATTCAAAACGCTGGTTTTTGCTATTGGGCTCTATTGAATAATGAATGTTTTGAATTTTCTCCAAAAGTAAAGTAGTTGCAAACTCATGCTTTTAGAGATTTGTTTGGGCTCATGAGAGGAGTAGAAAAACATCAAAAATTTCAGTCCTGCATGATTCTACCAAGAAATGTGTGTTCATTGAAACCGCTGGTTTTTGATAGTTTGGGCCCTATTGAATAATGAATGTTTTGAATTTTCTCCAAAAGTAAAGTAGTTGCAAACTCATCCTTTTAGAAACTTGTTTGGGCTGTTGAGAGGAGTAAAAAACCATCAAAAATTTCAATCCTGCATGATTCTACCAAGAAATGTGATTCTTCATTCAAAACCTGATTTTTGCTATGGGGCTCTATTGAATAATGAATGTTTTGAATTTTCTCCAAAAGTAAAGTAGTTGCAAACTCATGCTTTTAGAGACTTGTTTGGGCTCATGAGAGGAGTAGAAAAACATCAAAAATTTCAGTCCTGCATGATTCTACCAAGAAATGTGTGTTCATTGAAACCGCTGGTTTTTGATAGTTTGGGCCCTATTGAATAATGAATGTTTTGAATTTTCTCCAAAAGTAAAGTAGTTGCAAACTCATCCTTTTAGAAACTTGTTTGGGCTGTTGAGAAGAGTAAAAAACCATCAAAAATTTCAATCCTGCATGATTCTACCAAGAAATGTGATTCTTCATTCAAAACCTGATTTTTGCTATTGGGCTCTATTGAATAATGAATGTTTTGAATTTTCTCCAAAAGTAAAGTAGTTGCAAACTCATGCTTTTAGAGACTTGTTTGGGCTCATGAGAGGAGTAGAAAAACATCAAAAATTTCAGTCCTGCATGATTCTACCAAGAAATGTGTGTTCATACAAACCGCTGGTTTTTGATAGTTTGGGCCCTATTGAATAATGAATGTTTTGAATTTTCTCCAAAAGTAAAGTAGTTGCAAACTCATCCTATTAGAAACTTGTTTGGGCTGTTGAGAGGAGTAAAAAACCATCAAAAATTTCAATCCTGCATGATTCTACCAAGAAATGTGATTCTTCATTCAAAACGCTGGTTTTTGCTATTGGGCTCTATTGAATAATGAATGTTTTGAATTTTCTCCAAAAGTAAAGTAGTTGCAAACTCATCCTTTTAGAGACTTGTTTGGGCTCATGAGAGGAGTAGAAAAACATCAAAAATTTCAGTCCTGCATGATTCTACCAAGAAATGTGTGTTCATTGAAACCGCTGGTTTTTGATAGTTTGGGCCCTATTGAATAATGAATGTTTTGAATTTTCTCCAAAAGTAAAGTAGTTGCAAACTCATCCTTTTAGAAACTTGTTTGGGCTGTTGAGAGGAGTAAAAAACCATCAAAAATTTCAATCCTGCATGATTCTACCAAGAAATGTGATTCTTCATTCAAAACGCTGGTTTTTGCTATTGGGCTCTATTGAATAATGAATGTTTTGAATTTTCTCCAAAAGTAAAGTAGTTGCAAACTCATCCTTTTAGAGACTTGTTTGGGCTCATGAGAGAAGTAGAAAAAAATCAAAAATTTCAGTCCTGCACGATTCTACCAAGAAATGTGTGTTCATTCAAACTGCTGGTTTTTGATATTTTGGGCCCTATTGAATAATGAATGTTTTGAATTTTCTCCAAAAGTAAAGTAGTTGCAAACTCATCCTTTTAGAAACTTGTTTGGGCTGTTGAGAAGAGTAAAAAACCATCAAAAATTTCAATCCTGCATGATTCTACCAAGAAATGTGATTCTTCATTCAAAACCTGATTTTTGCTATTGGGCTCTATTGAATAATGAATGTTTTGAATTTTCTCCAAAAGTAAAGTAGTTGCAAACTCATGCTTTTAGAGACTTGTTTGGGCTCATGAGAGGAGTAGAAAAACATCAAAAATTTCAGTCCTGCATGATTCTACCAAGAAATGTGTGTTCATTCAACCCGCTGGTTTTTGATAGTTTGGGCCCTATTGAATAATGAATGTTTTGAATTTTCTCCAAAAGTAAAGTAGTTGCAAACTCATCCTTTTAGAAACTTGTTTGGGCTGTTGAGAGGAGTAAAAAACCAACAAAAATTTCAATCCTGCATGATTCTACCAAGAAATGTGATTCTTCATTCAAAACGCTGGTTTTTGCTATTGGGCTCTATTGAATAATGAATGTTTTGAATTTTCTCCAAAAGTAAAGTAGTTGCAAACTCATCCTTTTAGAGACTTGTTTGGGCTCATGAGAGGAGTAGAAAAACATCAAAAATTTCAGTCCTGCACGATTCTACCAAGAAATGTGTGTTCATTCAAACCGCTGTTTTTTGATATTTTGGGCCCTATTGAATAATGAATGTTTTGAATTTTCTCCAAAAGTAAAGTAGTTGCAAACTCATCCTTTTAGAAACTTGTTTGGGCTGTTGAGAGGAGTAAAAAACCATCAAAAATTTCAATCCTGCTTGATTCTACCAAGAAATGTGATTCTTCATTCAAAACGCTGGTTTTTGCTATTGGGCTCTATTGAATAATGAATGTTTTGAATTTTCTCCAAAAGTAAAGTAGTTGCAAACTCATGCTTTTAGAGACTTGTTTGGGCTCATGAGAGGAGTAGAAAAATATCAAAAATTTCAGTCCTGCATGATTCTACCAAGAAATGTGTGTTCATTGAAACCGCTGGTTTTTGATAGTTTGGGCCCTATTGAATAATGAATGTTTTGAATTTTCTCCAAAAGTAAAGTAGTTGCAAACTCATCCTTTTAGAAACTTGTTTGGGCTGCTGAGAGGAGTAAAAAACCATCAAAAATTTCAATCCTGCATGATTCTACCAAGAAATGTGATTCTTCATTCAAAACGCTGGTTTTTGCTATTGGGCTCTATTGAATAATGAATGTTTTGAATTTTCTCCAAAAGTAAAGTAGTTGCAAACTCATCCTTTTAGAGACTTGTTTGGGCTCATGAGAGGAGTAGAAAAACATCAAAAATTTCAGTCCTGCACGATTCTACCAAGAAATGTGTGTTCATTCAAACCGCTGGTTTTTGATATTTTGGGCCCTATTGAATAATGAATGTTTTGAATTTTCTCCCAAAGTAAAGTAGTTGCAAACTCATCCTTTTAGAAACTTGTTTGGGCTGTTGAGAGGAGTAAAAAACCATCAAAAATTTCAATCCTGCATGATTCTACCAAGAAATGTGATTCTTCATTCAAAACCTGATTTTTGCTATTGGGCTCTATTGAATAATGAATGTTTTGAATTTTCTCCAAAAGTAAAGTAGTTACAAACTCATGCTTTTAGAGACTTGTTTGGGCTCATGAGAAGAGTAGAAAAACATCAAAAATTTCAGTCCTGCATGATTCTACCAAGAAATGTGTGTTCATTCAAACCGCTGGTTTTTGATAGTTTGGGCCCTATTGAATAATGAATGTTTTGAATTTTCTCCAAAAGTAAAGTAGTTGCAAACTCATCCTTTTAGAAACTTGTTTGGGCTGTTGAGAGGAGTAAAAAACCATCAAAAATTTCAATCCTGCATGATTCTACCAAGAAATGTGATTCTTCATTCAAAACGCTGGTTTTTGCTATTGGGCTCTATTGAATAATGAATGTTTTGAATTTTCTCCAAAAGTAAAGTAGTTGCAAACTCATCCTTTTAGAGACTTGTTTGGGCTCATGAGAGAAGTAGAAAAAAATCAAAAATTTCAGTCCTGCACGATTCTACCAAGAAATGTGTGTTCATTCAAACTGCTGGTTTTTGATATTTTGGGCCCTATTGAATAATGAATGTTTTGAATTTTCTCCAAAAGTAAAGTAGTTGCAAACTCATCCTTTTAGAAACTTGTTTGGGCTGTTGAGAAGAGTAAAAAACCATCAAAAATTTCAATCCTGCATGATTCTACCAAGAAATGTGATTCTTCATTCAAAACCTGATTTTTGCTATTGGGCTCTATTGAATAATGAATGTTTTGAATTTTCTCCAAAAGTAAAGTAGTTGCAAACTCATGCTTTTAGTGACTTGTTTGGGCTCATGAGAGGAGTAGAAAAACATCAAAAATTTCAGTCCTGCATGATTCTACCAAGAAATGTGTGTTCATTCAACCCGCTGGTTTTTGATAGTTTGGGCCCTATTGAATAATGAATGTTTTGAATTTTCTCCAAAAGTAAAGTAGTTGCAAACTCATCCTTTTAGAAACTTGTTTGGGCTGTTGAGAGGAGTAAAAAACCAACAAAAATTTCAATCCTGCATGATTCTACCAAGAAATGTGATTCTTCATTCAAAACGCTAGTTTTTGCTATTGGACTCTATTGAATAATGAATGTTTTGAATTTTCTCCAAAAGTAAAGTAGTTGCAAACTCATCCTTTTAGAGACTTGTTTGGGCTCATGAGAGGAGTAGAAAAACATCAAAAATTTCAGTCCTGCACGATTCTACCAAGAAATGTGTGTTCATTCAAACCGCTGTTTTTTGATATTTTGGGCCCTATTGAATAATGAATGTTTTGAATTTTCTCCAAAAGTAAAGTAGTTGCAAACTCATCCTTTTAGAAACTTGTTTGGGCTGTTGAGAGGAGTAAAAAACCATCAAAAATTTCAATCCTGCTTGATTCTACCAAGAAATGTGATTCTTCATTCAAAACGCTGGTTTTTGCTATTGGGCTCTATTGAATAATGAATGTTTTGAATTTTCTCCAAAAGTAAAGTAGTTGCAAACTCATGCTTTTAGAGACTTGTTTGGGCTCATGAGAGGAGTAGAAAAACATCAAAAATTTCAGTCCTGCATGATTCTACCAAGAAATGTGTGTTCATTGAAACCGCTGGTTTTTGATAGTTTGGGCCCTATTGAATAATGAATGTTTTGAATTTTCTCCAAAAGTAAAGTAGTTGCAAACTCATCCTTTTAGAAACTTGTTTGGGCTGTTGAGAGGAGTAAAAAACCATCAAAAATTTCAATCCTGCATGATTCTACCAAGAAATGTGATTCTTCATTCAAAACGCTGGTTTTTGCTATTGGGCTCTATTGAATAATGAATGTTTTGAATTTTCTCCAAAAGTAAAGTAGTTGCAAACTCATCCTTTTAGAGACTTGTTTGGGCTCATGAGAGGAGTAGAAAAACATCAAAAATTTCAGTCCTGCACGATTCTACCAAGAAATGTGTGTTCATTCAAACCGCTGGTTTTTGATATTTTGGGCCCTATTGAATAATGAATGTTTTGAATTTTCTCCAAAAGTAAAGTAGTTGCAAACTCATCCTTTTAGAAACTTGTTTGGGCTGTTGAGA
This sequence comes from Dendrobates tinctorius, assembly GCF_039654945.1. NCBI lineage: Eukaryota > Metazoa > Chordata > Amphibia > Anura > Dendrobatidae > Dendrobates > Dendrobates tinctorius. The sequence continues at coordinate 5,503,479 of NW_027361945.1, forward strand.
GGAGTAAAAAACCATCAAAAATTTCAATCCTGCATGATTCTACCAAGAAATGTGATTCTTCATTCAAAACCTGATTTTTGCTATTGGGCTCTATTGAATAATGAATGTTTTGAATTTTCTCCAAAAGTAAAGTAGTTGCAAACTCATGCTTTTAGAGACTTGTTTGGGCTCATGAGAGGAGTAGAAAAACATCAAAAATTTCAGTCCTGCATGATTCTACCAAGAAATGTGTGTTCATTGAAACCGCTGGTTTTTGATAGTTTGGGCCCTATTGAATAATGAATGTTTTGAATTTTCTCCAAAAGTAAAGTAGTTGCAAACTCATCCTTTTAGAAACTTGTTTGGGCTGTTGAGAGGAGTAAAAAACCATCAAAAATTTCAATCCTGCATGATTCTACCAAGAAATGTGATTCTTCATTCAAAACGCTGGTTTTTGCTATTGGGCTCTAATAAATAATGAATGTTTTGAATTTTCTCCAAAAGTAAAGTAGTTGCAAACTCATGCTTTTAGAGACTTGTTTGGGCTCATGAGAGGAGTAGAAAAACATCAAAAATTTCAGTCCTGCATGATTCTACCAAGAAATGTGTGTTCATTGAAACCACTGGTTTTTGATAGTTTGGGCCCTATTGAATAATGAATGTTTTGAATTTTCTCCAAAAGTAAAGTAGTTGCAAACTCATCCTTTTAGAAACTTGTTTGGGCTGTTGAGAGGAGTAAAAAACCATCAAAAATTTCAATCCTGCATGATTCTACCAAGAAATGTGATTCTTCATTCAAAACGCTGGTTTTTGCTATTGGGCTCTATTGAATAATGAATGTTTTGAATTTTCTCCAAAAGTAAAGTAGTTGCAAACTCATCCTTTTAGAGACTTGTTTGGGCTCATGAGAGGAGTAGAAAAAAATCAAAAATTTCAGTCCTGCACGATTCTACCAAGAAATGTGTGTTCATTCAAACTGCTGGTTTTTGATATTTTGGGCCCTATTGAATAATGAATGTTTTGAATTTTCTCCAAAAGAAAAGTAGTTGCAAACTCATCCTTTTAGAAACTTGTTTGGGCTGTTGAGAGGAGTAAAAAACCATCAAAAATTTCAATCCTGCATGATTCTACCAAGAAATGTGATTCTTCATTCAAAACCTGATTTTTGCTATTGGGCTCTATTGAATAATGAATGTTTTGAATTTTCTCCAAAAGTAAAGTAGTTGCAAACTCATGCTTTTAGAGACTTGTTTGGGCTCATGAGAGGAGTAGAAAAACATCAAAAATTTCAGTCCTGCATGATTCTACCAAGAAATGTGTGTTCATTGAAACCGCTAGTTTTTGATAGTTTGGGCCCTATTGAATAATTAATGTTTTGAATTTTCTCCAAAAGTAAAGTAGTTGCAAACTCATCCTTTTAGAAACTTGTTTGGGCTGTTGAGAGGAGTAAAAAACCATCAAAAATTTCAATCCTGCATGATTCTACCAAGAAATGTGATTCTTCATTCAAAACGCTGGTTTTTGCTATTGGGCTCTATTGAATAATGAATGTTTTGAATTTTCTCCAAAAGTAAAGTAGTTGCAAACTCATCCTTTTAGAGACTTGTTTGGGCTCATGAGAGGAGTAGAAAAACATCAAAAATTTCAGTCCTGCATGATTCTACCAAGAAATGTGTGTTCATTCAAACCGCTGGTTTTTGATATTTTGGGCCCTATTGAATAATGAATGTTTTGAATTTTCTCCAAAAGTAAAGTAGTTGCAAACTCATCCTTTTAGAAACTTGTTTGGGCTGTTGAGAGGAGTAAAAAACCATCAAAAATTTCAATCCTGCATGATTCTACCAAGAAATGTGATTCTTCATTCAAAACCTGATTTTTGCTATTGGGCTCTATTGAATAATGAATGTTTTGAATTTTCTCCAAAAGTAAAGTAGTTGCAAACTCATGCTTTTAGAGACTTGTTTGGGCTCATGAGAGGAGTAGAAAAACATCAAAAATTTCAGTCCTGCATGATTCTACCAAGAAATGTGTGTTCATTAAAACCGCTGGTTTTTGATAGTTTGGGCCCTATTGAATAATGAATGTTTTGAATTTTCTCCAAAAGTAAAGTAGTTGCAAACTCATCCTTTTAGAAACTTGTTTGGGCTGTTGAGAGGAGTAAAAAACCATCAAAAATTTTAATCCTGCATGATTCTACCAAGAAATGTGATTCTTCATTCAAAACGCTGGTTTTTGCTATTGGGCTCTATTGAATAATGAATGTTTTGAATTTTCTCCAAAAGTAAAGTAGTTGCAAACTCATGCTTTTAGAGACTTGTTTGGGCTCATGAGAGGAGTAGAAAAACATCAAAAATTTCAGTCCTGCATGATTCTACCAAGAAATGTGTGTTCATTGAAACCGCTGGTTTTTGATAGTTTGGGCCCTATTGAATAATGAATGTTTTGAATTTTCTCCAAAAGTAAAGTAGTTGCAAACTCATCCTTTTAGAAACTTGTTTGGGCTGTTGAGAGGAGTAAAAAACCATCAAAAATTTCAATCCTGCATGATTCTACCAAGAAATGTGATTCTTCATTCAAAACGCTGGTTTTTGCTATTGGGCTCTATTGAATAATGAATGTTTTGAATTTTCTCCAAAAGTAAAGTAGTTGCAAACTCATCCTTTTAGAGACTTGTTTGGGCTCATGAGAGGAGTAGAAAAACATCAAAAATTTCAGTCCTGCACGATTCTACCAAGAAATGTGTGTTCATTCAAACCGCTGTTTTTTGATATTTTGGGCCCTATTGAATAATGAATGTTTTGAATTTTCTCCAAAAGTAAAGTAGTTGCAAACTCATCCTTTTAGAAACTTGTTTGGGCTGTTGAGAGGAGTAAAAAACCATCAAAAATTTCAATCCTGCTTGATTCTACCAAGAAATGTGATTCTTCATTCAAAACGCTGGTTTTTGCTATTGGGCTCTATTGAATAATGAATGTTTTGAATTTTCTCCAAAAGTAAAGTAGTTGCAAACTCATGCTTTTAGAGACTTGTTTGGGCTCAAGAGAGGAGTAGAAAAACATCAAAAATTTCAGTCCTGCATGATTCTACCAAGAAATGTGTGTTCATTGAAACCGCTGGTTTTTGATAGTTTGGGCCCTATTGAATAATGAATGTTTTGAATTTTCTCCAAAAGTAAAGTAGTTGCAAACTCATCCTTTTAGAAACTTGTTTGGGCTGTTGAGAGGAGTAAAAAACCATCAAAAATTTCAATCCTGCATGATTCTACCAAGAAATGTGATTCTTCATTCAAAACGCTGGTTTTTGCTATTGGGCTCTATTGAATAATGAATGTTTTGAATTTTCTCCAAAAGTAAAGTAGTTGCAAACTCATCCTTTTAGAGACTTGTTTGGGCTCATGAGAGGAGTAGAAAAACATCAAAAATTTCAGTCCTGCACGATTCTACCAAGAAATGTGTGTTCATTCAAACCGCTGGTTTTTGATATTTTGGGCCCTATTGAATAATGAATGTTTTGAATTTTCTCCCAAAGTAAAGTAGTTGCAAACTCATCCTTTTAGAAACTTGTTTGGGCTGTTGAGAGGAGTAAAAAACCATCAAAAATTTCAATCCTGCATGATTCTACCAAGAAATGTGATTCTTCATTCAAAACCTGATTTTTGCTATTGGGCTCTATTGAATAATGAATGTTTTGAATTTTCTCCAAAAGTAAAGTAGTTACAAACTCATGCTTTTAGAGACTTGTTTGGGCTCATGAGAAGAGTAGAAAAACATCAAAAATTTCAGTCCTGCATGATTCTACCAAGAAATGTGTGTTCATTGAAACCGCTGGTTTTTGATAGTTTGGGCCCTATTGAATAATGAATGTTTTGAATTTTCTCCAAAAGTAAAGTAGTTGCAAACTCATCCTTTTAGAAACTTGTTTGGGCTGTTGAGAGGAGTAAAAAACCATCAAAAATTTCAATCCTGCATGATTCTACCAAGAAATGTGATTCTTCATTCAAAACCTGATTTTTGCTATGGGGCTCTATTGAATAATGAATGTTTTGAATTTTCTCCAAAAGTAAAGTAGTTGCAAACTCATGCTTTTAGAGACTTGTTTGGGCTCATGAGAGGAGTAGAAAAACATCAAAAATTTCAGTCCTGCATGATTCTACCAAGAAATGTGTGTTCATTGAAACCGCTGGTTTTTGATAGTTTGGGCCCTATTGAATAATGAATGTTTTGAATTTTCTCCAAAAGTAAAGTAGTTGCAAACTCATCCTTTTAGAAACTTGTTTGGGCTGTTGAGAGGAGTAAAAAACCATCAAAAATTTCAATCCTGCATGATTCTACCAAGAAATGTGATTCTTCATTCAAAACGCTGGTTTTTGCTATTGGGCTCTATTGAATAATGAATGTTTTGAATTTTCTCCAAAAGTAAAGTAGTTGCAAACTCATCCTTTTAGAGACTTGTTTGAGCTCATGAGAGAAGTAGAAAAAAATCAAAAATTTCAGTCCTGCACGATTCTACCAAGAAATGTGTGTTCATTCAAACTGCTGGTTTTTGATATTTTGGGCCCTATTGAATAATGAATGTTTTGAATTTTCTCCAAAAGTAAAGTAGTTGCAAACTCATCCTTTTAGAAACTTGTTTGGGCTGTTGAGAAGAGTAAAAAACCATCAAAAATTTCAATCCTGCATGATTCTACCAAGAAATGTGATTCTTCATTCAAAACCTGATTTTTGCTATTGGGCTCTATTGAATAATGAATGTTTTGAATTTTCTCCAAAAGTAAAGTAGTTGCAAACTCATGCTTTTAGAGACTTGTTTGGGCTCATGAGAGGAGTAGAAAAACATCAAAAATTTCAGTCCTGCATGATTCTACCAAGAAATGTGTGTTCATACAAACCGCTGGTTTTTGATAGTTTGGGCCCTATTGAATAATGAATGTTTTGAATTTTCTCCAAAAGTAAAGTAGTTGCAAACTCATCCTTTTAGAAACTTGTTTGGGCTGTTGAGAGGAGTAAAAAACCATCAAAAATTTCAATCCTGCATGATTCTACCAAGAAATGTGATTCTTCATTCAAAACGCTGGTTTTTGCTATTGGGCTCTATTGAACAATGAATGTTTTGAATTTTCTCCAAAAGTAAACTAGTTGCAAACTCATCCTTTTAGAGACTTGTTTGGGCTCATGAGAGGAGTAGAAAAACATCAAAAATTTCAGTCCTGCATGATTCTACCAAGAAATGTGTGTTCATTGAAACCGCTGGTTTTTGATAGTTTGGGCCCTATTGAATAATGAATGTTTTGAATTTTCTCCAAAAGTAAAGTAGTTGCAAACTCATCCTTTTAGAAGCTTGTTTGGGCTGTTGAGAGGAGTAAAAAACCATCAAAAATTTCAATCCTGCATGATTCTACCAAGAAATGTGATTCTTCATTCAAAACGCTGGTTTTTGCTATTGGGCTCTATTGAATAATGAATGTTTTGAATTTTCTCCAAAAGTAAAGTAGTTGCAAACTCATCCTTTTAGAGACTTGTTTGGGCTCATGAGAGAAGTAGAAAAAAATCAAAAATTTCAGTCCTGCACGATTCTACCAAGAAATGTGTGTTCATTCAAACTGCTGGTTTTTGATATTTTGGGCCCTATTGAATAATGAATGTTTTGAATTTTCTCCAAAAGTAAAGTAGTTGCAAACTCATGCTTTTAGAGATTTGTTTGGGCTCATGAGAGGAGTAGAAAAACATCAAAAATTTCAGTCCTGCATGATTCTACCAAGAAATGTGTGTTCATTGAAACCGCTGGTTTTTGATAGTTTGGGCCCTATTGAATAATGAATGTTTTGAATTTTCTCCAAAAGTAAAGTAGTTGCAAACTCATCCTTTTAGAAACTTGTTTGGGCTGTTGAGAGGAGTAAAAAACCATCAAAAATTTCAATCCTGCATGATTCTACCAAGAAATGTGATTCTTCATTCAAAACCTGATTTTTGCTATGGGGCTCTATTGAATAATGAATGTTTTGAATTTTCTCCAAAAGTAAAGTAGTTGCAAACTCATGCTTTTAGAGACTTGTTTGGGCTCATGAGAGAAGTAGAAAAACATCAAAAATTTCAGTCCTGCATGATTCTACCAAGAAATGTGTGTTCATTGAAACCGCTGGTTTTTGATAGTTTGGGCCCTATTGAATAATGAATGTTTTGAATTTTCTCCAAAAGTAAAGTAGTTGCAAACTCATCCTTTTAGAAACTTGTTTGGGCTGTTGAGAGGAGTAAAAAACCATCAAAAATTTCAATCCTGCATGATTCTACCAAGAAATGTGATTCTTCATTCAAAACGCTGGTTTTTGCTATTGGGCTCTATTGAATAATGAATGTTTTGAATTTTCTCCAAAAGTAAAGTAGTTGCAAACTCATCCTTTTAGAGACTTGTTTGGGCTCATGAGAGAAGTAGAAAAAAATCAAAAATTTCAGTCCTGCACGATTCTACCAAGAAATGTGTGTTCATTCAAACTGCTGGTTTTTGATATTTTGGGCCCTATTGAATAATGAATGTTTTGAATTTTCTCCAAAAGTAAAGTAGTTGCAAACTCATCCTTTTAGAAACTTGTTTGGGCTGTTGAGAAGAGTAAAAAACCATCAAAAATTTCAATCCTGCATGATTCTACCAAGAAATGTGATTCTTCATTCAAAACCTGATTTTTGCTATTGGGCTCTATTGAATAATGAATGTTTTGAATTTTCTCCAAAAGTAAAGTAGTTGCAAACTCATGCTTTTAGAGACTTGTTTGGGCTCATGAGAGGAGTAGAAAAACATCAAAAATTTCAGTCCTGCATGATTCTACCAAGAAATGTGTGTTCATTCAACCCGCTGGTTTTTGATAGTTTGGGCCCTATTGAATAATGAATGTTTTGAATTTTCTCCAAAAGTAAAGTAGTTGCAAACTCATCCTTTTAGAAACTTGTTTGGGCTGTTGAGAGGAGTAAAAAACCAACAAAAATTTCAATCCTGCATGATTCTACCAAGAAATGTGATTCTTCATTCAAAACGCTGGTTTTTGCTATTGGGCTCTATTGAATAATGAATGTTTTGAATTTTCTCCAAAAGTAAAGTAGTTGCAAACTCATCCTTTTAGAGACTTGTTTGGGCTCATGAGAGGAGTAGAAAAACATCAAAAATTTCAGTCCTGCACGATTCTACCAAGAAATGTGTGTTCATTCAAACCGCTGTTTTTTGATATTTTGGGCCCTATTGAATAATGAATGTTTTGAATTTTCTCCAAAAGTAAAGTAGTTGCAAACTCATCCTTTTAGAAACTTGTTTGGGCTGTTGAGAGGAGTAAAAAACCATCAAAAATTTCAATCCTGCTTGATTCTACCAAGAAATGTGATTCTTCATTCAAAACGCTGGTTTTTGCTATTGGGCTCTATTGAATAATGAATGTTTTGAATTTTCTCCAAAAGTAAAGTAGTTGCAAACTCATGCTTTTAGAGACTTGTTTGGGCTCATGAGAGGAGTAGAAAAACATCAAAAATTTCAGTCCTGCATGATTCTACCAAGAAATGTGTGTTCATTGAAACCGCTGGTTTTTGATAGTTTGGGCCCTATTGAATAATGAATGTTTTGAATTTTCTCCAAAAGTAAAGTAGTTGCAAACTCATCCTTTTAGAAACTTGTTTGGGCTGTTGAGAGGAGTAAAAAACCATCAAAAATTTCAATCCTGCATGATTCTACCAAGAAATGTGATTCTTCATTCAAAACGCTGGTTTTTGCTATTGGGCTCTATTAAATAATGAATGTTTTGAATTTTCTCCAAAAGTAAAGTAGTTGCAAACTCATGCTTTTAGAGACTTGTTTGGGCTCATGAGAGGAGTAGAAAAACATCAAAAATTTCAGTCCTGCATGATTCTACCAAGAAATGTGTGTTCATTGAAACCACTGGTTTTTGATAGTTTGGGCCCTATTGAATAATGAATGTTTTGAAGTTTCTCCAAAAGTAAAGTAGTTGCAAACTCATCCTTTTAGAAACTTGTTTGGGCTGTTGAGAGGAGTAAAAAACCATCAAAAATTTCAATCCTGCATGATTCTACCAAGAAATGTGATTCTTCATTCAAAACGCTGGTTTTTGCTATTGGGCTCTATTGAATAATGAATGTTTTGAATTTTCTCCAAAAGTAAAGTAGTTGCAAACTCATCCTTTTAGAGACTTGTTTGGGCTCATGAGAGGAGTAGAAAAAAATCAAAAATTTCAGTCCTGCACGATTCTACCAAGAAATGTGTGTTCATTGAAACCGCTAGTTTTTGATAGTTTGGGCCCTATTGAATAATTAATGTTTTGAATTTTCTCCAAAAGTAAAGTAGTTGCAAACTCATCCTTTTAGAAACTTGTTTGGGCTGTTGAGAGGAGTAAAAAACCATCAAAAATTTCAATCCTGCATGATTCTACCAAGAAATGTGATTCTTCATTCACAACGCTGGTTTTTGCTATTGAGCTCTATTGAATAATGAATGTTTTGAATTTTCTCCAAAAGTAAAGTAGTTGCAAACTCATGCTTTTAGAGACTTGTTTGGGCTCATGAGAGGAGTAGAAAAACATCAAAAATTTCAGTCCTGCATGATTCTACCAAGAAATGTGTGTTCATTGAAACCGCTGGTTTTTGATAGTTTGGGCCCTATTGAATAATGAATGTTTTGAATTTTCTCCCAAAGTAAAGTAGTTGCAAACTCATCCTTTTAGAAACTTGTTTGGGCTGTTGAGAGGAGTAAAAAACCATCAAAAATTTCAATCCTGCATGATTCTACCAAGAAATGTGATTCTTCATTCAAAACCTGATTTTTGCTATTGGGCTCTATTGAATAATGAATGTTTTGAATTTTCTCCAAAAGTAAAGTAGTTACAAACTCATGCTTTTAGAGACTTGTTTGGGCTCATGAGAAGAGTAGAAAAACATCAAAAATTTCAGTCCTGCATGATTCTACCAAGAAATGTGTGTTCATTCAAACCGCTGGTTTTTGATAGTTTGGGCCCTATTGAATAATGAATGTTTTGAATTTTCTCCAAAAGTAAAGTAGTTGCAAACTCATCCTTTTAGAAACTTGTTTGGGCTGTTGAGAGGAGTAAAAAACCATCAAAAATTTCAATCCTGCATGATTCTACCAAGAAATGTGATTCTTCATTCAAAACCTGATTTTTGCTATTGGGCTCTATTGAATAATGAATGTTTTGAATTTTCTCCAAAAGTAAAGTAGTTGCAAACTCATGCTTTTAGAGACTTGTTTGGGCTCATGAGGGGAGTAGAAAAACATCAAAAATTTCAGTCCTGCATGATTCTACCAAGAAATGTGTGTTCATTGAAACCGCTGGTTTTTGATAGTTTGGGCCCTATTGAATAATGAATGTTTTGAATTTTCTCCAAAAGTAAAGTAGTTGCAAACTCATCCTTTTAGAAACTTGTTTGGGCTGTTGAGAGGAGTAAAAAACCATCAAAAATTTCAATCCTGCATGATTCTACCAAGAAATGTGATTCTTCATTCAAAACGCTGGTTTTTACTATTGGGCTCTATTGAATAATGAATGTTTTGAATTTTCTCCAAAAGTAAAGTAGTTGCAAACTCAACCTTTTAGAGACTTGTTTGGGCTCATGAGAGGAGTAGAAAAACATAAAAAATTTCAGTCCTGCACGATTCTACCAAGAAATGTGTGTTCATTCAAACCGCTGGTTTTTGATATTTTGGGCCCTATTGAATAATGAATGTTTTGAATTTTCTCCAAAAGTAAAGTAGTTGCAAACTCATCCTTTTAGAAACTTGTTTGGGCTGTTGAGAGGAGTAAAAGACCATCAAAAATTTCAATCCTGCATGATTCTACCAAGAAATGTGATTCTTCATTCAAAACGCTGGTTTTTACTATTGGGCTCTATTGAATAATGAATGTTTTGAATTTTCTCCAAAAGTAAATTAGTTGCAAACTCATCCTTTTAGAAACTTGTTTGGGCTGTTGAGAGGAGTAAAAAACCATCAAAAATTTCAATCCTGCATGATTCTACCAAGAAATGTGATTCTTCATTCAAAACGCTGGTTTTTGCTATTGGGCTCTATTGAATAATGAATGTTTTGAATTTTCTCCAAAAGTAAAGTAGTTGCAAACTCATCCTTTTAGAGACTTGTTTGGGCTCATGAGAGGAGTAGAAAAACATCAAAAATTTCAGTCCTGCATGATTCTACCAAGAAATGTGTGTTCATTGAAACCGCTGGTTTTTGATACTTTGGGCCCTATTGAATAATGAATGTTTTGAATTTTCTCCAAAAGTAAAGTAGTTGCAAACTCATCCTTTTAGAAACTTGTTTGGGCTGTTGAGAGGAGTAAAAAACCATCAAAAATTTTAATCCTGCATGATTCTACCAAGAAATGTGATTCTTCATTCAAAACGCTGGTTTTTGCTATTGGGCTCTATTGAATAATGAATGTTTTGAATTTTCTCCAAAAGTAAAGTAGTTGCAAACTCATGCTTTTAGAGACTTGTTTGGGCTCATGAGAGGAGTAGAAAAACATCAAAAATTTCAGTCCTGCATGATTCTACCAAGAAATGTGTGTTCATTGAAACCGCTGGTTTTTGATAGTTTGGGCCCTATTGAATAATGAATGTTTTGAATTTTCTCCAAAAGTAAAGTAGTTGCAAACTCATCCTTTTAGAAACTTGTTTGGGCTGTTGAGAGGAGGAAAAAACCATCAAAAATTTCAATCCTGCATGATTCTACCAAGAAATGTGATTCTTCATTCAAAACGCTGGTTTTTGCTATTGGGCTCTATTGAATAATGAATGTTTTGAATTTTCTCCAAAAGTAAAGTAGTTGCAAACTCATGCTTTTAGAGATTTGTTTGGGCTCATGAGAGGAGTAGAAAAACATCAAAAATTTCAGTCCTGCATGATTCTACCAAGAAATGTGTGTTCATTGAAACCACTGGTTTTTGATAGTTTGGGCCCTATTGAATAATGAATGTTTTGAATTTTCTCCAAAAGTAAAGTAGTTGCAAACTCATCCTTTTAGAAACTTGTTTGGGCTGTTGAGAGGAGTAAAAAACCATCAAAAATTTCAATCCTGCATGATTCTACCAAGAAATGTGATTCTTCATTCAAAACCTGATTTTTGCTATGGGGCTCTATTGAATAATGAATGTTTTGAATTTTCTCCAAAAGTAAAGTAGTTGCAAACTCATGCTTTTAGAGACTTGTTTGGGCTCATGAGAGGAGTAGAAAAACATCAAAAATTTCAGTCCTGCATGATTCTACCAAGAAATGTGTGTTCATTGAAACCGCTGGTTTTTGATAGTTTGGGCCCTATTGAATAATGAATGTTTTGAATTTTCTCCAAAAGTAAAGTAGTTGCAAACTCATCCTTTTAGAAACTTGTTTGGGCTGTTGAGAGGAGTAAAAAACCATCAAAAATTTCAATCCTGCATGATTCTACCAAGAAATGTGATTCTTCATTCAAAACGCTGGTTTTTGCTATTGGGCTCTATTGAATAATGAATGTTTTGAATTTTCTCCAAAAGTAAAGTAGTTGCAAACTCATCCTTTTAGAGACTTGTTTGCGCTCATGAGAGAAGTAGAAAAAAATCAAAAATTTCAGTCCTGCACGATTCTACCAAGAAATGTGTGTTCATTCAAACTGCTGGTTTTTGATATTTTGGGCCCTATTGAATAATGAATGTTTTGAATTTTCTCCAAAAGTAAAGTAGTTGCAAACTCATCCTTTTAGAAACTTGTTTGGGCTGTTGAGAAGAGTAAAAAACCATCAAAAATTTCAATCCTGCATGATTCTACCAAGAAATGTGATTCTTCATTCAAAACCTGATTTTTGCTATTGGGCTCTATTGAATAATGAATGTTTTGAATTTTCTCCAAAAGTAAAGTAGTTGCAAACTCATGCTTTTAGAGACTTGTTTGGGCTCATGAGAGGAGTAGAAAAACATCAAAAATTTCAGTCCTGCATGATTCTACCAAGAAATGTGTGTTCATACAAACCGCTGGTTTTTGATAGTTTGGGCCCTATTGAATAATGAATGTTTTGAATTTTCTCCAAAAGTAAAGTAGTTGCAAACTCATCCTATTAGAAACTTGTTTGGGCTGTTGAGAGGAGTAAAAAACCATCAAAAATTTCAATCCTGCATGATTCTACCAAGAAATGTGATTCTTCATTCAAAACGCTGGTTTTTGCTATTGGGCTCTATTGAATAATGAATGTTTTGAATTTTCTCCAAAAGTAAAGTAGTTGCAAACTCATCCTTTTAGAGACTTGTTTGGGCTCATGAGAGGAGTAGAAAAACATCAAAAATTTCAGTCCTGCATGATTCTACCAAGAAATGTGTGTTCATTGAAACCGCTGGTTTTTGATAGTTTGGGCCCTATTGAATAATGAATGTTTTGAATTTTCTCCAAAAGTAAAGTAGTTGCAAACTCATCCTTTTAGAAACTTGTTTGGGCTGTTGAGAGGAGTAAAAAACCATCAAAAATTTCAATCCTGCATGATTCTACCAAGAAATGTGATTCTTCATTCAAAACGCTGGTTTTTGCTATTGGGCTCTATTGAATAATGAATGTTTTGAATTTTCTCCAAAAGTAAAGTAGTTGCAAACTCATCCTTTTAGAGACTTGTTTGGGCTCATGAGAGAAGTAGAAAAAAATCAAAAATTTCAGTCCTGCACGATTCTACCAAGAAATGTGTGTTCATTCAAACTGCTGGTTTTTGATATTTTGGGCCCTATTGAATAATGAATGTTTTGAATTTTCTCCAAAAGTAAAGTAGTTGCAAACTCATCCTTTTAGAAACTTGTTTGGGCTGTTGAGAAGAGTAAAAAACCATCAAAAATTTCAATCCTGCATGATTCTACCAAGAAATGTGATTCTTCATTCAAAACCTGATTTTTGCTATTGGGCTCTATTGAATAATGAATGTTTTGAATTTTCTCCAAAAGTAAAGTAGTTGCAAACTCATGCTTTTAGAGACTTGTTTGGGCTCATGAGAGGAGTAGAAAAACATCAAAAATTTCAGTCCTGCATGATTCTACCAAGAAATGTGTGTTCATTCAACCCGCTGGTTTTTGATAGTTTGGGCCCTATTGAATAATGAATGTTTTGAATTTTCTCCAAAAGTAAAGTAGTTGCAAACTCATCCTTTTAGAAACTTGTTTGGGCTGTTGAGAGGAGTAAAAAACCAACAAAAATTTCAATCCTGCATGATTCTACCAAGAAATGTGATTCTTCATTCAAAACGCTGGTTTTTGCTATTGGGCTCTATTGAATAATGAATGTTTTGAATTTTCTCCAAAAGTAAAGTAGTTGCAAACTCATCCTTTTAGAGACTTGTTTGGGCTCATGAGAGGAGTAGAAAAACATCAAAAATTTCAGTCCTGCACGATTCTACCAAGAAATGTGTGTTCATTCAAACCGCTGTTTTTTGATATTTTGGGCCCTATTGAATAATGAATGTTTTGAATTTTCTCCAAAAGTAAAGTAGTTGCAAACTCATCCTTTTAGAAACTTGTTTGGGCTGTTGAGAGGAGTAAAAAACCATCAAAAATTTCAATCCTGCTTGATTCTACCAAGAAATGTGATTCTTCATTCAAAACGCTGGTTTTTGCTATTGGGCTCTATTGAATAATGAATGTTTTGAATTTTCTCCAAAAGTAAAGTAGTTGCAAACTCATGCTTTTAGAGACTTGTTTGGGCTCATGAGAGGAGTAGAAAAACATCAAAAATTTCAGTCCTGCATGATTCTACCAAGAAATGTGTGTTCATTGAAACCGCTGGTTTTTGATAGTTTGGGCCCTATTGAATAATGAATGTTTTGAATTTTCTCCAAAAGTAAAGTAGTTGCAAACTCATCCTTTTAGAAACTTGTTTGGGCTGTTGAGAGGAGTAAAAAACCATCAAAAATTTCAATCCTGCATGATTCTACCAAGAAATGTGATTCTTCATTCAAAACGCTGGTTTTTGCTATTGGGCTCTATTGAATAATGAATGTTTTGAATTTTCTCCAAAAGTAAAGTAGTTGCAAACTCATCCTTTTAGAGACTTGTTTGGGCTCATGAGAGGAGTAGAAAAACATCAAAAATTTCAGTCCTGCACGATTCTACCAAGAAATGTGTGTTCATTCAAACCGCTGGTTTTTGATATTTTGGGCCCTATTGAATAATGAATGTTTTGAATTTTCTCCCAAAGTAAAGTAGTTGCAAACTCATCCTTTTAGAAACTTGTTTGGGCTGTTGAGAGGAGTAAAAAACCATCAAAAATTTCAATCCTGCATGATTCTACCAAGAAATGTGATTCTTCATTCAAAACCTGATTTTTGCTATTGGGCTCTATTGAATAATGAATGTTTTGAATTTTCTCCAAAAGTAAAGTAGTTACAAACTCATGCTTTTAGAGACTTGTTTGGGCTCATGAGAAGAGTAGAAAAACATCAAAAATTTCAGTCCTGCATGATTTTACCAAGAAATGTGTGTTCATTCAAACCGCTGGTTTTTGATAGTTTGGGCCCTATTGAATAATGAATGTTTTGAATTTTCTCCAAAAGTAAAGTAGTTGCAAACTCATCCTTTTAGAAACTTGTTTGGGCTGTTGAGAGGAGTAAAAAACCATCAAAAATTTCAATCCTGCATGATTCTACCAAGAAATGTGATTCTTCATTCAAAACCTGATTTTTGCTATTGGGCTCTATTGAATAATGAATGTTTTGAATTTTCTCCAAAAGTAAAGTAGTTGCAAACTCATGCTTTTAGAGACTTGTTTGGGCTCATGAGGGGAGTAGAAAAACATCAAAAATTTCAGTCCTGCATGATTCTACCAAGAAATGTGTGTTCATTGAAACCGCTGGTTTTTGATAGTTTGGGCCCTATTGAATAATGAATGTTTTGAATTTTCTCCAAAAGTAAAGTAGTTGCAAACTCATCCTTTTAGAAACTTGTTTGGGCTGTTGAGAGGAGTAAAAAACCATCAAAAATTTCAATCCTGCATGATTCTACCAAGAAATGTGATTCTTCATTCAAAACGCTGGTTTTTACTATTGGGCTCTATTGAATAATGAATGTTTTGAATTTTCCCCAAAAGTAAAGTAGTTGCAAACTCATCCTTTTAGAGAATTGTTTGGGCTCATGAGAGGAGTAGAAAAACATCAAAAATTTCAGTCCTGCACGATTCTACCAAGAAATGTGTGTTCATTCAAACCGCTGGTTTTTGATAGTTTGGGCCCTATTGAATAATGAATGTTTTGAATTTTCTCCAAAAGTAAAGTAGTTGCAAACTCATCCTTTTAGAAACTTGTTTGGGCTGTTGAGAGGAGTAAAAAACCATCAAAAATTTCAATCCTGCATGATTCTACCAAGAAATGTGATTCTTCATTCAAAACGCTGGTTTTTACTATTGGGCTCTATTGAATAATGAATGTTTTGAATTTTCTCCAAAAGTAAAGTAGTTGCAAACTCATCCTTTTAGAAACTTGTTTGGGCTGTTGAGAGGAGTAAAAAACCATCAAAAATTTCAATCCTGCATGATTCTACCAAGAAATGTGATTCTTCATTCAAAACGCTGGTTTTTGCTATTGGGCTCTATTGAATAATGAATATTTTGAATTTTCTCCAAAAGTAAAGTAGTTGCAAACTCATGCTTTTAGAGACTTGTTTGGGCTCATGAGAGGAGTAGAAAAACATCAAAAATTTCAGTCCTGCATGATTCTACCAAGAAATGTGTGTTCATTGAAACCGCTGGTTTTTGATAGTTTGGGCCCTATTGAATAATGAATGTTTTGAATTTTCTCCAAAAGTAAAGTAGTTGCAAACTCATCCTTTTAGAAACTTGTTTGGGCTGTTGAGAGGAGTAAAAAACCATCAAAAATTTCAATCCTGCATGATTCTACCAAGAAATGTGATTCTTCATTCAAAACGCTGGTTTTTGCTATTGGGCTCTATTGAATAATGAATGTTTTGAATTTTCTCCAAAAGTAAAGTAGTTGCAAACTCATCCTTTTAGAGACTTGTTTGGGCTCATGAGAGGAGTAGAAAAACATCAAAAATTTCAGTCCTGCACGATTCTACCAAGAAATGTGTGTTCATTCAAACCGCTGGTTTTTGATATTTTGGGCCCTATTGAATAATGAATGTTTTGAATTTTCTCCAAAAGTAAAGTAGTTGCAAACTCATCCTTTTAGAAACTTGTTTGGGCTGTTGAGAGGAGTAAAAAACCATGAAAAATTTCAATCCTGCATGATTCTACCAAGAAATGTGATTCTTCATTCAAAACGCTGGTTTTTGCTATTGGGCTCTATTGAATAATGAATGTTTTGAATTTTCTCCAAAAGTAAAGTTGTTGTAAACTCATCCTTTTAGAGACTTGTTTGGGCTCATGAGAGGAGGAGAAAAACATCAAAAATTTCAGTCCTGCACGATTCTACCAAGAAATGTGTGTTCATTCAAACCGCTGGTTTTTGATATTTTGGGCCCTATTGAATAATGAATGTTTTGAATTTTCTCGAAAAGTAAAGTAGTTGCAAACTCATCCTTTTAGAAACTTGTTTGGGCTGTTGAGAGGAGTAAAAAACCATCAAAAATTTCAATCCTGCATGATTCTACCAAGAAATGTGATTCTTCATTCACAACGCTGGTTTTTGCTATTGGGCTCTATTGAATAATGAATGTTTTGAATTTTCTCCAAAAGTAAAGTAGTTGCAAACTCATGCTTTTAGAGACTTGTTTGGGCTCATGAGAGGAGTAGAAAAACATCAAAAATTTCAGTCCTGCATGATTCTACCAAGAAATGTGTGTTCATTGAAACCGCTGGTTTTTGATAGTTTGGGCCCTATTGAATAATGAATGTTTTGAATTTTCTCCAAAAGTAAAGTAGTTGCAAACTCATCCTTTTAGAAACTTGTTTGGGCTGTTGAGAGGAGTAAAAAACCATCAAAAATTTCAATCCTGCATGATTCTACCAAGAAATGTGATTCTTCATTCAAAACGCTGGTTTTTGCTATTGGGCTCTATTGAATAATGAATGTTTTGAATTTTCTCCAAAAGTAAAGTAGTTGCAAACTCATCCTTTTAGAGACTTGTTTGGCCTCATGAGAGGAGTAGAAAAACATCAAAAATTTCAGTCCTGCACGATTCTACCAAGAAATGTGTGTTCATTCAAACCGCTGGTTTTTGATATTTTGGGCCCTATTGAATAATGAATGTTTTGAATTTTCTCCAAAAGTAAAGTAGTTGCAAACTCATCCTTTTAGAAACTTGTTTGGGCTGTTGAAAGGAGTAAAAAACCATCAAAAATTTCAATCCTGCATGATTCTACCAAGAAATGTGATTCTTCATTCAAAACCTGATTTTTGCTATTGGGCTCTATTGAATAATGAATGTTTTGAATTTTCTCCAAAAGTAAAGTAGTTGCAAACTCATGCTTTTAGAGACTTGTTTGGGCTCATGAGAGGAGTAGAAAAACATCAAAAATTTCAGTCCTGCATGATTCTACCAAGAAATGTGTGTTCATTGAAACCGCTGGTTTTTGATAGTTTGGGCCCTATTGAATAATGAATGTTTTGAATTTTCTCCAAAAGTAAAGTAGTTGCAAACTCATCCTTTTAGAAACTTGTTTGGGCTGTTGAGAGGAGTAAAAAACCATCAAAAATTTCAATCCTGCATGATTCTACCAAGAAATGTGATTCTTCATTCAAAACGCTGGTTTTTGCTATTGGGCTCTATTGAATAATGAATGTTTTGAATTTTCTCCAAAAGTAAAGTAGTTGCAAACTCATCCTTTTAGAGACTTGTTTGGCCTCATGAGAGGAGTAGAAAAACATCAAAAATTTCAGTCCTGCACGATTCTACCAAGAAATGTGTGTTCATTCAAACCGCTGGTTTTTGATATTTTGGGCCCTATTGAATAATGAATGTTTTGAATTTTCTCCAAAAGTAAAGTAGTTGCAAACTCATCCTTTTAGAAACTTGTTTGGGCTGTTGAAAGGAGTAAAAAACCATCAAAAATTTCAATCCTGCATGATTCTACCAAGAAATGTGATTCTTCATTCAAAACCTGATTTTTGCTATTGGGCTCTATTGAATAATGAATGTTTTGAATTTTCTCCAAAAGTAAAGTAGTTGCAAACTCATGCTTTTAGAGACTTGTTTGGGCTCATGAGAGGAGTAGAAAAACATCAAAAATTTCAGTCCTGCATGATTCTACCAAGAAATGTGTGTTCATTGAAACCGCTGGTTTTTGATAGTTTGGGCCCTATTGAATAATGAATGTTTTGAATTTTCTCCAAAAGTAAAGTAGTTGCAAACTCATCCTTTTAGAAACTTGTTTGGGCTGTTGAGAGGAGTAAAAAACCATCAAAAATTTCAATCCTGCATGATTCTACCAAGAAATGTGATTCTTCATTCAAAACGCTGGTTTTTGCTATTGGGCTCTATTAAATAATGAATGTTTTGAATTTTCTCCAAAAGTAAAGTAGTTGCAAACTCATGCTTTTAGAGACTTGTTTGGGCTCATGAGAGGAGTAGAAAAACATCAAAAATTTCAGTCCTGGATGATTCTACCAAGAAATGTGTGTTCATTGAAACCACTGGTTTTTGATAGTTTGGGCCCTATTGAATAATGAATGTTTTGAATTTTCTCCAAAAGTAAAGTAGTTGCAAACTCATCCTTTTAGAAACTTGTTTGGGCTGTTGAGAGGAGTAAAAAACCATCAAAAATTTCAATCCTGCATGATTCTACCAAGAAATGTGATTCTTCATTCAAAACGCTGGTTTTTGCTATTGGGCTCTATTGAATAATGAATGTTTTGAATTTTCTCCAAAAGTAAAGTAGTTGCAAACTCATCCTTTTAGAGACTTGTTTGGGCTCATGAGAGGAGTAGAAAAAAATCAAAAATTTCAGTCCTGCACGATTCTACCAAGAAATGTGTGTTCATTCAAACTGCTGGTTTTTGATATTTTGGGCCCTATTGAATAATGAATGTTTTGAATTTTCTCCAAAAGTAAAGTAGTTGCAAACTCATCCTTTTAGAAACTTGTTTGGGCTGTTGAGAGGAGTAAAAAACCATCAAAAATTTCAATCCTGCATGATTCTACCAAGAAATGTGATTCTTCATTCAAAACCTGATTTTTGCTATTGGGCTCTATTGAATAATGAATGTTTTGAATTTTCTCCAAAAGTAAAGTAGTTGCAAACTCATGCTTTTAGAGACTTGTTTGGGCTCATGAGAGGAGTAGAAAAACATCAAAAATTTCAGTCCTGCATGATTCTACCAAGAAATGTGTGTTCATTGAAACCGCTAGTTTTTGACAGTTTGGGCCCTATTGAATAATTAATGTTTTGAATTTTCTCCAAAAGTAAAGTAGTTGCAAACTCATCCTTTTAGAAACTTGTTTGGGCTGTTGAGAGGAGTAAAAAACCATCAAAAATTTCAATCCTGCATGATTCTACCAAGAAATGTGATTCTTCATTCACAACGCTGGTTTTTGCTATTGAGCTCTATTGAATAATGAATGTTTTGAATTTTCTCCAAAAGTAAAGTAGTTGCAAACTCATGCTTTTAGAGACTTGTTTGGGCTCATGAGAGGAGTAGAAAAACATCAAAAATTTCAGTCCTGCATGATTCTACCAAGAAATGTGTGTTCATTGAAACCGCTGGTTTTTGATAGTTTGGGCCCTATTGAATAATGAATGTTTTGAATTTTCTCCAAAAGCAAAGTAGTTGCAAACTCATCCTTTTAGAAACTTGTTTGGGCTGTTGAGAGGAGTAAAAAACCATCAAAAATTTCAATCCTGCATGATTCTACCAAGAAATGTGATTCTTCATTCAAAACGCTGGTTTTTGCTATTGGGCTCTATCGAATAATGAATGTTTTGAATTTTCTCCAAAAGTAAAGTAGTTGCAAACTCATCCTTTTAGAGACTTGTTTGGGCTCATGAGAGGAGTAGAAAAACATCAAAAATTTCAGTCCTGCATGATTCTACCAAGAAATGTGTGTTCATTCAAACCGCTGGTTTTTGATATTTTGGGCCCTATTGAATAATGAATGTTTTGAATTTTCTCCAAAAGTAAAGTAGTTGCAAACTCATCCTTTTAGAAACTTGTTTGGGCTGTTGAGAGGAGTAAAAAACCATCAAAAATTTCAATCCTGCATGATTCTACCAAGAAATGTGATTCTTCATTCAAAACCTGATTTTTGCTATTGGGCTCTATTGAATAATGAATGTTTTGAATTTTCTCCAAAAGTAAAGTAGTTGCAAACTCATGCTTTTAGAGACTTGTTTGGGCTCATGAGAGGAGTAGAAAAACATCAAAAATTTCATTCCTGCATGATTCTACCAAGAAATGTGTGTTCATTGAAACCGCTGGTTTTTGATAGTTTGGGCCCTATTGAATAATGAATGTTTTGAATTTTCTCCAAAAGTAAAGTAGTTGCAAACTCATCCTTTTAGAAACTTGTTTGGGCTGTTGAGAGGAGTAAAAAACCATCAAAAATTTCAATCCTGCATGATTCTACCAAGAAATGTGATTCTTCATTCAAAACGCTGGTTTTTGCTATTGGGCTCTATTGAATAATGAATGTTTTGAATTTTCACCAAAAGTAAAGTAGTTGCAAACTCATGCTTTTAGAGACTTGTTTGGGCTCATGAGAGGAGTAGAAAAACATCAAAAATTTCAGTCCTGCATGATTCTACCAAGAAATGTGTGTTCATTGAAACCGCTGGTTTTTGATAGTTTGGGCCCTATTGAATAATGAATGTTTTGAATTTTCTCCAAAAGTAAAGTAGTTGCAAACTCATCCTTTTAGAAACTTGTTTGGGCTGTTGAGAGGAGTAAAAAACCATCAAAAATTTCAATCCTGCATGATTCTACCAAGAAATGTGATTCTTCATTCAAAACGCTGGTTTTTACTATTGGGCTCTATTGAATAATGAATGTTTTGAATTTTCTCCAAAAGTAAAGTAATTGCAAACTCATCCTTTTAGAGACTTGTTTGGGCTCATGAGAGGAGTAGAAAAACATCAAAAATTTCAGTCCTGCATGATTCTACCAAGAAATGTGTGTTCATTGAAACCGCTGGTTTTTGATAGTTTGGGCCCTATTGAATAATGAATGTTTTGAATTTTCTCCAAAAGTAAAGTAGTTGCAAACTCATCCTTTTAGAAACTTGTTTGGGCTGTTGAGAGGAGTAAAAAACCATCAAAAATTTCAATCCTGCATGATTCTACCAAGAAATGTGATTCTTCATTCAAAACGCTGGTTTTTGCTATTGGGCTCTATTGAATAATGAATGTTTTGAATTTTCTCCAAAAGTAAAGTAGTTGCAAACTCATCCTTTTAGAGACTTGTTTGGGCTCATTAGAGAAGTAGAAAAAAATCAAAAATTTCAGTCCTGCACGATTCTACCAAGAAATGTGTGTTCATTCAAACTGCTGGTTTTTGATATTTTGGGCCCTATTGAATAATGAATGTTTTGAATTTTCTCCAAAAGTAAAGTAGTTGCAAACTCATCCTTTTAGAAACTTGTTTGGGCTGTTGAGAAGAGTAAAAAACCATCAAAAATTTCAATCCTGCATGATTCTACCAAGAAATGTGATTCTTCATTCAAAACCTGATTTTTGCTATTGGGCTCTATTGAATAATGAATGTTTTGAATTTTCTCCAAAAGTAAAGTAGTTGCAAACTCATGCTTTTAGAGACTTGTTTGGGCTCATGAGAGGAGTAGAAAAACATCAAAAATTTCAGTCCTGCATGATTCTACCAAGAAATGTGTGTTCATTCAACCCGCTGGTTTTTGATAGTTTGGGCCCTATTGAATAATGAATGTTTTGAATTTTCTCCAAAAGTAAAGTAGTTGCAAACTCATCCTTTTAGAAACTTGTTTGGGCTGTTGAGAGGAGTAAAAAACCAACAAAAATTTCAATCCTGCATGATTCTACCAAGAAATGTGATTCTTCATTCAAAACGCTGGTTTTTGCTATTGGGCTCTATAGAATAATGAATGTTTTGAATTTTCTCCAAAAGTAAAGTAGTTGCAAACTCATCCTTTTAGAGACTTGTTTGGGCTCATGAGAGGAGTAGAAAAACATCAAAAATTTCAGTCCTGCACGATTCTACCAAGAAATGTGTGTTCATTCAAACCGCTGTTTTTTGATATTTTGGGCCCTATTGAATAATGAATGTTTTGAATTTTCTCCAAAAGTAAAGTAGTTGCAAACTCATCCTTTTAGAAACTTGTTTGGGCTGTTGAGAGGAGTAAAAAACCATCAAAAATTTCAATCCTGCTTGATTCTACCAAGAAATGTGATTCTTCATTCAAAACGCTGGTTTTTGCTATTGGGCTCTATTGAATAATGAATGTTTTGAATTTTCTCCAAAAGTAAAGTAGTTGCAAACTCATGCTTTTAGAGACTTGTTTGGGCTCATGAGAGGAGTAGAAAAACATCAAAAATTTCAGTCCTGCATGATTCTACCAAGAAATGTGTGTTCATTGAAACCGCTGGTTTTTGATAGTTTGGGCCCTATTGAATAATGAATGTTTTGAATTTTCTCCAAAAGTAAAGTAGTTGCAAACTCATCCTTTTAGAAACTTGTTTGGGCTGTTGAGAGGAGTAAAAAACCATCAAAAATTTCAATCCTGCATGATTCTACCAAGAAATGTGATTCTTCATTCAAAACGCTGGTTTTTGCTATTGGGCTCTATTGAATAATGAATGTTTTGAATTTTCTCCAAAAGTAAAGTAGTTGCAAACTCATGCTTTTAGAGACTTGTTTGGGCTCATGAGAGGAGTAGAAAAACATCAAAAATTTCAGTCCTGCATGATTCTACCAAGAAATGTGTGTTCATTGAAACCGCTGGTTTTTGATAGTTTGGGCCCTATTGAATAATGAATGTTTTGAATTTTCTCCAAAAGTAAAGTAGTTGCAAACTCATCCTTTTAGAAACTTGTTTGGGCTGTTGAGAGGAGTAAAAAACCATCAAAAATTTCAATCCTGCATGATTCTACCAAGAAATGTGATTCTTCATTCAAAACGCTGGTTTTTGCTATTGGGCTCTATTGAATAATGAATGTTTTGAATTTTCTCCAAAAGTAAAGTAGTTGCAAACTCATGCTTTTAGAGACTTGTTTGGGCTCATGAGAGGAGTAGAAAAACATCAAAAATTTCAGTCCTGCATGATTCTACCAAGAAATGTGTGTTCATTGAAACCGCTGGTTTTTGATAGTTTGGGCCCTATTGAATAATGAATGTTTTGAATTTTCTCCAAAAGTAAAGTAGTTGCAAACTCATCCTTTTAGAAACTTGTTTGGGCTGTTGAGAGGAGTAAAAAACCATCAAAAATTTCAATCCTGCATGATTCTACCAAGAAATGTGATTCTT
Source organism: Dendrobates tinctorius (assembly GCF_039654945.1). Taxonomy (NCBI): domain Eukaryota; kingdom Metazoa; phylum Chordata; class Amphibia; order Anura; family Dendrobatidae; genus Dendrobates; species Dendrobates tinctorius. The sequence continues at coordinate 5,526,837 of NW_027361945.1, forward strand.
CATTCAAAACCTGATTTTTGCTATGGGGCTCTATTGAATAATGAATGTTTTGAATTTTCTCCAAAAGTAAAGTAGTTGCAAACTCATGCTTTTAGAGACTTGTTTGGGCTCATGAGAGGAGTAGAAAAACATCAAAAATTTCAGTCCTGCATGATTCTACCAAGAAATGTGTGTTCATTGAAACCGCTGGTTTTTGATAGTTTGGGCCCTATTGAATAATGAATGTTTTGAATTTTCTCCAAAAGTAAAGTAGTTGCAAACTCATCCTTTTAGAAACTTGTTTGGGCTGTTGAGAGGAGTAAAAAACCATCAAAAATTTCAATCCTGCATGATTCTACCAAGAAATGTGATTCTTCATTCAAAACGCTGGTTTTTGCTATTGGGCTCTATTGAATAATGAATGTTTTGAATTTTCTCCAAAAGTAAAGTAGTTGCAAACTCATCCTTTTAGAGACTTGTTTGGGCTCATGAGAGAAGTAGAAAAAAATCAAAAATTTCAGTCCTGCACGATTCTACCAAGAAATGTGTGTTCATTCAAACTGCTGGTTTTTGATATTTTGGGCCCTATTGAATAATGAATGTTTTGAATTTTCTCCAAAAGTAAAGTAGTTGCAAACTCATCCTTTTAGAAACTTGTTTGGGCTGTTGAGAAGAGTAAAAAACCATCAAAAATTTCAATCCTGCATGATTCTACCAAGAAATGTGATTCTTCATTCAAAACCTGATTTTTGCTATTGGGCTCTATTGAATAATGAATGTTTTGAATTTTCTCCAAAAGTAAAGTAGTTGCAAACTCATGCTTTTAGAGACTTGTTTGGGCTCATGAGAGGAGTAGAAAAACATCAAAAATTTCAGTCCTGCATGATTCGGTAGAAATGTGTGTTCATTCAACCCGCTGGTTTTTGATAGTTTGGGCCCTATTGAATAATGAATGTTTTGAATTTTCTCCAAAAGTAAAGTAGTTGCAAACTCATCCTTTTAGAAACTTGTTTGGGCTGTTGAGAGGAGTAAAAAACCAACAAAAATTTCAATCCTGCATGATTCTACCAAGAAATGTGATTCTTCATTCAAAACGCTGGTTTTTGCTATTGGGCTCTATTGAATAATGAATGTTTTGAATTTTCTCCAAAAGTAAAGTAGTTGCAAACTCATCCTTTTAGAGACTTGTTTGGGCTCATGAGAGGAGTAGAAAAACATCAAAAATTTCAGTCCTGCACGATTCTACCAAGAAATGTGTGTTCATTCAAACCGCTGTTTTTTGATATTTTGGGCCCTATTGAATAATGAATGTTTTGAATTTTCTCCAAAAGTAAAGTAGTTGCAAACTCATCCTTTTAGAAACTTGTTTGGGCTGTTGAGAGGAGTAAAAAACCATCAAAAATTTCAATCCTGCTTGATTCTACCAAGAAATGTGATTCTTCATTCAAAACGCTGGTTTTTGCTATTGGGCTCTATTGAATAATGAATGTTTTGAATTTTCTCCAAAAGTAAAGTAGTTGCAAACTCATGCTTCATGCTTTTAGAGACTTGTTTGGGTTCATGAGAGGAGTAGAAAAACATCAAAAATTTCAGTCCTGCATGATTCTACCAAGAAATGTGTGTTCATTGAAACCGCTGGTTTTTGATAGTTTGGGCCCTATTGAATAATGAATGTTTTGAATTTTCTCCAAAAGTAAAGTAGTTGCAAACTCATCCTTTTAGAAACTTGTTTGGGCTGTTGAGAGGAGTAAAAAACCATCAAAAATTTCAATCCTGCATGATTCTACCAAGAAATGTGATTCTTCATTCAAAACGCTGGTTTTTGCTATTGGGCTCTATTGAATAATGAATGTTTTGAATTTTCTCCAAAAGTAAAGTAGTTGCAAACTCATCCTTTTAGAGACTTGTTTGGGCTCATGAGAGGAGTAGAAAAACATCAAAAATTTCAGTCCTGCACGATTCTACCAAGAAATGTGTGTTCATTCAAACCGCTGGTTTTTGATATTTTGGGCCCTATTGAATAATGAATGTTTTGAATTTTCTCCAAAAGTAAAGTAGTTGCAAACTCATCCTTTTAGAAACTTGTTTGGGCTGTTGAGAGGAGTAAAAAACCATCAAAAATTTCAATCCTGCATGATTCTACCAAGAAATGTGTTTCTTCATTCAAAACCTGATTTTTGCTATTGGGCTCTATTGAATAATGAATGTTTTGAATTTTCTCCAAAAGTAAAGTAGTTACAAACTCATGCTTTTAGAGACTTGTTTGGGCTCATGAGAAGAGTAGAAAAACATCAAAAATTTCAGTCCTGCATGATTCTACCAAGAAATGTGTGTTCATTCAAACCGCTGGTTTTTGATAGTTTGGGCCCTATTGAATAATGAATGTTTTGAATTTTCTCCAAAAGTAAAGTAGTTGCAAACTCATCCTTTTAGAAACTTGTTTGGGCTGTTGAGAGGAGTAAAAAACCATCAAAAATTTCAATCCTGCATGATTCTACCAAGAAATGTGATTCTTCATTCAAAACCTGATTTTTGCTATTGGGCTCTATTGAATAATGAATGTTTTGAATTTTCTCCAAAAGTAAAGTAGTTGCAAACTCATGCTTTTAGAGACTTGTTTGGGCTCATGAGGGGAGTAGAAAAACATCAAAAATTTCAGTCCTGCATGATTCTACCAAGAAATGTGTGTTCATCGAAACCGCTGGTTTTTGATAGTTTGGGCCCTATTGAATAATGAATGTTTTGAATTTTCTCCAAAAGTAAAGTAGTTGCAAACTCATCCTTTTAGAAACTTGTTTGGGCTGTTGAGAGGAGTAAAAAACCATCAAAAATTTCAATCCTGCATGATTCTACCAAGAAATGTGATTCTTCATTCAAAACGCTGGTTTTTACTATTGGGCTCTATTGAATAATGAATGTTTTGAATTTTCTCCAAAAGTAAAGTAGTTGCAAACTCATCCTTTTAGAGACTTGTTTGGGCTCATGAGAGGAGTAGAAAAACATCAAAAATTTCAGTCCTGCACGATTCTACCAAGAAATGTGTGTTCATTCAAACCGCTGGTTTTTGATAGTTTGGGCCCTATTGAATAATGAATGTTTTGAATTTTCTCCAAAAGTAAAGTAGTTGCAAACTCATCCTTTTATAAACTTGTTTGGGCTGTTGAGAGGAGTAAAAAACCATCAAAAATTTCAATCCTGCATGATTCTACCAAGAAATGTGATTCTTCATTCAAAACCTGATTTTTGCTATTGGGCTCTATTGAATAATGAATGTTTTGAATTTTCTCCAAAAGTAAAGTAGTTGCAAACTCATGCTTTTAGAGACTTGTTTGGGCTCATGAGAGGAGTAGAAAAACATCAAAAATTTCAGTCCTGCATGATTCTACCAAGAAATGTGTGTTCATTGAAACCGCTGGTTTTTGATAGTTTGGGCCCTATTGAATAATGAATGTTTTGAATTTTCTCCAAAAGTAAAGTAGTTGCAAACTCATCCTTTTAGAAACTTGTTTGGGCTGTTGAGAGGAGTAAAAAACCATCAAAAATTTCAATCCTGCATGATTCTACCAAGAAATGTGATTCTTCATTCAAAACCTGATTTTTGCTATTGGGCTCTATTGAATAATGAATGTTTTGAATTTTCTCCAAAAGTAAAGTAGTTGCAAACTCATGCTTTTAGAGACTTGTTTGGGCTCATGAGAGGAGTAGAAAAACATCAAAAATTTCAGTCCTGCATGATTCTACCAAGAAATGTGTGTTCATTGAAACCGCTAGTTTTTGACAGTTTGGGCCCTATTGAATAATTAATGTTTTGAATTTTCTCCAAAAGTAAAGTAGTTGCAAACTCATCCTTTTAGAAACTTGTTTGGGCTGTTGAGAGGAGTAAAAAACCATCAAAAATTTCAATCCTGCATGATTCTACCAAGAAATGTGATTCTTCATTCACAACGCTGGTTTTTGCTATTGAGCTCTATTGAATAATGAATGTTTTGAATTTTCTCCAAAAGTAAAGTAGTTGCAAACTCATGCTTTTAGAGACTTGTTTGGGCTCATGAGAGGAGTAGAAAAACATCAAAAATTTCAGTCCTGCATGATTCTACCAAGAAATGTGTGTTCATTGAAACCGCTGGTTTTTGATAGTTTGGGCCCTATTGAATAATGAATGTTTTGAATTTTCTCCAAAAGCAAAGTAGTTGCAAACTCATCCTTTTAGAAACTTGTTTGGGCTGTTGAGAGGAGTAAAAAACCATCAAAAATTTCAATCCTGCATGATTCTACCAAGAAATGTGATTCTTCATTCAAAACGCTGGTTTTTGCTATTGGGCTCTATCGAATAATGAATGTTTTGAATTTTCTCCAAAAGTAAAGTAGTTGCAAACTCATCCTTTTAGAGACTTGTTTGGGCTCATGAGAGGAGTAGAAAAACATCAAAAATTTCAGTCCTGCATGATTCTACCAAGAAATGTGTGTTCATTCAAACCGCTGGTTTTTGATATTTTGGGCCCTATTGAATAATGAATGTTTTGAATTTTCTCCAAAAGTAAAGTAGTTGCAAACTCATCCTTTTAGAAACTTGTTTGGGCTGTTGAGAGGAGTAAAAAACCATCAAAAATTTCAATCCTGCATGATTCTACCAAGAAATGTGATTCTTCATTCAAAACCTGATTTTTGCTATTGGGCTCTATTGAATAATGAATGTTTTGAATTTTCTCCAAAAGTAAAGTAGTTGCAAACTCATGCTTTTAGAGACTTGTTTGGGCTCATGAGAGGAGTAGAAAAACATCAAAAATTTCAGTCCTGCATGATTCTACCAAGAAATGTGTGTTCATTGAAACCGCTGGTTTTTGATAGTTTGGGCCCTATTGAATAATGAATGTTTTGAATTTTCTCCAAAAGTAAAGTAGTTGCAAACTCATCCTTTTAGAAACTTGTTTGGGCTGTTGAGAGGAGTAAAAAACCATCAAAAATTTCAATCCTGCATGATTCTACCAAGAAATGTGATTCTTCATTCAAAACGCTGGTTTTTGCTATTGGGCTCTATTGAATAATGAATGTTTTGAATTTTCACCAAAAGTAAAGTAGTTGCAAACTCATGCTTTTAGAGACTTGTTTGGGCTCATGAGAGGAGTAGAAAAACATCAAAAATTTCAGTCCTGCATGATTCTACCAAGAAATGTGTGTTCATTGAAACCGCTGGTTTTTGATAGTTTGGGCCCTATTGAATAATGAATGTTTTGAATTTTCTCCAAAAGTAAAGTAGTTGCAAACTCATCCTTTTAGAAACTTGTTTGGGCTGTTGAGAGGAGTAAAAAACCATCAAAAATTTCAATCCTGCATGATTCTACCAAGAAATGTGATTCTTCATTCAAAACGCTGGTTTTTACTATTGGGCTCTATTGAATAATGAATGTTTTGAATTTTCTCCAAAAGTAAAGTAATTGCAAACTCATCCTTTTAGAGACTTGTTTGGGCTCATGAGAGGAGTAGAAAAACATCAAAAATTTCAGTCCTGCATGATTCTACCAAGAAATGTGTGTTCATTGAAACCGCTGGTTTTTGATAGTTTGGGCCCTATTGAATAATGAATGTTTTGAATTTTCTCCAAAAGTAAAGTAGTTGCAAACTCATCCTTTTAGAAACTTGTTTGGGCTGTTGAGAGGAGTAAAAAACCATCAAAAATTTCAATCCTGCATGATTCTACCAAGAAATGTGATTCTTCATTCAAAACGCTGGTTTTTGCTATTGGGCTCTATTGAATAATGAATGTTTTGAATTTTCTCCAAAAGTAAAGTAGTTGCAAACTCATCCTTTTAGAGACTTGTTTGGGCTCATTAGAGAAGTAGAAAAAAATCAAAAATTTCAGTCCTGCACGATTCTACCAAGAAATGTGTGTTCATTCAAACTGCTGGTTTTTGATATTTTGGGCCCTATTGAATAATGAATGTTTTGAATTTTCTCCAAAAGTAAAGTAGTTGCAAACTCATCCTTTTAGAAACTTGTTTGGGCTGTTGAGAAGAGTAAAAAACCATCAAAAATTTCAATCCTGCATGATTCTACCAAGAAATGTGATTCTTCATTCAAAACCTGATTTTTGCTATTGGGCTCTATTGAATAATGAATGTTTTGAATTTTCTCCAAAAGTAAAGTAGTTGCAAACTCATGCTTTTAGAGACTTGTTTGGGCTCATGAGAGGAGTAGAAAAACATCAAAAATTTCAGTCCTGCATGATTCTACCAAGAAATGTGTGTTCATTCAACCCGCTGGTTTTTGATAGTTTGGGCCCTATTGAATAATGAATGTTTTGAATTTTCTCCAAAAGTAAAGTAGTTGCAAACTCATCCTTTTAGAAACTTGTTTGGGCTGTTGAGAGGAGTAAAAAACCAACAAAAATTTCAATCCTGCATGATTCTACCAAGAAATGTGATTCTTCATTCAAAACGCTGGTTTTTGCTATTGGGCTCTATAGAATAATGAATGTTTTGAATTTTCTCCAAAAGTAAAGTAGTTGCAAACTCATCCTTTTAGAGACTTGTTTGGGCTCATGAGAGGAGTAGAAAAACATCAAAAATTTCAGTCCTGCACGATTCTACCAAGAAATGTGTGTTCATTCAAACCGCTGTTTTTTGATATTTTGGGCCCTATTGAATAATGAATGTTTTGAATTTTCTCCAAAAGTAAAGTAGTTGCAAACTCATCCTTTTAGAAACTTGTTTGGGCTGTTGAGAGGAGTAAAAAACCATCAAAAATTTCAATCCTGCTTGATTCTACCAAGAAATGTGATTCTTCATTCAAAACGCTGGTTTTTGCTATTGGGCTCTATTGAATAATGAATGTTTTGAATTTTCTCCAAAAGTAAAGTAGTTGCAAACTCATGCTTTTAGAGACTTGTTTGGGCTCATGAGAGGAGTAGAAAAACATCAAAAATTTCAGTCCTGCATGATTCTACCAAGAAATGTGTGTTCATTGAAACCGCTGGTTTTTGATAGTTTGGGCCCTATTGAATAATGAATGTTTTGAATTTTCTCCAAAAGTAAAGTAGTTGCAAACTCATCCTTTTAGAAACTTGTTTGGGCTGTTGAGAGGAGTAAAAAACCATCAAAAATTTCAATCCTGCATGATTCTACCAAGAAATGTGATTCTTCATTCAAAACGCTGGTTTTTGCTATTGGGCTCTATTGAATAATGAATGTTTTGAATTTTCTCCAAAAGTAAAGTAGTTGCAAACTCATGCTTTTAGAGACTTGTTTGGGCTCATGAGAGGAGTAGAAAAACATCAAAAATTTCAGTCCTGCATGATTCTACCAAGAAATGTGTGTTCATTGAAACCGCTGGTTTTTGATAGTTTGGGCCCTATTGAATAATGAATGTTTTGAATTTTCTCCAAAAGTAAAGTAGTTGCAAACTCATCCTTTTAGAAACTTGTTTGGGCTGTTGAGAGGAGTAAAAAACCATCAAAAATTTCAATCCTGCATGATTCTACCAAGAAATGTGATTCTTCATTCAAAACGCTGGTTTTTGCTATTGGGCTCTATTGAATAATGAATGTTTTGAATTTTCTCCAAAAGTAAAGTAGTTGCAAACTCATGCTTTTAGAGACTTGTTTGGGCTCATGAGAGGAGTAGAAAAACATCAAAAATTTCAGTCCTGCATGATTCTACCAAGAAATGTGTGTTCATTGAAACCGCTGGTTTTTGATAGTTTGGGCCCTATTGAATAATGAATGTTTTTAATTTTCTCCAAAAGTAAAGTAGTTGCAAACTCATCCTTTTAGAAACTTGTTTGGGCTGCTGAGAGGAGTAAAAAACCATCAAAAATTTCAATCCTGCATGATTCTACCAAGAAATGTGATTCTTCATTCAAAACGCTGGTTTTTGCTATTGGGCTCTATTGAATAATGAATGTTTTGAATTTTCTCCAAAAGTAAAGTAGTTGCAAACTCATCCTTTTAGAGACTTGTTTGGGCTCATGAGAGGAGTAGAAAAACATCAAAAATTTCAGTCCTGCACGATTCTACCAAGAAATGTGTGTTCATTCAAACCGCTGGTTTTTGATATTTTGGGCCCTATTGAATAATGAATGTTTTGAATTTTCTCCCAAAGTAAAGTAGTTGCAAACTCATCCTTTTAGAAACTTGTTTGGGCTGTTGAGAGGAGTAAAAAACCATCAAAAATTTCAATCCTGCATGATTCTACCAAGAAATGTGATTCTTCATTCAAAACCTGATTTTTGCTATTGGGCTCTATTGAATAATGAATGTTTTGAATTTTCTCCAAAAGTAAAGTAGTTACAAACTCATGCTTTTAGAGACTTGTTTGGGCTCATGAGAAGAGTAGAAAAACATCAAAAATTTCAGTCCTGCATGATTCTACCAAGAAATGTGTGTTCATTCAAACCGCTGGTTTTTGATAGTTTGGGCCCTATTGAATAATGAATGTTTTGAATTTTCTCCAAAAGTAAAGTAGTTGCAAACTCATCCTTTTAGAAACTTGTTTGGGCTGTTGAGAGGAGTAATAAACCATCAAAAATTTCAATCCTGCATGATTCTACCAAGAAATGTGATTCTTCATTCAAAACGCTGGTTTTTGCTATTGGGCTCTATTGAATAATGAATGTTTTGAATTTTCTCCAAAAGTAAAGTAGTTGCAAACTCATCCTTTTAGAGACTTGTTTGGGCTCATGAGAGAAGTAGAAAAAAATCAAAAATTTCAGTCCTGCACGATTCTACCAAGAAATGTGTGTTCATTCAAACTGCTGGTTTTTGATATTTTGGGCCCTATTGAATAATGAATGTTTTGAATTTTCTCCAAAAGTAAAGTAGTTGCAAACTCATCCTTTTAGAAACTTGTTTGGGCTGTTGAGAAGAGTAAAAAACCATCAAAAATTTCAATCCTGCATGATTCTACCAAGAAATGTGATTCTTCATTCAAAACCTGATTTTTGCTATTGGGCTCTATTGAATAATGAATGTTTTGAATTTTCTCCAAAAGTAAAGTAGTTGCAAACTCATGCTTTTAGTGACTTGTTTGGGCTCATGAGAGGAGTAGAAAAACATCAAAAATTTCAGTCCTGCATGATTCTACCAAGAAATGTGTGTTCATTCAACCCGCTGGTTTTTGATAGTTTGGGCCCTATTGAATAATGAATGTTTTGAATTTTCTCCAAAAGTAAAGTAGTTGCAAACTCATCCTTTTAGAAACTTGTTTGGGCTGTTGAGAGGAGTAAAAAACCAACAAAAATTTCAATCCTGCATGATTCTACCAAGAAATGTGATTCTTCATTCAAAACGCTAGTTTTTGCTATTGGACTCTATTGAATAATGAATGTTTTGAATTTTCTCCAAAAGTAAAGTAGTTGCAAACTCATCCTTTTAGAGACTTGTTTGGGCTCATGAGAGGAGTAGAAAAACATCAAAAATTTCAGTCCTGCACGATTCTACCAAGAAATGTGTGTTCATTCAAACCGCTGTTTTTTGATATTTTGGGCCCTATTGAATAATGAATGTTTTGAATTTTCTCCAAAAGTAAAGTAGTTGCAAACTCATCCTTTTAGAAACTTGTTTGGGCTGTTGAGAGGAGTAAAAAACCATCAAAAATTTCAATCCTGCTTGATTCTACCAAGAAATGTGATTCTTCATTCAAAACGCTGGTTTTTGCTATTGGGCTCTATTGAATAATGAATGTTTTGAATTTTCTCCAAAAGTAAAGTAGTTGCAAACTCATGCTTTTAGAGACTTGTTTGGGCTCATGAGAGGAGTAGAAAAACATCAAAAATTTCAGTCCTGCATGATTCTACCAAGAAATGTGTGTTCATTGAAACCGCTGGTTTTTGATAGTTTGGGCCCTATTGAATAATGAATGTTTTGAATTTTCTCCAAAAGTAAAGTAGTTGCAAACTCATCCTTTTAGAAACTTGTTTGGGCTGTTGAGAGGAGTAAAAAACCATCAAAAATTTCAATCCTGCATGATTCTACCAAGAAATGTGATTCTTCATTCAAAACGCTGGTTTTTGCTATTGGGCTCTATTGAATAATGAATGTTTTGAATTTTCTCCAAAAGTAAAGTAGTTGCAAACTCATCCTTTTAGAGACTTGTTTGGGCTCATGAGAGGAGTAGAAAAACATCAAAAATTTCAGTCCTGCACGATTCTACCAAGAAATGTGTGTTCATTCAAACCGCTGGTTTTTGATATTTTGGGCCCTATTGAATAATGAATGTTTTGAATTTTCTCCAAAAGTAAAGTAGTTGCAAACTCATCCTTTTAGAAACTTGTTTGGGCTGTTGAGAGGAGTAAAAAACCATCAAAAATTTCAATCCTGCATGATTCTACCAAGAAATGTGATTCTTCATTCAAAACCTGATTTTTGCTATTGGGCTCTATTGAATAATGAATGTTTTGAATTTTCTCCAAAAGTAAAGTAGTTGCAAACTCATGCTTTTAGAGACTTGTTTGGGCTCATGAGAGGAGTAGAAAAACATCAAAAATTTCAGTCCTGCATGATTCTACCAAGAAATGTGTGTTCATTGAAACCGCTGGTTTTTGATAGTTTGGGCCCTATTGAATAATGAATGTTTTGAATTTTCTCCAAAAGTAAAGTAGTTGCAAACTCATCCTTTTAGAAACTTGTTTGGGCTGTTGAGAGGAGTAAAAAACCATCAAAAATTTCAATCCTGCATGATTCTACCAAGAAATGTGATTCTTCATTCAAAACGCTGGTTTTTGCTATTGGGCTCTAATAAATAATGAATGTTTTGAATTTTCTCCAAAAGTAAAGTAGTTGCAAACTCATGCTTTTAGAGACTTGTTTGGGCTCATGAGAGGAGTAGAAAAACATCAAAAATTTCAGTCCTGCATGATTCTACCAAGAAATGTGTGTTCATTGAAACCACTGGTTTTTGATAGTTTGGGCCCTATTGAATAATGAATGTTTTGAATTTTCTCCAAAAGTAAAGTAGTTGCAAACTCATCCTTTTAGAAACTTGTTTGGGCTGTTGAGAGGAGTAAAAAACCATCAAAAATTTCAATCCTGCATGATTCTACCAAGAAATGTGATTCTTCATTCAAAACGCTGGTTTTTGCTATTGGGCTCTATTGAATAATGAATGTTTTGAATTTTCTCCAAAAGTAAAGTAGTTGCAAACTCATCCTTTTAGAGACTTGTTTGGGCTCATGAGAGGAGTAGAAAAAAATCAAAAATTTCAGTCCTGCACGATTCTACCAAGAAATGTGTGTTCATTCAAACTGCTGGTTTTTGATATTTTGGGCCCTATTGAATAATGAATGTTTTGAATTTTCTCCAAAAGAAAAGTAGTTGCAAACTCATCCTTTTAGAAACTTGTTTGGGCTGTTGAGAGGAGTAAAAAACCATCAAAAATTTCAATCCTGCATGATTCTACCAAGAAATGTGATTCTTCATTCAAAACCTGATTTTTGCTATTGGGCTCTATTGAATAATGAATGTTTTGAATTTTCTCCAAAAGTAAAGTAGTTGCAAACTCATGCTTTTAGAGACTTGTTTGGGCTCATGAGAGGAGTAGAAAAACATCAAAAATTTCAGTCCTGCATGATTCTACCAAGAAATGTGTGTTCATTGAAACCGCTAGTTTTTGATAGTTTGGGCCCTATTGAATAATTAATGTTTTGAATTTTCTCCAAAAGTAAAGTAGTTGCAAACTCATCCTTTTAGAAACTTGTTTGGGCTGTTGAGAGGAGTAAAAAACCATCAAAAATTTCAATCCTGCATGATTCTACCAAGAAATGTGATTCTTCATTCAAAACGCTGGTTTTTGCTATTGGGCTCTATTGAATAATGAATGTTTTGAATTTTCTCCAAAAGTAAAGTAGTTGCAAACTCATCCTTTTAGAGACTTGTTTGGGCTCATGAGAGGAGTAGAAAAACATCAAAAATTTCAGTCCTGCATGATTCTACCAAGAAATGTGTGTTCATTCAAACCGCTGGTTTTTGATATTTTGGGCCCTATTGAATAATGAATGTTTTGAATTTTCTCCAAAAGTAAAGTAGTTGCAAACTCATCCTTTTAGAAACTTGTTTGGGCTGTTGAGAGGAGTAAAAAACCATAAAAAATTTCAATCCTGCATGATTCTACCAAGAAATGTGATTCTTCATTCAAAACCTGATTTTTGCTATTGGGCTCTATTGAATAATGAATGTTTTGAATTTTCTCCAAAAGTAAAGTAGTTGCAAACTCATGCTTTTAGAGACTTGTTTGGGCTCATGAGAGGAGTAGAAAAACATCAAAAATTTCAGTCCTGCATGATTCTACCAAGAAATGTGTGTTCATTAAAACCGCTGGTTTTTGATAGTTTGGGCCCTATTGAATAATGAATGTTTTGAATTTTCTCCAAAAGTAAAGTAGTTGCAAACTCATCCTTTTAGAAACTTGTTTGGGCTGTTGAGAGGAGTAAAAAACCATCAAAAATTTTAATCCTGCATGATTCTACCAAGAAATGTGATTCTTCATTCAAAACGCTGGTTTTTGCTATTGGGCTCTATTGAATAATGAATGTTTTGAATTTTCTCCAAAAGTAAAGTAGTTGCAAACTCATGCTTTTAGAGACTTGTTTGGGCTCATGAGAGGAGTAGAAAAACATCAAAAATTTCAGTCCTGCATGATTCTACCAAGAAATGTGTGTTCATTGAAACCGCTGGTTTTTGATAGTTTGGGCCCTATTGAATAATGAATGTTTTGAATTTTCTCCAAAAGTAAAGTAGTTGCAAACTCATCCTTTTAGAAACTTGTTTGGGCTGTTGAGAGGAGTAAAAAACCATCAAAAATTTCAATCCTGCATGATTCTACCAAGAAATGTGATTCTTCATTCAAAACGCTGGTTTTTGCTATTGGGCTCTATTGAATAATGAATGTTTTGAATTTTCTCCAAAAGTAAAGTAGTTGCAAACTCATCCTTTTAGAGACTTGTTTGGGCTCATGAGAGGAGTAGAAAAACATCAAAAATTTCAGTCCTGCACGATTCTACCAAGAAATGTGTGTTCATTCAAACCGCTGTTTTTTGATATTTTGGGCCCTATTGAATAATGAATGTTTTGAATTTTCTCCAAAAGTAAAGTAGTTGCAAACTCATCCTTTTAGAAACTTGTTTGGGCTGTTGAGAGGAGTAAAAAACCATCAAAAATTTCAATCCTGCTTGATTCTACCAAGAAATGTGATTCTTCATTCAAAACGCTGGTTTTTGCTATTGGGCTCTATTGAATAATGAATGTTTTGAATTTTCTCCAAAAGTAAAGTAGTTGCAAACTCATGCTTTTAGAGACTTGTTTGGGCTCATGAGAGGAGTAGAAAAACATCAAAAATTTCAGTCCTGCATGATTCTACCAAGAAATGTGTGTTCATTGAAACCGCTGGTTTTTGATAGTTTGGGCCCTATTGAATAATGAATGTTTTGAATTTTCTCCAAAAGTAAAGTAGTTGCAAACTCATCCTTTTAGAAACTTGTTTGGGCTGTTGAGAGGAGTAAAAAACCATCAAAAATTTCAATCCTGCATGATTCTACCAAGAAATGTGATTCTTCATTCAAAACGCTGGTTTTTGCTATTGGGCTCTATTGAATAATGAATGTTTTGAATTTTCTCCAAAAGTAAAGTAGTTGCAAACTCATCCTTTTAGAGACTTGTTTGGGCTCATGAGAGGAGTAGAAAAACATCAAAAATTTCAGTCCTGCACGATTCTACCAAGAAATGTGTGTTCATTCAAACCGCTGGTTTTTGATATTTTGGGCCCTATTGAATAATGAATGTTTTGAATTTTCTCCCAAAGTAAAGTAGTTGCAAACTCATCCTTTTAGAAACTTGTTTGGGCTGTTGAGAGGAGTAAAAAACCATCAAAAATTTCAATCCTGCATGATTCTACCAAGAAATGTGATTCTTCATTCAAAACCTGATTTTTGCTATTGGGCTCTATTGAATAATGAATGTTTTGAATTTTCTCCAAAAGTAAAGTAGTTACAAACTCATGCTTTTAGAGACTTGTTTGGGCTCATGAGAAGAGTAGAAAAACATCAAAAATTTCAGTCCTGCATGATTCTACCAAGAAATGTGTGTTCATTGAAACCGCTGGTTTTTGATAGTTTGGGCCCTATTGAATAATGAATGTTTTGAATTTTCTCCAAAAGTAAAGTAGTTGCAAACTCATCCTTTTAGAAACTTGTTTGGGCTGTTGAGAGGAGTAAAAAACCATCAAAAATTTCAATCCTGCATGATTCTACCAAGAAATGTGATTCTTCATTCAAAACCTGATTTTTGCTATGGGGCTCTATTGAATAATGAATGTTTTGAATTTTCTCCAAAAGTAAAGTAGTTGCAAACTCATGCTTTTAGAGACTTGTTTGGGCTCATGAGAGGAGTAGAAAAACATCAAAAATTTCAGTCCTGCATGATTCTACCAAGAAATGTGTGTTCATTGAAACCGCTGGTTTTTGATAGTTTGGGCCCTATTGAATAATGAATGTTTTGAATTTTCTCCAAAAGTAAAGTAGTTGCAAACTCATCCTTTTAGAAACTTGTTTGGGCTGTTGAGAGGAGTAAAAAACCATCAAAAATTTCAATCCTGCATGATTCTACCAAGAAATGTGATTCTTCATTCAAAACGCTGGTTTTTGCTATTGGGCTCTATTGAATAATGAATGTTTTGAATTTTCTCCAAAAGTAAAGTAGTTGCAAACTCATCCTTTTAGAGACTTGTTTGAGCTCATGAGAGAAGTAGAAAAAAATCAAAAATTTCAGTCCTGCACGATTCTACCAAGAAATGTGTGTTCATTCAAACTGCTGGTTTTTGATATTTTGGGCCCTATTGAATAATGAATGTTTTGAATTTTCTCCAAAAGTAAAGTAGTTGCAAACTCATCCTTTTAGAAACTTGTTTGGGCTGTTGAGAAGAGTAAAAAACCATCAAAAATTTCAATCCTGCATGATTCTACCAAGAAATGTGATTCTTCATTCAAAACCTGATTTTTGCTATTGGGCTCTATTGAATAATGAATGTTTTGAATTTTCTCCAAAAGTAAAGTAGTTGCAAACTCATGCTTTTAGAGACTTGTTTGGGCTCATGAGAGGAGTAGAAAAACATCAAAAATTTCAGTCCTGCATGATTCTACCAAGAAATGTGTGTTCATACAAACCGCTGGTTTTTGATAGTTTGGGCCCTATTGAATAATGAATGTTTTGAATTTTCTCCAAAAGTAAAGTAGTTGCAAACTCATCCTTTTAGAAACTTGTTTGGGCTGTTGAGAGGAGTAAAAAACCATCAAAAATTTCAATCCTGCATGATTCTACCAAGAAATGTGATTCTTCATTCAAAACGCTGGTTTTTGCTATTGGGCTCTATTGAACAATGAATGTTTTGAATTTTCTCCAAAAGTAAACTAGTTGCAAACTCATCCTTTTAGAGACTTGTTTGGGCTCATGAGAGGAGTAGAAAAACATCAAAAATTTCAGTCCTGCATGATTCTACCAAGAAATGTGTGTTCATTGAAACCGCTGGTTTTTGATAGTTTGGGCCCTATTGAATAATGAATGTTTTGAATTTTCTCCAAAAGTAAAGTAGTTGCAAACTCATCCTTTTAGAAGCTTGTTTGGGCTGTTGAGAGGAGTAAAAAACCATCAAAAATTTCAATCCTGCATGATTCTACCAAGAAATGTGATTCTTCATTCAAAACGCTGGTTTTTGCTATTGGGCTCTATTGAATAATGAATGTTTTGAATTTTCTCCAAAAGTAAAGTAGTTGCAAACTCATCCTTTTAGAGACTTGTTTGGGCTCATGAGAGAAGTAGAAAAAAATCAAAAATTTCAGTCCTGCACGATTCTACCAAGAAATGTGTGTTCATTCAAACTGCTGGTTTTTGATATTTTGGGCCCTATTGAATAATGAATGTTTTGAATTTTCTCCAAAAGTAAAGTAGTTGCAAACTCATGCTTTTAGAGATTTGTTTGGGCTCATGAGAGGAGTAGAAAAACATCAAAAATTTCAGTCCTGCATGATTCTACCAAGAAATGTGTGTTCATTGAAACCGCTGGTTTTTGATAGTTTGGGCCCTATTGAATAATGAATGTTTTGAATTTTCTCCAAAAGTAAAGTAGTTGCAAACTCATCCTTTTAGAAACTTGTTTGGGCTGTTGAGAGGAGTAAAAAACCATCAAAAATTTCAATCCTGCATGATTCTACCAAGAAATGTGATTCTTCATTCAAAACCTGATTTTTGCTATGGGGCTCTATTGAATAATGAATGTTTTGAATTTTCTCCAAAAGTAAAGTAGTTGCAAACTCATGCTTTTAGAGACTTGTTTGGGCTCATGAGAGAAGTAGAAAAACATCAAAAATTTCAGTCCTGCATGATTCTACCAAGAAATGTGTGTTCATTGAAACCGCTGGTTTTTGATAGTTTGGGCCCTATTGAATAATGAATGTTTTGAATTTTCTCCAAAAGTAAAGTAGTTGCAAACTCATCCTTTTAGAAACTTGTTTGGGCTGTTGAGAGGAGTAAAAAACCATCAAAAATTTCAATCCTGCATGATTCTACCAAGAAATGTGATTCTTCATTCAAAACGCTGGTTTTTGCTATTGGGCTCTATTGAATAATGAATGTTTTGAATTTTCTCCAAAAGTAAAGTAGTTGCAAACTCATCCTTTTAGAGACTTGTTTGGGCTCATGAGAGAAGTAGAAAAAAATCAAAAATTTCAGTCCTGCACGATTCTACCAAGAAATGTGTGTTCATTCAAACTGCTGGTTTTTGATATTTTGGGCCCTATTGAATAATGAATGTTTTGAATTTTCTCCAAAAGTAAAGTAGTTGCAAACTCATCCTTTTAGAAACTTGTTTGGGCTGTTGAGAAGAGTAAAAAACCATCAAAAATTTCAATCCTGCATGATTCTACCAAGAAATGTGATTCTTCATTCAAAACCTGATTTTTGCTATTGGGCTCTATTGAATAATGAATGTTTTGAATTTTCTCCAAAAGTAAAGTAGTTGCAAACTCATGCTTTTAGAGACTTGTTTGGGCTCATGAGAGGAGTAGAAAAACATCAAAAATTTCAGTCCTGCATGATTCTACCAAGAAATGTGTGTTCATTCAACCCGCTGGTTTTTGATAGTTTGGGCCCTATTGAATAATGAATGTTTTGAATTTTCTCCAAAAGTAAAGTAGTTGCAAACTCATCCTTTTAGAAACTTGTTTGGGCTGTTGAGAGGAGTAAAAAACCAACAAAAATTTCAATCCTGCATGATTCTACCAAGAAATGTGATTCTTCATTCAAAACGCTGGTTTTTGCTATTGGGCTCTATTGAATAATGAATGTTTTGAATTTTCTCCAAAAGTAAAGTAGTTGCAAACTCATCCTTTTAGAGACTTGTTTGGGCTCATGAGAGGAGTAGAAAAACATCAAAAATTTCAGTCCTGCACGATTCTACCAAGAAATGTGTGTTCATTCAAACCGCTGTTTTTTGATATTTTGGGCCCTATTGAATAATGAATGTTTTGAATTTTCTCCAAAAGTAAAGTAGTTGCAAACTCATCCTTTTAGAAACTTGTTTGGGCTGTTGAGAGGAGTAAAAAACCATCAAAAATTTCAATCCTGCTTGATTCTACCAAGAAATGTGATTCTTCATTCAAAACGCTGGTTTTTGCTATTGGGCTCTATTGAATAATGAATGTTTTGAATTTTCTCCAAAAGTAAAGTAGTTGCAAACTCATGCTTTTAGAGACTTGTTTGGGCTCATGAGAGGAGTAGAAAAACATCAAAAATTTCAGTCCTGCATGATTCTACCAAGAAATGTGTGTTCATTGAAACCGCTGGTTTTTGATAGTTTGGGCCCTATTGAATAATGAATGTTTTGAATTTTCTCCAAAAGTAAAGTAGTTGCAAACTCATCCTTTTAGAAACTTGTTTGGGCTGTTGAGAGGAGTAAAAAACCATCAAAAATTTCAATCCTGCATGATTCTACCAAGAAATGTGATTCTTCATTCAAAACGCTGGTTTTTGCTATTGGGCTCTATTAAATAATGAATGTTTTGAATTTTCTCCAAAAGTAAAGTAGTTGCAAACTCATGCTTTTAGAGACTTGTTTGGGCTCATGAGAGGAGTAGAAAAACATCAAAAATTTCAGTCCTGCATGATTCTACCAAGAAATGTGTGTTCATTGAAACCACTGGTTTTTGATAGTTTGGGCCCTATTGAATAATGAATGTTTTGAAGTTTCTCCAAAAGTAAAGTAGTTGCAAACTCATCCTTTTAGAAACTTGTTTGGGCTGTTGAGAGGAGTAAAAAACCATCAAAAATTTCAATCCTGCATGATTCTACCAAGAAATGTGATTCTTCATTCAAAACGCTGGTTTTTGCTATTGGGCTCTATTGAATAATGAATGTTTTGAATTTTCTCCAAAAGTAAAGTAGTTGCAAACTCATCCTTTTAGAGACTTGTTTGGGCTCATGAGAGGAGTAGAAAAAAATCAAAAATTTCAGTCCTGCACGATTCTACCAAGAAATGTGTGTTCATTGAAACCGCTAGTTTTTGATAGTTTGGGCCCTATTGAATAATTAATGTTTTGAATTTTCTCCAAAAGTAAAGTAGTTGCAAACTCATCCTTTTAGAAACTTGTTTGGGCTGTTGAGAGGAGTAAAAAACCATCAAAAATTTCAATCCTGCATGATTCTACCAAGAAATGTGATTCTTCATTCACAACGCTGGTTTTTGCTATTGAGCTCTATTGAATAATGAATGTTTTGAATTTTCTCCAAAAGTAAAGTAGTTGCAAACTCATGCTTTTAGAGACTTGTTTGGGCTCATGAGAGGAGTAGAAAAACATCAAAAATTTCAGTCCTGCATGATTCTACCAAGAAATGTGTGTTCATTGAAACCGCTGGTTTTTGATAGTTTGGGCCCTATTGAATAATGAATGTTTTGAATTTTCTCCCAAAGTAAAGTAGTTGCAAACTCATCCTTTTAGAAACTTGTTTGGGCTGTTGAGAGGAGTAAAAAACCATCAAAAATTTCAATCCTGCATGATTCTACCAAGAAATGTGATTCTTCATTCAAAACCTGATTTTTGCTATTGGGCTCTATTGAATAATGAATGTTTTGAATTTTCTCCAAAAGTAAAGTAGTTACAAACTCATGCTTTTAGAGACTTGTTTGGGCTCATGAGAAGAGTAGAAAAACATCAAAAATTTCAGTCCTGCATGATTCTACCAAGAAATGTGTGTTCATTCAAACCGCTGGTTTTTGATAGTTTGGGCCCTATTGAATAATGAATGTTTTGAATTTTCTCCAAAAGTAAAGTAGTTGCAAACTCATCCTTTTAGAAACTTGTTTGGGCTGTTGAGAGGAGTAAAAAACCATCAAAAATTTCAATCCTGCATGATTCTACCAAGAAATGTGATTCTTCATTCAAAACCTGATTTTTGCTATTGGGCTCTATTGAATAATGAATGTTTTGAATTTTCTCCAAAAGTAAAGTAGTTGCAAACTCATGCTTTTAGAGACTTGTTTGGGCTCATGAGGGGAGTAGAAAAACATCAAAAATTTCAGTCCTGCATGATTCTACCAAGAAATGTGTGTTCATTGAAACAGCTGGTTTTTGATAGTTTGGGCCCTATTGAATAATGAATGTTTTGAATTTTCTCCAAAAGTAAAGTAGTTGCAAACTCATCCTTTTAGAAACTTGTTTGGGCTGTTGAGAGGAGTAAA
The DNA here is from genome assembly GCF_039654945.1 of Dendrobates tinctorius. Lineage (NCBI taxonomy): Eukaryota > Metazoa > Chordata > Amphibia > Anura > Dendrobatidae > Dendrobates > Dendrobates tinctorius. The sequence continues at coordinate 5,546,528 of NW_027361945.1, forward strand.
AAACCATCAAAAATTTCAATCCTGCATGATTCTACCAAGAAATGTGATTCTTCATTCAAAACGCTGGTTTTTACTATTGGGCTCTATTGAATAATGAATGTTTTGAATTTTCTCCAAAAGTAAAGTAGTTGCAAACTCAACCTTTTAGAGACTTGTTTGGGCTCATGAGAGGAGTAGAAAAACATAAAAAATTTCAGTCCTGCACGATTCTACCAAGAAATGTGTGTTCATTCAAACCGCTGGTTTTTGATATTTTGGGCCCTATTGAATAATGAATGTTTTGAATTTTCTCCAAAAGTAAAGTAGTTGCAAACTCATCCTTTTAGAAACTTGTTTGGGCTGTTGAGAGGAGTAAAAGACCATCAAAAATTTCAATCCTGCATGATTCTACCAAGAAATGTGATTCTTCATTCAAAACGCTGGTTTTTACTATTGGGCTCTATTGAATAATGAATGTTTTGAATTTTCTCCAAAAGTAAATTAGTTGCAAACTCATCCTTTTAGAAACTTGTTTGGGCTGTTGAGAGGAGTAAAAAACCATCAAAAATTTCAATCCTGCATGATTCTACCAAGAAATGTGATTCTTCATTCAAAACGCTGGTTTTTGCTATTGGGCTCTATTGAATAATGAATGTTTTGAATTTTCTCCAAAAGTAAAGTAGTTGCAAACTCATCCTTTTAGAGACTTGTTTGGGCTCATGAGAGGAGTAGAAAAACATCAAAAATTTCAGTCCTGCATGATTCTACCAAGAAATGTGTGTTCATTGAAACCGCTGGTTTTTGATACTTTGGGCCCTATTGAATAATGAATGTTTTGAATTTTCTCCAAAAGTAAAGTAGTTGCAAACTCATCCTTTTAGAAACTTGTTTGGGCTGTTGAGAGGAGTAAAAAACCATCAAAAATTTTAATCCTGCATGATTCTACCAAGAAATGTGATTCTTCATTCAAAACGCTGGTTTTTGCTATTGGGCTCTATTGAATAATGAATGTTTTGAATTTTCTCCAAAAGTAAAGTAGTTGCAAACTCATGCTTTTAGAGACTTGTTTGGGCTCATGAGAGGAGTAGAAAAACATCAAAAATTTCAGTCCTGCATGATTCTACCAAGAAATGTGTGTTCATTGAAACCGCTGGTTTTTGATAGTTTGGGCCCTATTGAATAATGAATGTTTTGAATTTTCTCCAAAAGTAAAGTAGTTGCAAACTCATCCTTTTAGAAACTTGTTTGGGCTGTTGAGAGGAGGAAAAAACCATCAAAAATTTCAATCCTGCATGATTCTACCAAGAAATGTGATTCTTCATTCAAAACGCTGGTTTTTGCTATTGGGCTCTATTGAATAATGAATGTTTTGAATTTTCTCCAAAAGTAAAGTAGTTGCAAACTCATGCTTTTAGAGATTTGTTTGGGCTCATGAGAGGAGTAGAAAAACATCAAAAATTTCAGTCCTGCATGATTCTACCAAGAAATGTGTGTTCATTGAAACCACTGGTTTTTGATAGTTTGGGCCCTATTGAATAATGAATGTTTTGAATTTTCTCCAAAAGTAAAGTAGTTGCAAACTCATCCTTTTAGAAACTTGTTTGGGCTGTTGAGAGGAGTAAAAAACCATCAAAAATTTCAATCCTGCATGATTCTACCAAGAAATGTGATTCTTCATTCAAAACCTGATTTTTGCTATGGGGCTCTATTGAATAATGAATGTTTTGAATTTTCTCCAAAAGTAAAGTAGTTGCAAACTCATGCTTTTAGAGACTTGTTTGGGCTCATGAGAGGAGTAGAAAAACATCAAAAATTTCAGTCCTGCATGATTCTACCAAGAAATGTGTGTTCATTGAAACCGCTGGTTTTTGATAGTTTGGGCCCTATTGAATAATGAATGTTTTGAATTTTCTCCAAAAGTAAAGTAGTTGCAAACTCATCCTTTTAGAAACTTGTTTGGGCTGTTGAGAGGAGTAAAAAACCATCAAAAATTTCAATCCTGCATGATTCTACCAAGAAATGTGATTCTTCATTCAAAACGCTGGTTTTTGCTATTGGGCTCTATTGAATAATGAATGTTTTGAATTTTCTCCAAAAGTAAAGTAGTTGCAAACTCATCCTTTTAGAGACTTGTTTGCGCTCATGAGAGAAGTAGAAAAAAATCAAAAATTTCAGTCCTGCACGATTCTACCAAGAAATGTGTGTTCATTCAAACTGCTGGTTTTTGATATTTTGGGCCCTATTGAATAATGAATGTTTTGAATTTTCTCCAAAAGTAAAGTAGTTGCAAACTCATCCTTTTAGAAACTTGTTTGGGCTGTTGAGAAGAGTAAAAAACCATCAAAAATTTCAATCCTGCATGATTCTACCAAGAAATGTGATTCTTCATTCAAAACCTGATTTTTGCTATTGGGCTCTATTGAATAATGAATGTTTTGAATTTTCTCCAAAAGTAAAGTAGTTGCAAACTCATGCTTTTAGAGACTTGTTTGGGCTCATGAGAGGAGTAGAAAAACATCAAAAATTTCAGTCCTGCATGATTCTACCAAGAAATGTGTGTTCATACAAACCGCTGGTTTTTGATAGTTTGGGCCCTATTGAATAATGAATGTTTTGAATTTTCTCCAAAAGTAAAGTAGTTGCAAACTCATCCTATTAGAAACTTGTTTGGGCTGTTGAGAGGAGTAAAAAACCATCAAAAATTTCAATCCTGCATGATTCTACCAAGAAATGTGATTCTTCATTCAAAACGCTGGTTTTTGCTATTGGGCTCTATTGAATAATGAATGTTTTGAATTTTCTCCAAAAGTAAAGTAGTTGCAAACTCATCCTTTTAGAGACTTGTTTGGGCTCATGAGAGGAGTAGAAAAACATCAAAAATTTCAGTCCTGCATGATTCTACCAAGAAATGTGTGTTCATTGAAACCGCTGGTTTTTGATAGTTTGGGCCCTATTGAATAATGAATGTTTTGAATTTTCTCCAAAAGTAAAGTAGTTGCAAACTCATCCTTTTAGAAACTTGTTTGGGCTGTTGAGAGGAGTAAAAAACCATCAAAAATTTCAATCCTGCATGATTCTACCAAGAAATGTGATTCTTCATTCAAAACGCTGGTTTTTGCTATTGGGCTCTATTGAATAATGAATGTTTTGAATTTTCTCCAAAAGTAAAGTAGTTGCAAACTCATCCTTTTAGAGACTTGTTTGGGCTCATGAGAGAAGTAGAAAAAAATCAAAAATTTCAGTCCTGCACGATTCTACCAAGAAATGTGTGTTCATTCAAACTGCTGGTTTTTGATATTTTGGGCCCTATTGAATAATGAATGTTTTGAATTTTCTCCAAAAGTAAAGTAGTTGCAAACTCATCCTTTTAGAAACTTGTTTGGGCTGTTGAGAAGAGTAAAAAACCATCAAAAATTTCAATCCTGCATGATTCTACCAAGAAATGTGATTCTTCATTCAAAACCTGATTTTTGCTATTGGGCTCTATTGAATAATGAATGTTTTGAATTTTCTCCAAAAGTAAAGTAGTTGCAAACTCATGCTTTTAGAGACTTGTTTGGGCTCATGAGAGGAGTAGAAAAACATCAAAAATTTCAGTCCTGCATGATTCTACCAAGAAATGTGTGTTCATTCAACCCGCTGGTTTTTGATAGTTTGGGCCCTATTGAATAATGAATGTTTTGAATTTTCTCCAAAAGTAAAGTAGTTGCAAACTCATCCTTTTAGAAACTTGTTTGGGCTGTTGAGAGGAGTAAAAAACCAACAAAAATTTCAATCCTGCATGATTCTACCAAGAAATGTGATTCTTCATTCAAAACGCTGGTTTTTGCTATTGGGCTCTATTGAATAATGAATGTTTTGAATTTTCTCCAAAAGTAAAGTAGTTGCAAACTCATCCTTTTAGAGACTTGTTTGGGCTCATGAGAGGAGTAGAAAAACATCAAAAATTTCAGTCCTGCACGATTCTACCAAGAAATGTGTGTTCATTCAAACCGCTGTTTTTTGATATTTTGGGCCCTATTGAATAATGAATGTTTTGAATTTTCTCCAAAAGTAAAGTAGTTGCAAACTCATCCTTTTAGAAACTTGTTTGGGCTGTTGAGAGGAGTAAAAAACCATCAAAAATTTCAATCCTGCTTGATTCTACCAAGAAATGTGATTCTTCATTCAAAACGCTGGTTTTTGCTATTGGGCTCTATTGAATAATGAATGTTTTGAATTTTCTCCAAAAGTAAAGTAGTTGCAAACTCATGCTTTTAGAGACTTGTTTGGGCTCATGAGAGGAGTAGAAAAACATCAAAAATTTCAGTCCTGCATGATTCTACCAAGAAATGTGTGTTCATTGAAACCGCTGGTTTTTGATAGTTTGGGCCCTATTGAATAATGAATGTTTTGAATTTTCTCCAAAAGTAAAGTAGTTGCAAACTCATCCTTTTAGAAACTTGTTTGGGCTGTTGAGAGGAGTAAAAAACCATCAAAAATTTCAATCCTGCATGATTCTACCAAGAAATGTGATTCTTCATTCAAAACGCTGGTTTTTGCTATTGGGCTCTATTGAATAATGAATGTTTTGAATTTTCTCCAAAAGTAAAGTAGTTGCAAACTCATCCTTTTAGAGACTTGTTTGGGCTCATGAGAGGAGTAGAAAAACATCAAAAATTTCAGTCCTGCACGATTCTACCAAGAAATGTGTGTTCATTCAAACCGCTGGTTTTTGATATTTTGGGCCCTATTGAATAATGAATGTTTTGAATTTTCTCCCAAAGTAAAGTAGTTGCAAACTCATCCTTTTAGAAACTTGTTTGGGCTGTTGAGAGGAGTAAAAAACCATCAAAAATTTCAATCCTGCATGATTCTACCAAGAAATGTGATTCTTCATTCAAAACCTGATTTTTGCTATTGGGCTCTATTGAATAATGAATGTTTTGAATTTTCTCCAAAAGTAAAGTAGTTACAAACTCATGCTTTTAGAGACTTGTTTGGGCTCATGAGAAGAGTAGAAAAACATCAAAAATTTCAGTCCTGCATGATTTTACCAAGAAATGTGTGTTCATTCAAACCGCTGGTTTTTGATAGTTTGGGCCCTATTGAATAATGAATGTTTTGAATTTTCTCCAAAAGTAAAGTAGTTGCAAACTCATCCTTTTAGAAACTTGTTTGGGCTGTTGAGAGGAGTAAAAAACCATCAAAAATTTCAATCCTGCATGATTCTACCAAGAAATGTGATTCTTCATTCAAAACCTGATTTTTGCTATTGGGCTCTATTGAATAATGAATGTTTTGAATTTTCTCCAAAAGTAAAGTAGTTGCAAACTCATGCTTTTAGAGACTTGTTTGGGCTCATGAGGGGAGTAGAAAAACATCAAAAATTTCAGTCCTGCATGATTCTACCAAGAAATGTGTGTTCATTGAAACCGCTGGTTTTTGATAGTTTGGGCCCTATTGAATAATGAATGTTTTGAATTTTCTCCAAAAGTAAAGTAGTTGCAAACTCATCCTTTTAGAAACTTGTTTGGGCTGTTGAGAGGAGTAAAAAACCATCAAAAATTTCAATCCTGCATGATTCTACCAAGAAATGTGATTCTTCATTCAAAACGCTGGTTTTTACTATTGGGCTCTATTGAATAATGAATGTTTTGAATTTTCCCCAAAAGTAAAGTAGTTGCAAACTCATCCTTTTAGAGAATTGTTTGGGCTCATGAGAGGAGTAGAAAAACATCAAAAATTTCAGTCCTGCACGATTCTACCAAGAAATGTGTGTTCATTCAAACCGCTGGTTTTTGATAGTTTGGGCCCTATTGAATAATGAATGTTTTGAATTTTCTCCAAAAGTAAAGTAGTTGCAAACTCATCCTTTTAGAAACTTGTTTGGGCTGTTGAGAGGAGTAAAAAACCATCAAAAATTTCAATCCTGCATGATTCTACCAAGAAATGTGATTCTTCATTCAAAACGCTGGTTTTTACTATTGGGCTCTATTGAATAATGAATGTTTTGAATTTTCTCCAAAAGTAAAGTAGTTGCAAACTCATCCTTTTAGAAACTTGTTTGGGCTGTTGAGAGGAGTAAAAAACCATCAAAAATTTCAATCCTGCATGATTCTACCAAGAAATGTGATTCTTCATTCAAAACGCTGGTTTTTGCTATTGGGCTCTATTGAATAATGAATATTTTGAATTTTCTCCAAAAGTAAAGTAGTTGCAAACTCATGCTTTTAGAGACTTGTTTGGGCTCATGAGAGGAGTAGAAAAACATCAAAAATTTCAGTCCTGCATGATTCTACCAAGAAATGTGTGTTCATTGAAACCGCTGGTTTTTGATAGTTTGGGCCCTATTGAATAATGAATGTTTTGAATTTTCTCCAAAAGTAAAGTAGTTGCAAACTCATCCTTTTAGAAACTTGTTTGGGCTGTTGAGAGGAGTAAAAAACCATCAAAAATTTCAATCCTGCATGATTCTACCAAGAAATGTGATTCTTCATTCAAAACGCTGGTTTTTGCTATTGGGCTCTATTGAATAATGAATGTTTTGAATTTTCTCCAAAAGTAAAGTAGTTGCAAACTCATCCTTTTAGAGACTTGTTTGGGCTCATGAGAGGAGTAGAAAAACATCAAAAATTTCAGTCCTGCACGATTCTACCAAGAAATGTGTGTTCATTCAAACCGCTGGTTTTTGATATTTTGGGCCCTATTGAATAATGAATGTTTTGAATTTTCTCCAAAAGTAAAGTAGTTGCAAACTCATCCTTTTAGAAACTTGTTTGGGCTGTTGAGAGGAGTAAAAAACCATGAAAAATTTCAATCCTGCATGATTCTACCAAGAAATGTGATTCTTCATTCAAAACGCTGGTTTTTGCTATTGGGCTCTATTGAATAATGAATGTTTTGAATTTTCTCCAAAAGTAAAGTTGTTGTAAACTCATCCTTTTAGAGACTTGTTTGGGCTCATGAGAGGAGGAGAAAAACATCAAAAATTTCAGTCCTGCACGATTCTACCAAGAAATGTGTGTTCATTCAAACCGCTGGTTTTTGATATTTTGGGCCCTATTGAATAATGAATGTTTTGAATTTTCTCGAAAAGTAAAGTAGTTGCAAACTCATCCTTTTAGAAACTTGTTTGGGCTGTTGAGAGGAGTAAAAAACCATCAAAAATTTCAATCCTGCATGATTCTACCAAGAAATGTGATTCTTCATTCACAACGCTGGTTTTTGCTATTGGGCTCTATTGAATAATGAATGTTTTGAATTTTCTCCAAAAGTAAAGTAGTTGCAAACTCATGCTTTTAGAGACTTGTTTGGGCTCATGAGAGGAGTAGAAAAACATCAAAAATTTCAGTCCTGCATGATTCTACCAAGAAATGTGTGTTCATTGAAACCGCTGGTTTTTGATAGTTTGGGCCCTATTGAATAATGAATGTTTTGAATTTTCTCCAAAAGTAAAGTAGTTGCAAACTCATCCTTTTAGAAACTTGTTTGGGCTGTTGAGAGGAGTAAAAAACCATCAAAAATTTCAATCCTGCATGATTCTACCAAGAAATGTGATTCTTCATTCAAAACGCTGGTTTTTGCTATTGGGCTCTATTGAATAATGAATGTTTTGAATTTTCTCCAAAAGTAAAGTAGTTGCAAACTCATCCTTTTAGAGACTTGTTTGGCCTCATGAGAGGAGTAGAAAAACATCAAAAATTTCAGTCCTGCACGATTCTACCAAGAAATGTGTGTTCATTCAAACCGCTGGTTTTTGATATTTTGGGCCCTATTGAATAATGAATGTTTTGAATTTTCTCCAAAAGTAAAGTAGTTGCAAACTCATCCTTTTAGAAACTTGTTTGGGCTGTTGAAAGGAGTAAAAAACCATCAAAAATTTCAATCCTGCATGATTCTACCAAGAAATGTGATTCTTCATTCAAAACCTGATTTTTGCTATTGGGCTCTATTGAATAATGAATGTTTTGAATTTTCTCCAAAAGTAAAGTAGTTGCAAACTCATGCTTTTAGAGACTTGTTTGGGCTCATGAGAGGAGTAGAAAAACATCAAAAATTTCAGTCCTGCATGATTCTACCAAGAAATGTGTGTTCATTGAAACCGCTGGTTTTTGATAGTTTGGGCCCTATTGAATAATGAATGTTTTGAATTTTCTCCAAAAGTAAAGTAGTTGCAAACTCATCCTTTTAGAAACTTGTTTGGGCTGTTGAGAGGAGTAAAAAACCATCAAAAATTTCAATCCTGCATGATTCTACCAAGAAATGTGATTCTTCATTCAAAACGCTGGTTTTTGCTATTGGGCTCTATTGAATAATGAATGTTTTGAATTTTCTCCAAAAGTAAAGTAGTTGCAAACTCATCCTTTTAGAGACTTGTTTGGCCTCATGAGAGGAGTAGAAAAACATCAAAAATTTCAGTCCTGCACGATTCTACCAAGAAATGTGTGTTCATTCAAACCGCTGGTTTTTGATATTTTGGGCCCTATTGAATAATGAATGTTTTGAATTTTCTCCAAAAGTAAAGTAGTTGCAAACTCATCCTTTTAGAAACTTGTTTGGGCTGTTGAAAGGAGTAAAAAACCATCAAAAATTTCAATCCTGCATGATTCTACCAAGAAATGTGATTCTTCATTCAAAACCTGATTTTTGCTATTGGGCTCTATTGAATAATGAATGTTTTGAATTTTCTCCAAAAGTAAAGTAGTTGCAAACTCATGCTTTTAGAGACTTGTTTGGGCTCATGAGAGGAGTAGAAAAACATCAAAAATTTCAGTCCTGCATGATTCTACCAAGAAATGTGTGTTCATTGAAACCGCTGGTTTTTGATAGTTTGGGCCCTATTGAATAATGAATGTTTTGAATTTTCTCCAAAAGTAAAGTAGTTGCAAACTCATCCTTTTAGAAACTTGTTTGGGCTGTTGAGAGGAGTAAAAAACCATCAAAAATTTCAATCCTGCATGATTCTACCAAGAAATGTGATTCTTCATTCAAAACGCTGGTTTTTGCTATTGGGCTCTATTAAATAATGAATGTTTTGAATTTTCTCCAAAAGTAAAGTAGTTGCAAACTCATGCTTTTAGAGACTTGTTTGGGCTCATGAGAGGAGTAGAAAAACATCAAAAATTTCAGTCCTGGATGATTCTACCAAGAAATGTGTGTTCATTGAAACCACTGGTTTTTGATAGTTTGGGCCCTATTGAATAATGAATGTTTTGAATTTTCTCCAAAAGTAAAGTAGTTGCAAACTCATCCTTTTAGAAACTTGTTTGGGCTGTTGAGAGGAGTAAAAAACCATCAAAAATTTCAATCCTGCATGATTCTACCAAGAAATGTGATTCTTCATTCAAAACGCTGGTTTTTGCTATTGGGCTCTATTGAATAATGAATGTTTTGAATTTTCTCCAAAAGTAAAGTAGTTGCAAACTCATCCTTTTAGAGACTTGTTTGGGCTCATGAGAGGAGTAGAAAAAAATCAAAAATTTCAGTCCTGCACGATTCTACCAAGAAATGTGTGTTCATTCAAACTGCTGGTTTTTGATATTTTGGGCCCTATTGAATAATGAATGTTTTGAATTTTCTCCAAAAGTAAAGTAGTTGCAAACTCATCCTTTTAGAAACTTGTTTGGGCTGTTGAGAGGAGTAAAAAACCATCAAAAATTTCAATCCTGCATGATTCTACCAAGAAATGTGATTCTTCATTCAAAACCTGATTTTTGCTATTGGGCTCTATTGAATAATGAATGTTTTGAATTTTCTCCAAAAGTAAAGTAGTTGCAAACTCATGCTTTTAGAGACTTGTTTGGGCTCATGAGAGGAGTAGAAAAACATCAAAAATTTCAGTCCTGCATGATTCTACCAAGAAATGTGTGTTCATTGAAACCGCTAGTTTTTGACAGTTTGGGCCCTATTGAATAATTAATGTTTTGAATTTTCTCCAAAAGTAAAGTAGTTGCAAACTCATCCTTTTAGAAACTTGTTTGGGCTGTTGAGAGGAGTAAAAAACCATCAAAAATTTCAATCCTGCATGATTCTACCAAGAAATGTGATTCTTCATTCACAACGCTGGTTTTTGCTATTGAGCTCTATTGAATAATGAATGTTTTGAATTTTCTCCAAAAGTAAAGTAGTTGCAAACTCATGCTTTTAGAGACTTGTTTGGGCTCATGAGAGGAGTAGAAAAACATCAAAAATTTCAGTCCTGCATGATTCTACCAAGAAATGTGTGTTCATTGAAACCGCTGGTTTTTGATAGTTTGGGCCCTATTGAATAATGAATGTTTTGAATTTTCTCCAAAAGCAAAGTAGTTGCAAACTCATCCTTTTAGAAACTTGTTTGGGCTGTTGAGAGGAGTAAAAAACCATCAAAAATTTCAATCCTGCATGATTCTACCAAGAAATGTGATTCTTCATTCAAAACGCTGGTTTTTGCTATTGGGCTCTATCGAATAATGAATGTTTTGAATTTTCTCCAAAAGTAAAGTAGTTGCAAACTCATCCTTTTAGAGACTTGTTTGGGCTCATGAGAGGAGTAGAAAAACATCAAAAATTTCAGTCCTGCATGATTCTACCAAGAAATGTGTGTTCATTCAAACCGCTGGTTTTTGATATTTTGGGCCCTATTGAATAATGAATGTTTTGAATTTTCTCCAAAAGTAAAGTAGTTGCAAACTCATCCTTTTAGAAACTTGTTTGGGCTGTTGAGAGGAGTAAAAAACCATCAAAAATTTCAATCCTGCATGATTCTACCAAGAAATGTGATTCTTCATTCAAAACCTGATTTTTGCTATTGGGCTCTATTGAATAATGAATGTTTTGAATTTTCTCCAAAAGTAAAGTAGTTGCAAACTCATGCTTTTAGAGACTTGTTTGGGCTCATGAGAGGAGTAGAAAAACATCAAAAATTTCATTCCTGCATGATTCTACCAAGAAATGTGTGTTCATTGAAACCGCTGGTTTTTGATAGTTTGGGCCCTATTGAATAATGAATGTTTTGAATTTTCTCCAAAAGTAAAGTAGTTGCAAACTCATCCTTTTAGAAACTTGTTTGGGCTGTTGAGAGGAGTAAAAAACCATCAAAAATTTCAATCCTGCATGATTCTACCAAGAAATGTGATTCTTCATTCAAAACGCTGGTTTTTGCTATTGGGCTCTATTGAATAATGAATGTTTTGAATTTTCACCAAAAGTAAAGTAGTTGCAAACTCATGCTTTTAGAGACTTGTTTGGGCTCATGAGAGGAGTAGAAAAACATCAAAAATTTCAGTCCTGCATGATTCTACCAAGAAATGTGTGTTCATTGAAACCGCTGGTTTTTGATAGTTTGGGCCCTATTGAATAATGAATGTTTTGAATTTTCTCCAAAAGTAAAGTAGTTGCAAACTCATCCTTTTAGAAACTTGTTTGGGCTGTTGAGAGGAGTAAAAAACCATCAAAAATTTCAATCCTGCATGATTCTACCAAGAAATGTGATTCTTCATTCAAAACGCTGGTTTTTACTATTGGGCTCTATTGAATAATGAATGTTTTGAATTTTCTCCAAAAGTAAAGTAATTGCAAACTCATCCTTTTAGAGACTTGTTTGGGCTCATGAGAGGAGTAGAAAAACATCAAAAATTTCAGTCCTGCATGATTCTACCAAGAAATGTGTGTTCATTGAAACCGCTGGTTTTTGATAGTTTGGGCCCTATTGAATAATGAATGTTTTGAATTTTCTCCAAAAGTAAAGTAGTTGCAAACTCATCCTTTTAGAAACTTGTTTGGGCTGTTGAGAGGAGTAAAAAACCATCAAAAATTTCAATCCTGCATGATTCTACCAAGAAATGTGATTCTTCATTCAAAACGCTGGTTTTTGCTATTGGGCTCTATTGAATAATGAATGTTTTGAATTTTCTCCAAAAGTAAAGTAGTTGCAAACTCATCCTTTTAGAGACTTGTTTGGGCTCATTAGAGAAGTAGAAAAAAATCAAAAATTTCAGTCCTGCACGATTCTACCAAGAAATGTGTGTTCATTCAAACTGCTGGTTTTTGATATTTTGGGCCCTATTGAATAATGAATGTTTTGAATTTTCTCCAAAAGTAAAGTAGTTGCAAACTCATCCTTTTAGAAACTTGTTTGGGCTGTTGAGAAGAGTAAAAAACCATCAAAAATTTCAATCCTGCATGATTCTACCAAGAAATGTGATTCTTCATTCAAAACCTGATTTTTGCTATTGGGCTCTATTGAATAATGAATGTTTTGAATTTTCTCCAAAAGTAAAGTAGTTGCAAACTCATGCTTTTAGAGACTTGTTTGGGCTCATGAGAGGAGTAGAAAAACATCAAAAATTTCAGTCCTGCATGATTCTACCAAGAAATGTGTGTTCATTCAACCCGCTGGTTTTTGATAGTTTGGGCCCTATTGAATAATGAATGTTTTGAATTTTCTCCAAAAGTAAAGTAGTTGCAAACTCATCCTTTTAGAAACTTGTTTGGGCTGTTGAGAGGAGTAAAAAACCAACAAAAATTTCAATCCTGCATGATTCTACCAAGAAATGTGATTCTTCATTCAAAACGCTGGTTTTTGCTATTGGGCTCTATAGAATAATGAATGTTTTGAATTTTCTCCAAAAGTAAAGTAGTTGCAAACTCATCCTTTTAGAGACTTGTTTGGGCTCATGAGAGGAGTAGAAAAACATCAAAAATTTCAGTCCTGCACGATTCTACCAAGAAATGTGTGTTCATTCAAACCGCTGTTTTTTGATATTTTGGGCCCTATTGAATAATGAATGTTTTGAATTTTCTCCAAAAGTAAAGTAGTTGCAAACTCATCCTTTTAGAAACTTGTTTGGGCTGTTGAGAGGAGTAAAAAACCATCAAAAATTTCAATCCTGCTTGATTCTACCAAGAAATGTGATTCTTCATTCAAAACGCTGGTTTTTGCTATTGGGCTCTATTGAATAATGAATGTTTTGAATTTTCTCCAAAAGTAAAGTAGTTGCAAACTCATGCTTTTAGAGACTTGTTTGGGCTCATGAGAGGAGTAGAAAAACATCAAAAATTTCAGTCCTGCATGATTCTACCAAGAAATGTGTGTTCATTGAAACCGCTGGTTTTTGATAGTTTGGGCCCTATTGAATAATGAATGTTTTGAATTTTCTCCAAAAGTAAAGTAGTTGCAAACTCATCCTTTTAGAAACTTGTTTGGGCTGTTGAGAGGAGTAAAAAACCATCAAAAATTTCAATCCTGCATGATTCTACCAAGAAATGTGATTCTTCATTCAAAACGCTGGTTTTTGCTATTGGGCTCTATTGAATAATGAATGTTTTGAATTTTCTCCAAAAGTAAAGTAGTTGCAAACTCATGCTTTTAGAGACTTGTTTGGGCTCATGAGAGGAGTAGAAAAACATCAAAAATTTCAGTCCTGCATGATTCTACCAAGAAATGTGTGTTCATTGAAACCGCTGGTTTTTGATAGTTTGGGCCCTATTGAATAATGAATGTTTTGAATTTTCTCCAAAAGTAAAGTAGTTGCAAACTCATCCTTTTAGAAACTTGTTTGGGCTGTTGAGAGGAGTAAAAAACCATCAAAAATTTCAATCCTGCATGATTCTACCAAGAAATGTGATTCTTCATTCAAAACGCTGGTTTTTGCTATTGGGCTCTATTGAATAATGAATGTTTTGAATTTTCTCCAAAAGTAAAGTAGTTGCAAACTCATGCTTTTAGAGACTTGTTTGGGCTCATGAGAGGAGTAGAAAAACATCAAAAATTTCAGTCCTGCATGATTCTACCAAGAAATGTGTGTTCATTGAAACCGCTGGTTTTTGATAGTTTGGGCCCTATTGAATAATGAATGTTTTGAATTTTCTCCAAAAGTAAAGTAGTTGCAAACTCATCCTTTTAGAAACTTGTTTGGGCTGTTGAGAGGAGTAAAAAACCATCAAAAATTTCAATCCTGCATGATTCTACCAAGAAATGTGATTCTTCATTCAAAACCTGATTTTTGCTATGGGGCTCTATTGAATAATGAATGTTTTGAATTTTCTCCAAAAGTAAAGTAGTTGCAAACTCATGCTTTTAGAGACTTGTTTGGGCTCATGAGAGGAGTAGAAAAACATCAAAAATTTCAGTCCTGCATGATTCTACCAAGAAATGTGTGTTCATTGAAACCGCTGGTTTTTGATAGTTTGGGCCCTATTGAATAATGAATGTTTTGAATTTTCTCCAAAAGTAAAGTAGTTGCAAACTCATCCTTTTAGAAACTTGTTTGGGCTGTTGAGAGGAGTAAAAAACCATCAAAAATTTCAATCCTGCATGATTCTACCAAGAAATGTGATTCTTCATTCAAAACGCTGGTTTTTGCTATTGGGCTCTATTGAATAATGAATGTTTTGAATTTTCTCCAAAAGTAAAGTAGTTGCAAACTCATCCTTTTAGAGACTTGTTTGGGCTCATGAGAGAAGTAGAAAAAAATCAAAAATTTCAGTCCTGCACGATTCTACCAAGAAATGTGTGTTCATTCAAACTGCTGGTTTTTGATATTTTGGGCCCTATTGAATAATGAATGTTTTGAATTTTCTCCAAAAGTAAAGTAGTTGCAAACTCATCCTTTTAGAAACTTGTTTGGGCTGTTGAGAAGAGTAAAAAACCATCAAAAATTTCAATCCTGCATGATTCTACCAAGAAATGTGATTCTTCATTCAAAACCTGATTTTTGCTATTGGGCTCTATTGAATAATGAATGTTTTGAATTTTCTCCAAAAGTAAAGTAGTTGCAAACTCATGCTTTTAGAGACTTGTTTGGGCTCATGAGAGGAGTAGAAAAACATCAAAAATTTCAGTCCTGCATGATTCGGTAGAAATGTGTGTTCATTCAACCCGCTGGTTTTTGATAGTTTGGGCCCTATTGAATAATGAATGTTTTGAATTTTCTCCAAAAGTAAAGTAGTTGCAAACTCATCCTTTTAGAAACTTGTTTGGGCTGTTGAGAGGAGTAAAAAACCAACAAAAATTTCAATCCTGCATGATTCTACCAAGAAATGTGATTCTTCATTCAAAACGCTGGTTTTTGCTATTGGGCTCTATTGAATAATGAATGTTTTGAATTTTCTCCAAAAGTAAAGTAGTTGCAAACTCATCCTTTTAGAGACTTGTTTGGGCTCATGAGAGGAGTAGAAAAACATCAAAAATTTCAGTCCTGCACGATTCTACCAAGAAATGTGTGTTCATTCAAACCGCTGTTTTTTGATATTTTGGGCCCTATTGAATAATGAATGTTTTGAATTTTCTCCAAAAGTAAAGTAGTTGCAAACTCATCCTTTTAGAAACTTGTTTGGGCTGTTGAGAGGAGTAAAAAACCATCAAAAATTTCAATCCTGCTTGATTCTACCAAGAAATGTGATTCTTCATTCAAAACGCTGGTTTTTGCTATTGGGCTCTATTGAATAATGAATGTTTTGAATTTTCTCCAAAAGTAAAGTAGTTGCAAACTCATGCTTCATGCTTTTAGAGACTTGTTTGGGTTCATGAGAGGAGTAGAAAAACATCAAAAATTTCAGTCCTGCATGATTCTACCAAGAAATGTGTGTTCATTGAAACCGCTGGTTTTTGATAGTTTGGGCCCTATTGAATAATGAATGTTTTGAATTTTCTCCAAAAGTAAAGTAGTTGCAAACTCATCCTTTTAGAAACTTGTTTGGGCTGTTGAGAGGAGTAAAAAACCATCAAAAATTTCAATCCTGCATGATTCTACCAAGAAATGTGATTCTTCATTCAAAACGCTGGTTTTTGCTATTGGGCTCTATTGAATAATGAATGTTTTGAATTTTCTCCAAAAGTAAAGTAGTTGCAAACTCATCCTTTTAGAGACTTGTTTGGGCTCATGAGAGGAGTAGAAAAACATCAAAAATTTCAGTCCTGCACGATTCTACCAAGAAATGTGTGTTCATTCAAACCGCTGGTTTTTGATATTTTGGGCCCTATTGAATAATGAATGTTTTGAATTTTCTCCAAAAGTAAAGTAGTTGCAAACTCATCCTTTTAGAAACTTGTTTGGGCTGTTGAGAGGAGTAAAAAACCATCAAAAATTTCAATCCTGCATGATTCTACCAAGAAATGTGTTTCTTCATTCAAAACCTGATTTTTGCTATTGGGCTCTATTGAATAATGAATGTTTTGAATTTTCTCCAAAAGTAAAGTAGTTACAAACTCATGCTTTTAGAGACTTGTTTGGGCTCATGAGAAGAGTAGAAAAACATCAAAAATTTCAGTCCTGCATGATTCTACCAAGAAATGTGTGTTCATTCAAACCGCTGGTTTTTGATAGTTTGGGCCCTATTGAATAATGAATGTTTTGAATTTTCTCCAAAAGTAAAGTAGTTGCAAACTCATCCTTTTAGAAACTTGTTTGGGCTGTTGAGAGGAGTAAAAAACCATCAAAAATTTCAATCCTGCATGATTCTACCAAGAAATGTGATTCTTCATTCAAAACCTGATTTTTGCTATTGGGCTCTATTGAATAATGAATGTTTTGAATTTTCTCCAAAAGTAAAGTAGTTGCAAACTCATGCTTTTAGAGACTTGTTTGGGCTCATGAGGGGAGTAGAAAAACATCAAAAATTTCAGTCCTGCATGATTCTACCAAGAAATGTGTGTTCATCGAAACCGCTGGTTTTTGATAGTTTGGGCCCTATTGAATAATGAATGTTTTGAATTTTCTCCAAAAGTAAAGTAGTTGCAAACTCATCCTTTTAGAAACTTGTTTGGGCTGTTGAGAGGAGTAAAAAACCATCAAAAATTTCAATCCTGCATGATTCTACCAAGAAATGTGATTCTTCATTCAAAACGCTGGTTTTTACTATTGGGCTCTATTGAATAATGAATGT
Organism: Dendrobates tinctorius; assembly: GCF_039654945.1. Lineage (NCBI taxonomy): Eukaryota > Metazoa > Chordata > Amphibia > Anura > Dendrobatidae > Dendrobates > Dendrobates tinctorius. The sequence goes on from NW_027361945.1 coordinate 5,563,352, forward strand.
TTTGAATTTTCTCCAAAAGTAAAGTAGTTGCAAACTCATCCTTTTAGAGACTTGTTTGGGCTCATGAGAGGAGTAGAAAAACATCAAAAATTTCAGTCCTGCACGATTCTACCAAGAAATGTGTGTTCATTCAAACCGCTGGTTTTTGATAGTTTGGGCCCTATTGAATAATGAATGTTTTGAATTTTCTCCAAAAGTAAAGTAGTTGCAAACTCATCCTTTTATAAACTTGTTTGGGCTGTTGAGAGGAGTAAAAAACCATCAAAAATTTCAATCCTGCATGATTCTACCAAGAAATGTGATTCTTCATTCAAAACCTGATTTTTGCTATTGGGCTCTATTGAATAATGAATGTTTTGAATTTTCTCCAAAAGTAAAGTAGTTGCAAACTCATGCTTTTAGAGACTTGTTTGGGCTCATGAGAGGAGTAGAAAAACATCAAAAATTTCAGTCCTGCATGATTCTACCAAGAAATGTGTGTTCATTGAAACCGCTGGTTTTTGATAGTTTGGGCCCTATTGAATAATGAATGTTTTGAATTTTCTCCAAAAGTAAAGTAGTTGCAAACTCATCCTTTTAGAAACTTGTTTGGGCTGTTGAGAGGAGTAAAAAACCATCAAAAATTTCAATCCTGCATGATTCTACCAAGAAATGTGATTCTTCATTCAAAACCTGATTTTTGCTATTGGGCTCTATTGAATAATGAATGTTTTGAATTTTCTCCAAAAGTAAAGTAGTTGCAAACTCATGCTTTTAGAGACTTGTTTGGGCTCATGAGAGGAGTAGAAAAACATCAAAAATTTCAGTCCTGCATGATTCTACCAAGAAATGTGTGTTCATTGAAACCGCTAGTTTTTGACAGTTTGGGCCCTATTGAATAATTAATGTTTTGAATTTTCTCCAAAAGTAAAGTAGTTGCAAACTCATCCTTTTAGAAACTTGTTTGGGCTGTTGAGAGGAGTAAAAAACCATCAAAAATTTCAATCCTGCATGATTCTACCAAGAAATGTGATTCTTCATTCACAACGCTGGTTTTTGCTATTGAGCTCTATTGAATAATGAATGTTTTGAATTTTCTCCAAAAGTAAAGTAGTTGCAAACTCATGCTTTTAGAGACTTGTTTGGGCTCATGAGAGGAGTAGAAAAACATCAAAAATTTCAGTCCTGCATGATTCTACCAAGAAATGTGTGTTCATTGAAACCGCTGGTTTTTGATAGTTTGGGCCCTATTGAATAATGAATGTTTTGAATTTTCTCCAAAAGCAAAGTAGTTGCAAACTCATCCTTTTAGAAACTTGTTTGGGCTGTTGAGAGGAGTAAAAAACCATCAAAAATTTCAATCCTGCATGATTCTACCAAGAAATGTGATTCTTCATTCAAAACGCTGGTTTTTGCTATTGGGCTCTATCGAATAATGAATGTTTTGAATTTTCTCCAAAAGTAAAGTAGTTGCAAACTCATCCTTTTAGAGACTTGTTTGGGCTCATGAGAGGAGTAGAAAAACATCAAAAATTTCAGTCCTGCATGATTCTACCAAGAAATGTGTGTTCATTCAAACCGCTGGTTTTTGATATTTTGGGCCCTATTGAATAATGAATGTTTTGAATTTTCTCCAAAAGTAAAGTAGTTGCAAACTCATCCTTTTAGAAACTTGTTTGGGCTGTTGAGAGGAGTAAAAAACCATCAAAAATTTCAATCCTGCATGATTCTACCAAGAAATGTGATTCTTCATTCAAAACCTGATTTTTGCTATTGGGCTCTATTGAATAATGAATGTTTTGAATTTTCTCCAAAAGTAAAGTAGTTGCAAACTCATGCTTTTAGAGACTTGTTTGGGCTCATGAGAGGAGTAGAAAAACATCAAAAATTTCAGTCCTGCATGATTCTACCAAGAAATGTGTGTTCATTGAAACCGCTGGTTTTTGATAGTTTGGGCCCTATTGAATAATGAATGTTTTGAATTTTCTCCAAAAGTAAAGTAGTTGCAAACTCATCCTTTTAGAAACTTGTTTGGGCTGTTGAGAGGAGTAAAAAACCATCAAAAATTTCAATCCTGCATGATTCTACCAAGAAATGTGATTCTTCATTCAAAACGCTGGTTTTTGCTATTGGGCTCTATTGAATAATGAATGTTTTGAATTTTCACCAAAAGTAAAGTAGTTGCAAACTCATGCTTTTAGAGACTTGTTTGGGCTCATGAGAGGAGTAGAAAAACATCAAAAATTTCAGTCCTGCATGATTCTACCAAGAAATGTGTGTTCATTGAAACCGCTGGTTTTTGATAGTTTGGGCCCTATTGAATAATGAATGTTTTGAATTTTCTCCAAAAGTAAAGTAGTTGCAAACTCATCCTTTTAGAAACTTGTTTGGGCTGTTGAGAGGAGTAAAAAACCATCAAAAATTTCAATCCTGCATGATTCTACCAAGAAATGTGATTCTTCATTCAAAACGCTGGTTTTTACTATTGGGCTCTATTGAATAATGAATGTTTTGAATTTTCTCCAAAAGTAAAGTAATTGCAAACTCATCCTTTTAGAGACTTGTTTGGGCTCATGAGAGGAGTAGAAAAACATCAAAAATTTCAGTCCTGCATGATTCTACCAAGAAATGTGTGTTCATTGAAACCGCTGGTTTTTGATAGTTTGGGCCCTATTGAATAATGAATGTTTTGAATTTTCTCCAAAAGTAAAGTAGTTGCAAACTCATCCTTTTAGAAACTTGTTTGGGCTGTTGAGAGGAGTAAAAAACCATCAAAAATTTCAATCCTGCATGATTCTACCAAGAAATGTGATTCTTCATTCAAAACGCTGGTTTTTGCTATTGGGCTCTATTGAATAATGAATGTTTTGAATTTTCTCCAAAAGTAAAGTAGTTGCAAACTCATCCTTTTAGAGACTTGTTTGGGCTCATTAGAGAAGTAGAAAAAAATCAAAAATTTCAGTCCTGCACGATTCTACCAAGAAATGTGTGTTCATTCAAACTGCTGGTTTTTGATATTTTGGGCCCTATTGAATAATGAATGTTTTGAATTTTCTCCAAAAGTAAAGTAGTTGCAAACTCATCCTTTTAGAAACTTGTTTGGGCTGTTGAGAAGAGTAAAAAACCATCAAAAATTTCAATCCTGCATGATTCTACCAAGAAATGTGATTCTTCATTCAAAACCTGATTTTTGCTATTGGGCTCTATTGAATAATGAATGTTTTGAATTTTCTCCAAAAGTAAAGTAGTTGCAAACTCATGCTTTTAGAGACTTGTTTGGGCTCATGAGAGGAGTAGAAAAACATCAAAAATTTCAGTCCTGCATGATTCTACCAAGAAATGTGTGTTCATTCAACCCGCTGGTTTTTGATAGTTTGGGCCCTATTGAATAATGAATGTTTTGAATTTTCTCCAAAAGTAAAGTAGTTGCAAACTCATCCTTTTAGAAACTTGTTTGGGCTGTTGAGAGGAGTAAAAAAACAACAAAAATTTCAATCCTGCATGATTCTACCAAGAAATGTGATTCTTCATTCAAAACGCTGGTTTTTGCTATTGGGCTCTATAGAATAATGAATGTTTTGAATTTTCTCCAAAAGTAAAGTAGTTGCAAACTCATCCTTTTAGAGACTTGTTTGGGCTCATGAGAGGAGTAGAAAAACATCAAAAATTTCAGTCCTGCACGATTCTACCAAGAAATGTGTGTTCATTCAAACCGCTGTTTTTTGATATTTTGGGCCCTATTGAATAATGAATGTTTTGAATTTTCTCCAAAAGTAAAGTAGTTGCAAACTCATCCTTTTAGAAACTTGTTTGGGCTGTTGAGAGGAGTAAAAAACCATCAAAAATTTCAATCCTGCTTGATTCTACCAAGAAATGTGATTCTTCATTCAAAACGCTGGTTTTTGCTATTGGGCTCTATTGAATAATGAATGTTTTGAATTTTCTCCAAAAGTAAAGTAGTTGCAAACTCATGCTTTTAGAGACTTGTTTGGGCTCATGAGAGGAGTAGAAAAACATCAAAAATTTCAGTCCTGCATGATTCTACCAAGAAATGTGTGTTCATTGAAACCGCTGGTTTTTGATAGTTTGGGCCCTATTGAATAATGAATGTTTTGAATTTTCTCCAAAAGTAAAGTAGTTGCAAACTCATCCTTTTAGAAACTTGTTTGGGCTGTTGAGAGGAGTAAAAAACCATCAAAAATTTCAATCCTGCATGATTCTACCAAGAAATGTGATTCTTCATTCAAAACGCTGGTTTTTGCTATTGGGCTCTATTGAATAATGAATGTTTTGAATTTTCTCCAAAAGTAAAGTAGTTGCAAACTCATGCTTTTAGAGACTTGTTTGGGCTCATGAGAGGAGTAGAAAAACATCAAAAATTTCAGTCCTGCATGATTCTACCAAGAAATGTGTGTTCATTGAAACCGCTGGTTTTTGATAGTTTGGGCCCTATTGAATAATGAATGTTTTGAATTTTCTCCAAAAGTAAAGTAGTTGCAAACTCATCCTTTTAGAAACTTGTTTGGGCTGTTGAGAGGAGTAAAAAACCATCAAAAATTTCAATCCTGCATGATTCTACCAAGAAATGTGATTCTTCATTCAAAACGCTGGTTTTTGCTATTGGGCTCTATTGAATAATGAATGTTTTGAATTTTCTCCAAAAGTAAAGTAGTTGCAAACTCATGCTTTTAGAGACTTGTTTGGGCTCATGAGAGGAGTAGAAAAACATCAAAAATTTCAGTCCTGCATGATTCTACCAAGAAATGTGTGTTCATTGAAACCGCTGGTTTTTGATAGTTTGGGCCCTATTGAATAATGAATGTTTTTAATTTTCTCCAAAAGTAAAGTAGTTGCAAACTCATCCTTTTAGAAACTTGTTTGGGCTGTTGAGAGGAGTAAAAAACCATCAAAAATTTCAATCCTGCATGATTCTACCAAGAAATGTGATTCTTCATTCAAAACCTGATTTTTGCTATGGGGCTCTATTGAATAATGAATGTTTTGAATTTTCTCCAAAAGTAAAGTAGTTGCAAACTCATGCTTTTAGAGACTTGTTTGGGCTCATGAGAGGAGTAGAAAAACATCAAAAATTTCAGTCCTGCATGATTCTACCAAGAAATGTGTGTTCATTGAAACCGCTGGTTTTTGATAGTTTGGGCCCTATTGAATAATGAATGTTTTGAATTTTCTCCAAAAGTAAAGTAGTTGCAAACTCATCCTTTTAGAAACTTGTTTGGGCTGTTGAGAGGAGTAAAAAACCATCAAAAATTTCAATCCTGCATGATTCTACCAAGAAATGTGATTCTTCATTCAAAACGCTGGTTTTTGCTATTGGGCTCTATTGAATAATGAATGTTTTGAATTTTCTCCAAAAGTAAAGTAGTTGCAAACTCATCCTTTTAGAGACTTGTTTGGGCTCATGAGAGAAGTAGAAAAAAATCAAAAATTTCAGTCCTGCACGATTCTACCAAGAAATGTGTGTTCATTCAAACTGCTGGTTTTTGATATTTTGGGCCCTATTGAATAATGAATGTTTTGAATTTTCTCCAAAAGTAAAGTAGTTGCAAACTCATCCTTTTAGAAACTTGTTTGGGCTGTTGAGAAGAGTAAAAAACCATCAAAAATTTCAATCCTGCATGATTCTACCAAGAAATGTGATTCTTCATTCAAAACCTGATTTTTGCTATTGGGCTCTATTGAATAATGAATGTTTTGAATTTTCTCCAAAAGTAAAGTAGTTGCAAACTCATGCTTTTAGAGACTTGTTTGGGCTCATGAGAGGAGTAGAAAAACATCAAAAATTTCAGTCCTGCATGATTCTACCAAGAAATGTGTGTTCATTCAACCCGCTGGTTTTTGATAGTTTGGGCCCTATTGAATAATGAATGTTTTGAATTTTCTCCAAAAGTAAAGTAGTTGCAAACTCATCCTTTTAGAAACTTGTTTGGGCTGTTGAGAGGAGTAAAAAACCAACAAAAATTTCAATCCTGCATGATTCTACCAAGAAATGTGATTCTTCATTCAAAACGCTGGTTTTTGCTATTGGGCTCTATTGAATAATGAATGTTTTGAATTTTCTCCAAAAGTAAAGTAGTTGCAAACTCATCCTTTTAGAGACTTGTTTGGGCTCATGAGAGGAGTAGAAAAACATCAAAAATTTCAGTCCTGCACGATTCTACCAAGAAATGTGTGTTCATTCAAACCGCTGTTTTTTGATATTTTGGGCCCTATTGAATAATGAATGTTTTGAATTTTCTCCAAAAGTAAAGTAGTTGCAAACTCATCCTTTTAGAAACTTGTTTGGGCTGTTGAGAGGAGTAAAAAACCATCAAAAATTTCAATCCTGCTTGATTCTACCAAGAAATGTGATTCTTCATTCAAAACGCTGGTTTTTGCTATTGGGCTCTATTGAATAATGAATGTTTTGAATTTTCTCCAAAAGTAAAGTAGTTGCAAACTCATGCTTTTAGAGACTTGTTTGGGTTCATGAGAGGAGTAGAAAAACATCAAAAATTTCAGTCCTGCATGATTCTACCAAGAAATGTGTGTTCATTGAAACCGCTGGTTTTTGATAGTTTGGGCCCTATTGAATAATGAATGTTTTGAATTTTCTCCAAAAGTAAAGTAGTTGCAAACTCATCCTTTTAGAAACTTGTTTGGGCTGTTGAGAGGAGTAAAAAACCATCAAAAATTTCAATCCTGCATGATTCTACCAAGAAATGTGATTCTTCATTCAAAACGCTGGTTTTTGCTATTGGGCTCTATTGAATAATGAATGTTTTGAATTTTCTCCAAAAGTAAAGTAGTTGCAAACTCATCCTTTTAGAGACTTGTTTGGGCTCATGAGAGGAGTAGAAAAACATCAAAAATTTCAGTCCTGCACGATTCTACCAAGAAATGTGTGTTCATTCAAACCGCTGGTTTTTGATATTTTGGGCCCTATTGAATAATGAATGTTTTGAATTTTCTCCAAAAGTAAAGTAGTTGCAAACTCATCCTTTTAGAAACTTGTTTGGGCTGTTGAGAGGAGTAAAAAACCATCAAAAATTTCAATCCTGCATGATTCTACCAAGAAATGTGTTTCTTCATTCAAAACCTGATTTTTGCTATTGGGCTCTATTGAATAATGAATGTTTTGAATTTTCTCCAAAAGTAAAGTAGTTACAAACTCATGCTTTTAGAGACTTGTTTGGGCTCATGAGAAGAGTAGAAAAACATCAAAAATTTCAGTCCTGCATGATTCTACCAAGAAATGTGTGTTCATTCAAACCGCTGGTTTTTGATAGTTTGGGCCCTATTGAATAATGAATGTTTTGAATTTTCTCCAAAAGTAAAGTAGTTGCAAACTCATCCTTTTAGAAACTTGTTTGGGCTGTTGAGAGGAGTAAAAAACCATCAAAAATTTCAATCCTGCATGATTCTACCAAGAAATGTGATTCTTCATTCAAAACCTGATTTTTGCTACTGGGCTCTATTGAATAATGAATGTTTTGAATTTTCTCCAAAAGTAAAGTAGTTGCAAACTCATGCTTTTAGAGACTTGTTTGGGCTCATGAGGGGAGTAGAAAAACATCAAAAATTTCAGTCCTGCATGATTCTACCAAGAAATGTGTGTTCATCGAAACCGCTGGTTTTTGATAGTTTGGGCCCTATTGAATAATGAATGTTTTGAATTTTCTCCAAAAGTAAAGTAGTTGCAAACTCATCCTTTTAGAAACTTGTTTGGGCTGTTGAGAGGAGTAAAAAACCATCAAAAATTTCAATCCTGCATGATTCTACCAAGAAATGTGATTCTTCACTCAAAACGCTGGTTTTTACTATTGGGCTCTATTGAATAATGAATGTTTTGAATTTTCTCCAAAAGTAAAGTAGTTGCAAACTCATCCTTTTAGAGACTTGTTTGGGCTCATGAGAGGAGTAGAAAAACATCAAAAATTTCAGTCCTGCACGATTCTACCAAGAAATGTGTGTTCATTCAAACCGCTGGTTTTTGATAGTTTGGGCCCTATTGAATAATGAATGTTTTGAATTTTCTCCAAAAGTAAAGTAGTTGCAAACTCATCCTTTTATAAACTTGTTTGGGCTGTTGAGAGGAGTAAAAAACCATCAAAAATTTCAATCCTGCATGATTCTACCAAGAAATGTGATTCTTCATTCAAAACCTGATTTTTGCTATTGGGCTCTATTGAATAATGAATGTTTTGAATTTTCTCCAAAAGTAAAGTAGTTGCAAACTCATGCTTTTAGAGACTTGTTTGGGCTCATGAGAGGAGTAGAAAAACATCAAAAATTTCAGTCCTGCATGATTCTACCAAGAAATGTGTGTTCATTGAAACCGCTGGTTTTTGATAGTTTGGGCCCTATTGAATAATGAATGTTTTGAATTTTCTCCAAAAGTAAAGTAGTTGCAAACTCATCCTTTTAGAAACTTGTTTGGGCTGTTGAGAGGAGTAAAAAACCATCAAAAATTTCAATCCTGCATGATTCTACCAAGAAATGTGATTCTTCATTCAAAACGCTGGTTTTTGCTATTGGGCTCTATTGAATAATGAATGTTTTGAATTTTCTCCAAAAGTAAAGTAGTTGCAAACTCATCCTTTTAGAGACTTGTTTGGGCTCATGAGAGGAGTAGAAAAACATCAAAAATTTCAGTCCTGCACGATTCTACCAAGAAATGTGTGTTCATTCAAACCGCTGGTTTTTGATAGTTTGGGCCCTATTGAATAATGAATGTTTTGAATTTTCTCCAAAAGTAAAGTAGTTGCAAACTCATCCTTTTAGAAACTTGTTTGGGCTGTTGAGAGGAGTAAAAAACCATCAAAAATTTCAATCCTGCATGATTCTACCAAGAAATGTGATTCTTCATTCAAAACCTGATTTTTGCTATTGGGCTCTATTGAATAATGAATGTTTTGAATTTTCTCCAAAAGTAAAGTAGTTGCAAACTCATGCTTTTAGAGACTTGTTTGGGCTCATGAGAGGAGTAGAAAAACATCAAAAATTTCAGTCCTGCATGATTCTACCAAGAAATGTGTGTTCATTGAAACCGCTGGTTTTTGATAGTTTGGGCCCTATTGAATAATGAATGTTTTGAATTTTCTCCAAAAGTAAAGTAGTTGCAAACTCATCCTTTTAGAAACTTGTTTGGGCTGTTGAGAGGAGTAAAAAAACATCAAAAATTTCAATCCTGCATGATTCTACCAAGAAATGTGATTCTTCATTCAAAACGCTGGTTTTTGCTATTGGGCTCTATTGAATAATGAATGTTTTGAATTTTCTCCAAAAGTAAAGTAGTTGCAAACTCATCCTTTTAGAGACTTGTTTGGGCTCATGAGAGGAGTAGAAAAAAATCAAAAATTTCAATCCTGCACGATTCTACCAAGAAATGTGTGTTCATTCAAACCGCTGGTTTTTGATATTTTGGGCCCTATTGAATAATGAATGTTTTGAATTTTCTCCAAAAGTAAAGTAGTTCCAAACTCATCCTTTTAGAAACTTGTTTGGGCTGTTGAGAGGAGTAAAAAACCATCAAAAATTTCAATCCTGCATGATTCTACCAAGAAATGTGATTCTTCATTCAAAACCTGATTTTTGCTATTGGGCTCTATTGAATAATGAATGTTTTGAATTTTCTCCAAAAGTAAAGTAGTTGCAAACTCATGCTTTTAGAGACTTGTTTGGGCTCATGAGGGGAGTAGAAAAACATCAAAAATTTCAGTCCTGCATGATTCTACCAAGAAATGTGTGTTCATCGAAACCGCTGGTTTTTGATAGTTTGGGCCCTATTGAATAATGAATGTTTTGAATTTTCTCCAAAAGTAAAGTAGTTGCAAACTCATCCTTTTAGAAACTTGTTTGGGCTGTTGAGAGGAGTAAAAAACCATCAAAAATTTCAATCCTGCATGATTCTACCAAGAAATGTGATTCTTCACTCAAAACGCTGGTTTTTACTATTGGGCTCTATTGAATAATGAATGTTTTGAATTTTCTCCAAAAGTAAAGTAGTTGCAAACTCATCCTTTTAGAGACTTGTTTGGGCTCATGAGAGGAGTAGAAAAACATCAAAAATTTCAGTCCTGCACGATTCTACCAAGAAATGTGTGTTCATTCAAACCGCTGGTTTTTGATAGTTTGGGCCCTATTGAATAATGAATGTTTTGAATTTTCTCCAAAAGTAAAGTAGTTGCAAACTCATCCTTTTATAAACTTGTTTGGGCTGTTGAGAGGAGTAAAAAACCATCAAAAATTTCAATCCTGCATGATTCTACCAAGAAATGTGATTCTTCATTCAAAACCTGATTTTTGCTATTGGGCTCTATTGAATAATGAATGTTTTGAATTTTCTCCAAAAGTAAAGTAGTTGCAAACTCATGCTTTTAGAGACTTGTTTGGGCTCATGAGAGGAGTAGAAAAACATCAAAAATTTCAGTCCTGCATGATTCTACCAAGAAATGTGTGTTCATTGAAACCGCTGGTTTTTGATAGTTTGGGCCCTATTGAATAATGAATGTTTTGAATTTTCTCCAAAAGTAAAGTAGTTGCAAACTCATCCTTTTAGAAACTTGTTTGGGCTGTTGAGAGGAGTAAAAAACCATCAAAAATTTCAATCCTGCATGATTCTACCAAGAAATGTGATTCTTCATTCAAAACGCTGGTTTTTGCTATTGGGCTCTATTGAATAATGAATGTTTTGAATTTTCTCCAAAAGTAAAGTAGTTGCAAACTCATCCTTTTAGAGACTTGTTTGGGCTCATGAGAGGAGTAGAAAAACATCAAAAATTTCAGTCCTGCACGATTCTACCAAGAAATGTGTGTTCATTCAAACCGCTGGTTTTTGATAGTTTGGGCCCTATTGAATAATGAATGTTTTGAATTTTCTCCAAAAGTAAAGTAGTTGCAAACTCATCCTTTTAGAAACTTGTTTGGGCTGTTGAGAGGAGTAAAAAACCATCAAAAATTTCAATCCTGCATGATTCTACCAAGAAATGTGATTCTTCATTCAAAACCTGATTTTTGCTATTGGGCTCTATTGAATAATGAATGTTTTGAATTTTCTCCAAAAGTAAAGTAGTTGCAAACTCATGCTTTTAGAGACTTGTTTGGGCTCATGAGAGGAGTAGAAAAACATCAAAAATTTCAGTCCTGCATGATTCTACCAAGAAATGTGTGTTCATTGAAACCGCTGGTTTTTGATAGTTTGGGCCCTATTGAATAATGAATGTTTTGAATTTTCTCCAAAAGTAAAGTAGTTGCAAACTCATCCTTTTAGAAACTTGTTTGGGCTGTTGAGAGGAGTAAAAAAACATCAAAAATTTCAATCCTGCATGATTCTACCAAGAAATGTGATTCTTCATTCAAAACGCTGGTTTTTGCTATTGGGCTCTATTGAATAATGAATGTTTTGAATTTTCTCCAAAAGTAAAGTAGTTGCAAACTCATCCTTTTAGAGACTTGTTTGGGCTCATGAGAGGAGTAGAAAAAAATCAAAAATTTCAATCCTGCACGATTCTACCAAGAAATGTGTGTTCATTCAAACCGCTGGTTTTTGATATTTTGGGCCCTATTGAATAATGAATGTTTTGAATTTTCTCCAAAAGTAAAGTAGTTCCAAACTCATCCTTTTAGAAACTTGTTTGGGCTGTTGAGAGGAGTAAAAAACCATCAAAAATTTCAATCCTGCATGATTCTACCAAGAAATGTGATTCTTCATTCAAAACCTGATTTTTGCTATTGGGCTCTATTGAATAATGAATGTTTTGAATTTTCTCCAAAAGTAAAGTAGTTGCAAACTCATGCTTTTAGAGACTTGTTTGGGCTCATGAGGGGAGTAGAAAAACATCAAAAATTTCAGTCCTGCATGATTCTACCAAGAAATGTGTGTTCATCGAAACCGCTGGTTTTTGATAGTTTGGGCCCTATTGAATAATGAATGTTTTGAATTTTCTCCAAAAGTAAAGTAGTTGCAAACTCATCCTTTTAGAAACTTGTTTGGGCTGTTGAGAGGAGTAAAAAACCATCAAAAATTTCAATCCTGCATGATTCTACCAAGAAATGTGATTCTTCACTCAAAACGCTGGTTTTTACTATTGGGCTCTATTGAATAATGAATGTTTTGAATTTTCTCCAAAAGTAAAGTAGTTGCAAACTCATCCTTTTAGAGACTTGTTTGGGCTCATGAGAGGAGTAGAAAAACATCAAAAATTTCAGTCCTGCACGATTCTACCAAGAAATGTGTGTTCATTCAAACCGCTGGTTTTTGATAGTTTGGGCCCTATTGAATAATGAATGTTTTGAATTTTCTCCAAAAGTAAAGTAGTTGCAAACTCATCCTTTTATAAACTTGTTTGGGCTGTTGAGAGGAGTAAAAAACCATCAAAAATTTCAATCCTGCATGATTCTACCAAGAAATGTGATTCTTCATTCAAAACCTGATTTTTGCTATTGGGCTCTATTGAATAATGAATGTTTTGAATTTTCTCCAAAAGTAAAGTAGTTGCAAACTCATGCTTTTAGAGACTTGTTTGGGCTCATGAGAGGAGTAGAAAAACATCAAAAATTTCAGTCCTGCATGATTCTACCAAGAAATGTGTGTTCATTGAAACCGCTGGTTTTTGATAGTTTGGGCCCTATTGAATAATGAATGTTTTGAATTTTCTCCAAAAGTAAAGTAGTTGCAAACTCATCCTTTTAGAAACTTGTTTGGGCTGTTGAGAGGAGTAAAAAACCATCAAAAATTTCAATCCTGCATGATTCTACCAAGAAATGTGATTCTTCATTCAAAACGCTGGTTTTTGCTATTGGGCTCTATTGAATAATGAATGTTTTGAATTTTCTCCAAAAGTAAAGTAGTTGCAAACTCATCCTTTTAGAGACTTGTTTGGGCTCATGAGAGGAGTAGAAAAACATCAAAAATTTCAGTCCTGCACGATTCTACCAAGAAATGTGTGTTCATTCAAACCGCTGGTTTTTGATAGTTTGGGCCCTATTGAATAATGAATGTTTTGAATTTTCTCCAAAAGTAAAGTAGTTGCAAACTCATCCTTTTAGAAACTTGTTTGGGCTGTTGAGAGGAGTAAAAAACCATCAAAAATTTCAATCCTGCATGATTCTACCAAGAAATGTGATTCTTCATTCAAAACCTGATTTTTGCTATTGGGCTCTATTGAATAATGAATGTTTTGAATTTTCTCCAAAAGTAAAGTAGTTGCAAACTCATGCTTTTAGAGACTTGTTTGGGCTCATGAGAGGAGTAGAAAAACATCAAAAATTTCAGTCCTGCATGATTCTACCAAGAAATGTGTGTTCATTGAAACCGCTGGTTTTTGATAGTTTGGGCCCTATTGAATAATGAATGTTTTGAATTTTCTCCAAAAGTAAAGTAGTTGCAAACTCATCCTTTTAGAAACTTGTTTGGGCTGTTGAGAGGAGTAAAAAAACATCAAAAATTTCAATCCTGCATGATTCTACCAAGAAATGTGATTCTTCATTCAAAACGCTGGTTTTTGCTATTGGGCTCTATTGAATAATGAATGTTTTGAATTTTCTCCAAAAGTAAAGTAGTTGCAAACTCATCCTTTTAGAGACTTGTTTGGGCTCATGAGAGGAGTAGAAAAAAATCAAAAATTTCAGTCCTGCACGATTCTACCAAGAAATGTGTGTTCATTCAAACCGCTGGTTTTTGATATTTTGGGCCCTATTGAATAATGAATGTTTTGAATTTTCTCCAAAAGTAAAGTAGTTCCAAACTCATCCTTTTAGAAACTTGTTTGGGCTGTTGAGAGGAGTAAAAAACCATCAAAAATTTCAATCCTGCATGATTCTACAAAGAAATGTGATTCTTCATTCAAAACCTGATTTTTGCTATTGGGCTCTATTGAATAATGAATGTTTTGAATTTTCTCCAAAAGTAAAGTAGTTGCAAACTCATGCTTTTAGAGACTTGTTTGGGCTCATGAGAGGAGTAGAAAAACATCAAAAATTTCAGTCCTGCATGATTCTACCAAGAAATGTGTGTTCATTGAAACCGCTGGTTTTTGATAGTTTGGGCCCTATTGAATAATTAATGTTTTGAATTTTCTCCAAAAGTAAAGTAGTTGCAAACTCATCCTTTTAGAAACTTGTTTGGGCTGTTGAGAGGAGTAAAAAACCATCAAAAATTTCAATCCTGCATGATTCTACCAAGAAATGTGATTCTTCATTCACAACGCTGGTTTTTGCTATTGAGCTCTATTGAATAATGAATGTTTTGAATTTTCTCCAAAAGTAAAGTAGTTGCAAACTCATGCTTTTAGAGACTTGTTTGGGCTCATGAGAGGAGTAGAAAAACATCAAAAATTTCAGTCCTGCATGATTCTACCAAGAAATGTGTGTTCATTGAAACCGCTGGTTTTTGATAGTTTGGGCCCTATTGAATAATGAATGTTTTGAATTTTCTCCAAAAGTAAAGTAGTTGCAAACTCATCCTTTTAGAAACTTGTTTGGGCTGTTGAGAGGAGTTAAAAACCATCAAAAATTTCAATCCTGCATGATTCTACCAAGAAATGTGATTCTTCATTCACAACGCTGGTTTTTGCTATTGAGCTCTATTGAATAATGAATGTTTTGAATTTTCTCCAAAAGTAAAGTAGTTGCAAACTCATGCTTTTAGAGACTTGTTTGGGCTCATGAGAGGAGTAGAAAAACATCAAAAATTTCAGTCCTGCATGATTCTACCAAGAAATGTGTGTTCATTGAAACCGCTGGTTTTTGATAGTTTGGGCCCTATTGAATAATGAATGTTTTGAATTTTCTCCAAAAGTAAAGTAGTTGCAAACTCATCCTTTTAGAAACTTGTTTGGGCTGTTGAGAGGAGTAAAAAACCATCAAAAATTTCAATCCTGCATGATTCTACCAAGAAATGTGATTCTTCATTCAAAACGCTGGTTTTTGCTATTGGGCTCTATTGAATAATGAATGTTTTGAATTTTCTCCAAAAGTAAAGTAGTTGCAAACTCATCCTTTTAGAGACTTGTTTGGGCTCATGAGAGGAGTAGAAAAACATCAAAAATTTCAGTCCTGCATGATTCTACCAAGAAATGTGTGTTCATTCAAACCGCTGGTTTTTGATATTTTGGGCCCTATTGAATAATGAATGTTTTGAATTTTCTCCAAAAGTAAAGTAGTTGCAAACTCATCCTTTTAGAAACTTGTTTGGGCTGTTGAGAGGAGTAAAAAACCATCAAAAATTTCAATCCTGCATGATTCTACCAAGAAATGTGATTCTTCATTCAAAACCTGATTTTTGCTATTGGGCTCTATTGAATAATGAATGTTTTGAATTTTCTCCAAAAGTAAAGTAGTTGCAAACTCATGCTTTTAGAGACTTGTTTGGGCTCATGAGAGGAGTAGAAAAACATCAAAAATTTCAGTCCTGCATGATTCTACCAAGAAATGTGTGTTCATTGAAACCGCTGGTTTTTGATAGTTTGGGCCCTATTGAATAATGAATGTTTTGAATTTTCTCCAAAAGTAAAGTAGTTGCAAACTCATCCTTTTAGAAACTTGTTTGGGCTGTTGAGAGGAGTAAAAAACCATCAAAAATTTCAATCCTGCATGATTCTACCAAGAAATGTGATTCTTCATTCAAAACGCTGGTTTTTGCTATTGGGCTCTATTGAATAATGAATGTTTTGAATTTTCTCCAAAAGTAAAGTAGTTGCAAACTCATGCTTTTAGAGACTTGTTTGGGCTCATGAGAGGAGTAGAAAAACATCAAAAATTTCAGTCCTGCATGATTCTACCAAGAAATGTGTGTTCATTGAAACCGCTGGTTTTTGATAGTTTGGGCCCTATTGAATAATGAATGTTTTGAATTTTCTCCAAAAGTAAAGTAGTTGCAAACTCATCCTTTTAGAAACTTGTTTGGGCTGTTGAGAGGAGTAAAAAACCATCAAAAATTTCAATCCTGCATGATTCTACCAAGAAATGTGATTCTTCATTCAAAACCTGATTTTTGCTATTGGGCTCTATTGAATAATGAATGTTTTGAATTTTCTCCAAAAGTAAAGTAGTTGCAAACTCATGCTTTTAGAGACTTGTTTGGGCTCATGAGAGGAGTAGAAAAACATCAAAAATTTCAGTCCTGCATGATTCTACCAAGAAATGTGTGTTCATTGAAACCGCTGGTTTTTGATAGTTTGGGCCCTATTGAATAATGAATGTTTTCTATTTTCTCCAAAAGTAAAGTAGTTGCAAACTCATCCTTTTAGAAACTTGTTTGGGCTGTTGAGAGGAGTAAAAAACCATCAAAAATTTCAATCCTGCATGATTCTACCAAGAAATGTGATTCTTCATTCAAAACGCTGGTTTTTGCTATTGGGCTCTATTGAATAATGAATGTTTTGAATTTTCTCCAAAAGTAAAGTAGTTGCAAACTCATGCTTTTAGAGACTTGTTTGGGCTCATGAGAGGAGTAGAAAAACATCAAAAATTTCAGTCCTGCATGATTCTACCAAGAAATGTGTATTCATTGAAACCGCTGGTTTTTGATAGTTTGGGCCCTATTGAATAATGAATGTTTTGAATTTTCTCCAAAAGTAAAGTAGTTGCAAACTCATCCTTTTAGAAACTTGTTTGGGCTGTTGAGTGGAGTAAAAAACCATCAAAAATTTCAATCCTGCATGATTCTACCAAGAAATGTGATTCTTCATTCAAAACCTGATTTTTGCTATTGGGCTCTATTGAATAATGAATGTTTTGAATTTTCTCCAAAAGTAAAGTAGTTGCAAACTCATGATTTTAGAGACTTGTTTGGGCTCATGAGAGGAGTAGAAAAACATCAAAAATTTCAGTCCTGCATGATTCTACCAAGAAATGTGTGTTCATTGAAACCGCTGGTTTTTGATAGTTTGGGCCCTATTGAATAATGAATGTTTTGAATTTTCTCCAAAAGTAAAGTAGTTGCAAACTCATCCTTTTAGAAACTTGTTTGGGCTGTTGAGAGGAGTAAAAAACCATCAAAAATTTCAATCCTGCATGATTCTACCAAGAAATGTGATTCTTCATTCAAAACGCTGGTTTTTGCTATTGGGCTCTATTGAATAATGAATGTTTTGAATTTTCTCCAAAAGTAAAGTAGTTGCAAACTCATGCTTTTAGAGACTTGTTTGGGCTCATGAGAGGAGTAGAAAAACATCAAAAATTTCAGTCCTGCATGGTTCTACCAAGAAATGTGTGTTCATTGAAACCGCTGGTTTTTGATAGTTTGGGCCCTATTGAATAATGAATGTTTTGAATTTTCTCCAAAAGTAAAGTAGTTGCAAACTCATCCTTTTAGAAACTTGTTTGGGCTGTTGAGAGGAGTAAAAAACCATCAAAAATTTCAATCCTGCATGATTCTACCAAGAAATGTGATTCTTCATTCAAAACGCTGGTTTTTGCTATTGGGCTCTATTGAATAATGAATGTTTTGAATTTTCTCCAAAAGTAAAGTAGTTGCAAACTCATCCTTTTAGAGACTTGTTTGGGCTCATGAGAGGAGTAGAAAAACATCAAAAATTTCAGTCCTGCACGATTCTACCAAGAAATGTGTGTTCATTCAAACCGCTGGTTTTTGATATTTTGGGCCCTATTGAATAATGAATGTTTTGAATTTTCTCCAAAAGTAAAGTAGTTACAAACTCATCCTTTTAGAAACTTGTTTGGGCTGTTGAGATCAGTAAAAAACCATCAAAAATTTCAATCCTGCATGATTCTACCAAGAAATGTGATTCTTCATTCAAAACGCTGGTTTTTGCTATTGGGCTCTATTGAATAATGAATGTTTTGAATTTTCTCCAAAAGTAAAGTTGTTGTAAACTCATCCTTTTAGAGACTTGTTTGGGCTCATGAGAGGAGTAGAAAAACATCAAAAATTTCAGTCCTGCACGATTCTACCAAGAAATGTGTGTTCATTCAAACCGCTGGTTTTTGATATTTTGGGCCCTATTGAATAATGAATGTTTTGAATTTTCTCGAAAAGTAAAGTAGTTGCAAACTCATCCTTTTAGAAACTTGTTTGGGCTGTTGAGAGGAGTAAAAAACCATCAAAAATTTCAATCCTGCATGATTCTACCAAGAAATGTGATTCTTCATTCACAACGCTGGTTTTTGCTATTGGGCTCTATTGAATAATGAATGTTTTGAATTTTCTCCAAAAGTAAAGTAGTTGCAAACTCATGCTTTTAGAGACTTGTTTGGGCTCATGAGAGGAGTAGAAAAACATCAAAAATTTCAGTCCTGCATGATTCTACCAAGAAATGTGTGTTCATTGAAACCGCTGGTTTTTGATAGTTTGGGCCCTATTGAATAATGAATGTTTTGAATTTTCTCCAAAAGTAAAGTAGTTGCAAACTCATCCTTTTAGAAACTTGTTTGGGCTGTTGAGAGGAGTAAAAAACCATCAAAAATTTCAATCCTGCATGATTCTACCAAGAAATGTGATTCTTCATTCAAAACGCTGGTTTTTGCTATTGGGCTCTATTGAATAATGAATGTTTTGAATTTTCTCCAAAAGTAAAGTAGTTGCAAACTCATCCTTTTAGAGACTTGTTTGGCCTCATGAGAGGAGTAGAAAAACATCAAAAATTTCAGTCCTGCACGATTCTACCAAGAAATGTGTGTTCATTCAAACCGCTGGTTTTTGATATTTTGGGCCCTATTGAATAATGAATGTTTTGAATTTTCTCCAAAAGTAAAGTAGTTGCAAACTCATCCTTTTAGAAACTTGTTTGGGCTGTTGAGAGGAGTAAAAAACCATCAAAAATTTCAATCCTGCATGATTCTACCAAGAAATGTGATTCTTCATTCAAAACCTGATTTTTGCTATTGGGCTCTATTGAATAATGAATGTTTTGAATTTTCTCCAAAAGTAAAGTAGTTGCAAACTCATGCTTTTAGAGACTTGTTTGGGCTCATGAGAGGAGTAGAAAAACATCAAAAATTTCAGTCCTGCATGATTCTACCAAGAAATGTGTGTTCATTGAAACCGCTGGTTTTTGATAGTTTGGGCCCTATTGAATAATGAATGTTTTGAATTTTCTCCAAAAGTAAAGTAGTTGCAAACTCATCCTTTTAGAAACTTGTTTGGGCTGTTGAGAGGAGTAAAAAACCATCAAAAATTTCAATCCTGCATGATTCTACCAAGAAATGTGATTCTTCATTCAAAACGCTGGTTTTTGCTATTGGGCTCTATTAAATAATGAATGTTTTGAATTTTCTCCAAAAGTAAAGTAGTTGCAAACTCATGCTTTTAGAGACTTGTTTGGGCTCATGAGAGGAGTAGAAAAACATCAAAAATTTCAGTCCTGCATGATTCTACCAAGAAATGTGTGTTCATTGAAACCGCTGGTTTTTGATAGTTTGGGCCCTATTGAATAATGAATGTTTTGAATTTTCTCCAAAAGTAAAGTAGTTGCAAACTCATCCTTTTAGAAACTTGTTTGGGCTGTTGAGAGGAGTAAAAAACCATCAAAAATTTCAATCCTGCATGATTCTACCAAGAAATGTGATTCTTCATTCAAAACGCTGGTTTTTGCTATTGGGCTCTATTGAATAATGAATGTTTTGAATTTTCTCCAAAAGTAAAGTAGTTGCAAACTCATCCTTTTAGAGACTTGTTTGGGCTCATGAGAGGAGTAGAAAAAAATCAAAAATTTCAGTCCTGCACGATTCTACCAAGAAATGTGTGTTCATTCAAACTGCTGGTTTTTGATATTTTGGGCCCTATTGAATAATGAATGTTTTGAATTTTCTCCAAAAGTAAAGTAGTTGCAAACTCATCCTTTTAGAAACTTGTTTGGGCTGTTGAGAGGAGTAAAAAACCATCAAAAATTTCAATCCTGCATGATTCTACCAAGAAATGTGATTCTTCATTCAAAACCTGATTTTTGCTATTGGGCTCTATTGAATAATGAATGTTTTGAATTTTCTCCAAAAGTAAAGTAGTTGCAAACTCATGCTTTTAGAGACTTGTTTGGGCTCATGAGAGGAGTAGAAAAACATCAAAAATTTCAGTCCTGCATGATTCTACCAAGAAATGTGTGTTCATTGAAACCGCTTGTTTTTGATAGTTTGGGCCCTATTGAATAATTAATGTTTTGAATTTTCTCCAAAAGTAAAGTAGTTGCAAACTCATCCTTTTAGA
Organism: Dendrobates tinctorius; assembly: GCF_039654945.1. Lineage (NCBI taxonomy): Eukaryota > Metazoa > Chordata > Amphibia > Anura > Dendrobatidae > Dendrobates > Dendrobates tinctorius. The sequence continues at coordinate 5,583,492 of NW_027361945.1, forward strand.
AACTTGTTTGGGCTGTTGAGAGGAGTAAAAAACCATCAAAAATTTCAATCCTGCATGATTCTACCAAGAAATGTGATTCTTCATTCACAACGCTGGTTTTTGCTATTGAGCTCTATTGAATAATGAATGTTTTGAATTTTCTCCAAAAGTAAAGTAGTTGCAAACTCATGCTTTTAGAGACTTGTTTGGGCTCATGAGAGGAGTAGAAAAACATCAAAAATTTCAGTCCTGCATGATTCTACCAAGAAATGTGTGTTCATTGAAACCGCTGGTTTTTGATAGTTTGGGCCCTATTGAATAATGAATGTTTTGAATTTTCTCCAAAAGTAAAGTAGTTGCAAACTCATCCTTTTAGAAACTTGTTTGGGCTGTTGAGAGGAGTAAAAAACCATCAAAAATTTAAATCCTGCATGATTCTACCAAGAAATGTGATTCTTCATTCAAAACGCTGGTTTTTGCTATTGGGCTCTATTGAATAATGAATGTTTTGAATTTTCTCCAAAAGTAAAGTAGTTGCAAACTCATCCTTTTAGAGACTTGTTTGGGCTCATGAGAGGAGTAGAAAAACATCAAAAATTTCAGTCCTGCATGATTCTACCAAGAAATGTGTGTTCATTCAAACCGCTGGTTTTTGATATTTTGGGCCCTATTGAATAATGAATGTTTTGAATTTTCTCCAAAAGTAAAGTAGTTGCAAACTCATCCTTTTAGAAACTTGTTTGGGCTGTTGAGAGGAGTAAAAAACCATCAAAAATTTCAATCCTGCATGATTCTACCAAGAAATGTGATTCTTCATTCAAAACGCTGGTTTTTGCTATTGGGCTCTATTGAATAATGAATGTTTTGAATTTTCTCCAAAAGTAAAGTAGTTGCAAACTCATCCTTTTAGAGACTTGTTTGGGCTCATGAGAGGAGTAGAAAAAAATCAAAAATTTCAGTCCTGCACGATTCTACCAAGAAATGTGTGTTCATTCAAACTGCTGGTTTTTGATATTTTGGGCCCTATTGAATAATGAATGTTTTGAATTTTCTCCAAAAGTAAAGTAGTTGCAAACTCATCCTTTTAGAAACTTGTTTGGGCTGTTGAGAGGAGTAAAAAACCATCAAAAATTTCAATCCTGCATGATTCTACCAAGAAATGTGATTCTTCATTCAAAACCTGATTTTTGCTATTGGGCTCTATTGAATAATGAATGTTTTGAATTTTCTCCAAAAGTAAAGTAGTTGCAAACTCATGCTTTTAGAGACTTGTTTGGGCTCATGAGAGGAGTAGAAAAACATCAAAAATTTCAGTCCTGCATGATTCTACCAAGAAATGTGTGTTCATTGAAACCGCTAGTTTTTGATAGTTTGGGCCCTATTGAATAATTAATGTTTTGAATTTTCTCCAAAAGTAAAGTAGTTGCAAACTCATCCTTTTAGAAACTTGTTTGGGCTGTTGAGAGGAGTAAAAAACCATCAAAAATTTCAATCCTGCATGATTCTACCAAGAAATGTGATTCTTCATTCACAACGCTGGTTTTTGCTATTGAGCTCTATTGAATAATGAATGTTTTGAATTTTCTCCAAAAGTAAAGTAGTTGCAAACTCATGCTTTTAGAGACTTGTTTGGGCTCATGAGAGGAGTAGAAAAACATCAAAAATTTCAGTCCTGCATGATTCTACCAAGAAATGTGTGTTCATTGAAACCGCTGGTTTTTGATAGTTTGGGCCCTATTGAATAATGAATGTTTTGAATTTTCTCCAAAAGTAAAGTAGTTGCAAACTCATCCTTTTAGAAACTTGTTTGGGCTGTTGAGAGGAGTAAAAAACCATCAAAAATTTAAATCCTGCATGATTCTACCAAGAAATGTGATTCTTCATTCAAAACGCTGGTTTTTGCTATTGGGCTCTATTGAATAATGAATGTTTTGAATTTTCTCCAAAAGTAAAGTAGTTGCAAACTCATCCTTTTAGAGACTTGTTTGGGCTCATGAGAGGAGTAGAAAAACATCAAAAATTTCAGTCCTGCATGATTCTACCAAGAAATGTGTGTTCATTCAAACCGCTGTTTTTTGATATTTTGGGCCCTATTGAATAATGAATGTTTTGAATTTTCTCCAAAAGTAAAGTAGTTGCAAACTCATCCTTTTAGAAACTTGTTTGGGCTGTTGAGAGGAGTAAAAAACCATCAAAAATTTAAATCCTGCATGATTCTACCAAGAAATGTGATTCTTCATTCAAAACCTGATTTTTGCTATTGGGCTCTATTGAATAATGAATGTTTTGAATTTTCTCCAAAAGTAAAGTAGTTGCAAACTCATGCTTTTAGAGACTTGTTTGGGCTCATGAGAGGAGTAGAAAAACATCAAAAATTTCAGTCCTGCATGATTCTACCAAGAAATGTGTGTTCATTGAAACCGCTGGTTTTTGATAGTTTGGGCCCTATTGAATAATGAATGTTTTGAATTTTCTCCAAAAGTAAAGTAGTTGCAAACTCATCCTTTTAGAAACTTGTTTGGGCTGTTGAGAGGAGTAAAAAACCATCAAAAATTTTAATCCTGCATGATTCTACCAAGAAATGTGATTCTTCATTCAAAACGCTGGTTTTTGCTATTGGGCTCTATTGAATAATGAATGTTTTGAATTTTCTCCAAAAGTAAAGTAGTTGCAAACTCATGCTTTTAGAGACTTGTTTGGGCTCATGAGAGGAGTAGAAAAACATCAAAAATTTCAGTCCTGCATGATTCTACCAAGAAATGTGTGTTCATTGAAACCGCTGGTTTTTGATAGTTTGGGCCCTATTGAATAATGAATGTTTTGAATTTTCTCCAAAAGTAAAGTAGTTGCAAACTCATCCTTTTAGAAACTTGTTTGGGCTGTTGAGAGGAGTAAAAAACCATCAAAAATTTCAATCCTGCATGATTCTACCAAGAAATGTGATTCTTCATTCAAAACGCTGGTTTTTGCTATTGGGCTCTATTGAATAATGAATGTTTTGAATTTTCTCCAAAAGTAAAGTAGTTGCAAACTCATGCTTTTAGAGACTTGTTTGGGCTCATGAGAGGAGTAGAAAAACATCAAAAATTTCAGTCCTGCATGATTCTACCAAGAAATGTGTGTTCATTGAAACCGCTGGTTTTTGATAGTTTGGGCCCTATTGAATAATGAATGTTTTGAATTTTCTCCAAAAGTAAAGTAGTTGCAAACTCATCCTTTTAGAAACTTGTTTGGGCTGTTGAGAGGAGTAAAAAACCATCAAAAATTTCAATCCTGCATGATTCTACCAAGAAATGTGATTCTTCATTCAAAACCTGATTTTTGCTATGGGGCTCTATTGAATAATGAATGTTTTGAATTTTCTCCAAAAGTAAAGTAGTTGCAAACTCATGCTTTTAGAGACTTGTTTGGGCTCATGAGAGGAGTAGAAAAACATCAAAAATTTCAGTCCTGCATGATTCTACCAAGAAATGTGTGTTCATTGAAACCGCTGGTTTTTGATAGTTTGGGCCCTATTGAATAATGAATGTTTTGAATTTTCTCCAAAAGTAAAGTAGTTGCAAACTCATCCTTTTAGAAACTTGTTTGGGCTGTTGAGAGGAGTAAAAAACCATCAAAAATTTCAATCCTGCATGATTCTACCAAGAAATGTGATTCTTCATTCAAAACGCTGGTTTTTGCTATTGGGCTCCATTGAATAATGAATGTTTTGAATTTTCTCCAAAAGTAAAGTAGTTGCAAACTCATCCTTTTAGAGACTTGTTTGCGCTCATGAGAGAAGTAGAAAAAAATCAAAAATTTCAGTCCTGCACGATTCTACCAAGAAATGTGTGTTCATTCAAACTGCTGGTTTTTGATATTTTGGGCCCTATTGAATAATGAATGTTTTGAATTTTCTCCAAAAGTAAAGTAGTTGCAAACTCATCCTTTTAGAAACTTGTTTGGGCTGTTGAGAAGAGTAAAAAACCATCAAAAATTTCAATCCTGCATGATTCTACCAAGAAATGTGATTCTTCATTCAAAACCTGATTTTTGCTATTGGGCTCTATTGAATAATGAATGTTTTGAATTTTCTCCAAAAGTAAAGTAGTTGCAAACTCATGCTTTTAGAGACTTGTTTGGGCTCATGAGAGGAGTAGAAAAACATCAAAAATGTCAGTCCTGCATGATTCTACCAAGAAATGTGTGTTCATACAAACCGCTGGTTTTTGATAGTTTGGGCCCTATTGAATAATGAATGTTTTGAATTTTCTCCAAAAGTAAAGTAGTTGCAAACTCATCCTTTTAGAAACTTGTTTGGGCTGTTGAGAGGAGTAAAAAACCATCAAAAATTTCAATCCTGCATGATTCTACCAAGAAATGTGATTCTTCATTCAAAACGCTGGTTTTTGCTATTGGGCTCTATTGAATAATGAATGTTTTGAATTTTCTCCAAAAGTAAAGTAGTTGCAAACTCATCCTTTAAGAGACTTGTTTGGGCTCATGAGAGGAGTAGAAAAACATCAAAAATTTCAGTCCTGCATGATTCTACCAAGAAATGTGTGTTCATTGAAACCGCTGGTTTTTGATAGTTTGGGCCCTATTGAATAATGAATGTTTTGAATTTTCTCCAAAAGTAAAGTAGTTGCAAACTCATCCTTTTAGAAACTTGTTTGGGCTGTTGAGAGGAGTAAAAAACCATCAAAAATTTCAATCCTGCATGATTCTACCAAGAAATGTGATTCTTCATTCAAAACGCTGGTTTTTGCTATTGGGCTCTATTGAATAATGAATGTTTTGAATTTTCTCCAAAAGTAAAGTAGTTGCAAACTCATCCTTTTAGAGACTTGTTTGGGCTCATGAGAGAAGTAGAAAAAAATCAAAAATTTCAGTCCTGCACGATTCTACCAAGAAATGTGTGTTCATTCAAACTGCTGGTTTTTGATATTTTGGGCACTATTGAATAATGAATGTTTTGAATTTTCTCCAAAAGTAAAGTAGTTGCAAACTCATCCTTTTAGAAACTTGTTTGGGCTGTTGAGAAGAGTAAAAAACCATCAAAAATTTCAATCCTGCATGATTCTACCAAGAAATGTGATTCTTCATTCAAAACCTGATTTTTGCTATTGGGCTCTATTGAATAATGAATGTTTTGAATTTTCTCCAAAAGTAAAGTAGTTGCAAACTCATGCTTTTAGAGACTTGTTTGGGCTCATGAGAGGAGTAGAAAAACATCAAAAATTTCAGTCCTGCATGATTCTAAAAAGAAATGTGTGTTCATTCAACCCGCTGGTTTTTGATAGTTTGGGCCCTATTGAATAATGAATGTTTTGAATTTTCTCCAAAAGTAAAGTAGTTGCAAACTCATCCTTTTAGAAACTTGTTTGGGCTGTTGAGAGGAGTAAAAAACCAACAAAAATTTCAATCCTGCATGATTCTACCAAGAAATGTGATTCTTCATTCAAAACGCTGGTTTTTGCTATTGGGCTCTATTGAATAATGAATGTTTTGAATTTTCTCCAAAAGTAAAGTAGTTGCAAACTCATCCTTTTAGAGACTTGTTTGGGCTCATGAGAGAAGTAGAAAAACATCAAAAATTTCAGTCCTGCACGATTCTACCAAGAAATGTGTGTTCATTCAAACCGCTGTTTTTTGATATTTTGGGCCCTATTGAATAATGAATGTTTTGAATTTTCTCCAAAAGTAAAGTAGTTGCAAACTCATCCTTTTAGAAACTTGTTTGGGCTGTTGAGAGGAGTAAAAAACCATCAAAAATTTCAATCCTGCTTGATTCTACCAAGAAATGTGATTCTTCATTCAAAACGCTGGTTTTTGCTATTGGGCTCTATTGAATAATGAATGTTTTGAATTTTCTCCAAAAGTAAAGTAGTTGCAAACTCATGCTTTTAGAGACTTGTTTGGGCTCATGAGAGGAGTAGAAAAACATCAAAAATTTCAGTCCTGCATGATTCTACCAAGAAATGTGTGTTCATTCAAACCGCTGGTTTTTGATAGTTTGGGCCCTATTGAATAATGAATGTTTTGAATTTTCTCCAAAAGTAAAGTAGTTGCAAACTCATCCTTTTAGAAACTTGTTTGGGCTGTTGAGAGGAGTAAAAAACCATCAAAAATTTCAATCCTGCATGATTCTATCAAGAAATGTGATTCTTCATTCAAAACGCTGGTTTTTGCTATTGGGCTCTATTGAATAATGAATGTTTTGAATTTTCTCCAAAAGTAAAGTAGTTGCAAACTCATCCTTTTAGAGACTTGTTTGGGCTCATGAGAGGAGTAGAAAAATATCAAAAATTTCAGTCCTGCACGATTCTACCAAGAAATGTGTGTTCATTCAAACCGCTGGTTTTTGATATTTTGGGCCCTATTGAATAATGAATGTTTTGAATTTTCTCCAAAAGTAAAGTAGTTGCAAACTCATCCTTTTAGAAACTTGTTTGGGCTGTTGAGAGGAGTAAAAAACCATCAAAAATTTCAATCCTGCATGATTCTACCAAGAAATGTGATTCTTCATTCAAAACCTGATTTTTGCTATTGGGCTCTATTGAATAATGAATGTTTTGAATTTTCTCCAAAAGTAAAGTAGTTACAAACTCATGCTTTTAGAGACTTGTTTGGGCTCATGAGAAGAGTAGAAAAACATCAAAAATTTCAGTCCTGCATGATTCTACCAAGAAATGTGTGTTCATTCAAACCGCTGGTTTTTGATAGTTTGGGCCCTATTGAATAATGAATGTTTTGAATTTTCTCCAAAAGTAAAGTAGTTGCAAACTCATCCTTTTAGAAACTTGTTTGGGCTGTTGAGAGGAGTAAAAAACCATCAAAAATTTCAATCCTGCATGATTCTACCAAGAAATGTGATTCTTCATTCAAAACCTGATTTTTGCTATTGGGCTCTATTGAATAATGAATGTTTTGAATTTTCTCCAAAAGTAAAGTAGTTGCAAACTCATCCTTTTAGAGACTTGTTTGGGCTCATGAGAGGAGTAGAAAAACATCAAAAATTTCAGTCCTGCATGATTCTACCAAGAAATGTGTGTTCATTGAAACCGCTGGTTTTTGATAGTTTGGGCCCTATTGAATAATGAATGTTTTGAATTTTCTCCAAAAGTAAAGTAGTTGCAAACTCATCCTTTTAGAAACTTGTTTGGGCTGTTGAGAGGAGTAAAAAACCATCAAAAATTTCAATCCTGCATGATTCTACCAAGAAATGTGATTCTTCATTCAAAACGCTGGTTTTTGCTATTGGGCTCTATTGAATAATGAATGTTTTGAATTTTCTCCAAAAGTAAAGTAGTTGCAAACTCATCCTTTTAGAGACTTGTTTGGGCTCATGAGAGAAGTAGAAAAAAATCAAAAATTTCAGTCCTGCACGATTCTACCAAGAAATGTGTGTTCATTCAAACTGCTGGTTTTTGATATTTTGGGCCCTATTGATTAATGAATGTTTTGAATTTTCTCCAAAAGTAAAGTAGTTGCAAACTCATCCTTTTAGAAACTTGTTTGGGCTGTTGAGAAGAGTAAAAAACCATCAAAAATTTCAATCCTGCATGATTCTACCAAGAAATGTGATTCTTCATTCAAAACCTGATTTTTGCTATTGGGCTCTATTGAATAATGAATGTTTTGAATTTTCTCCAAAAGTAAAGTAGTTGCAAACTCATGCTTTTAGAGACTTGTTTGGGCTCATGAGAGGAGTAGAAAAACATCAAAAATTTCAGTCCTGCATGATTCTACGAAGAAATGTGTGTTCATTCAACCCGCTGGTTTTTGATAGTTTGGGCCCTATTGAATAATGAATGTTTTGAATTTTCTCCAAAAGTAAAGTAGTTGCAAACTCATCCTTTTAGAAACTTGTTTGGGCTGTTGAGAGGAGTAAAAAACCAACAAAAATTTCAATCCTGCATGATTCTACCAAGAAATGTGATTCTTCATTCAAAACGCTGGTTTTTGCTATTGGGCTCTATTGAATAATGAATGTTTTGAATTTTCTCCAAAAGTAAAGTAGTTGCAAACTCATCCTTTTAGAGACTTGTTTGGGCTCATGAGAGGAGTAGAAAAACATCAAAAATTTCAGTCCTGCGCGATTCTACCAAGAAATGTGTGTTCATTCAAACCGCTGTTTTTTGATATTTTGGGCCCTATTGAATAATGAATGTTTTGAATTTTCTCCAAAAGTAAAGTAGTTGCAAACTCATCCTTTTAGAAACTTGTTTGGGCTGTTGAGAGGAGTAAAAAACCATCAAAAATTTCAATCCTGCTTGTTTCTACCAAGAAATGTGATTCTTCATTCAAAACGCTGGTTTTTGCTATTGGGCTCTATTGAATAATGAATGTTTTGAATTTTCTCCAAAAGTAAAGTAGTTGCAAACTCATGCTTTTAGAGACTTGTTTGGGCTCATGAGAGGAGTAGAAAAACATCAAAAATTTCAGTCCTGCATGATTCTACCAAGAAATGTGTGTTCATTGAAACCGCTGGTTTTTGATAGTTTGGGCCCTATTGAATAATGAATGTTTTGAATTTTCTCCAAAAGTAAAGTAGTTGCAAACTCATCCTTTTAGAAACTTGTTTGGGCTGTTGAGAGGAGTAAAAAACCATCAAAAATTTCAATCCTGCATGATTCTACCAAGAAATGTGATTCTTCATTCAAAACGCTGGTTTTTGCTATTGGGCTCTATTGAATAATGAATGTTTTGAATTTTCTCCAAAAGTAAAGTAGTTGCAAACTCATCCTTTTAGAGACTTGTTTGGGCTCATGAGAGGAGTAGAAAAACATCAAAAATTTCAGTCCTGCACGATTCTACCAAGAAATGTGTGTTCATTCAAACCGCTGGTTTTTGATATTTTGGGCCCTATTGAATAATGAATGTTTTGAATTTTCTCCAAAAGTAAAGTAGTTACAAACTCATGCTTTTAGAGACTTGTTTGGGCTCATGAGAAGAGTAGAAAAACATCAAAAATTTCAGTCCTGCATGATTCTACCAAGAAATGTGTGTTCATTCAAACCGCTGGTTTTTGATAGTTTGGGCCCTATTGAATAATGAATGTTTTGAATTTTCTCCAAAAGTAAAGTAGTTGCAAACTCATCCTTTTAGAAACTTGTTTGGGCTGTTGAGAGGAGTAAAAAACCATCAAAAATTTCAATCCTGCATGATTCTACCAAGAAATGTGATTCTTCATTCAAAACCTGATTTTTGCTATTGGGCTCTATTGAATAATGAATGTTTTGAATTTTCTCCAAAAGTAAAGTAGTTGCAAACTCATGCTTTTAGAGACTTGTTTGGGCTCATGAGGGGAGTAGAAAAACATCAAAAATTTCAGTCCTGCATGATTCTACCAAGAAATGTGTGTTCATTGAAACCGCTGGTTTTTGATAGTTTGGGCCCTATTGAATAATGAATGTTTTGAATTTTCTCCAAAAGTAAAGTAGTTGCAAACTCATCCTTTTAGAAACTTGTTTGGGCTGTTGAGAGGAGTAAAAAACCATCAAAAATTTCAATCCTGCATGATTCTACCAAGAAATGTGATTCTTCATTCAAAACGCTGGTTTTTACTATTGGGCTCTATTGAATAATGAATGTTTTGAATTTTCTCCAAAAGTAAAGTAGTTGCAAACTCATCCTTTTAGAGACTTGTTTGGGCTCATGAGAGGAGTAGAAAAACATCAAAAATTTCAGTCCTGCACGATTCTACCAAGAAATGTGTGTTCATTCAAACCGCTGGTTTTTGATAGTTTGGGCCCTATTGAATAATGAATGTTTTGAATTTTCTCCAAAAGTAAAGTAGTTGCAAACTCATCCTTTTAGAAACTTGTTTGGGCTGTTGAGAGGAGTAAAAAACCATCAAAAATTTCAATCCTGCATGATTCTACCAAGAAATGTGATTCTTCATTCAAAACGCTGGTTTTTACTATTGGGCTCTATTGAATAATGAATGTTTTGAATTTTCTCCAAAAGTAAAGTAGTTGCAAACTCATCCTTTTAGAAACTTGTTTGGGCTGTTGAGAGGAGTAAAAAACCATCAAAAATTTCAATCCTGCATGATTCTACCAAGAAATGTGATTCTTCATTCAAAACGCTGGTTTTTGCTATTGGGCTCTATTGAATAATGAATATTTTGAATTTTCTCCAAAAGTAAAGTAGTTGCAAACTCATGCTTTTAGAGACTTGTTTGGGCTCATGAGAGGAGTAGAAAAACATCAAAAATTTCAGTCCTGCATGATTCTACCAAGAAATGTGTGTTCATTGAAACCGCTGGTTTTTGATAGTTTGGGCCCTATTGAATAATGAATGTTTTGAATTTTCTCCAAAAGTAAAGTAGTTGCAAACTCATCCTTTTAGAAACTTGTTTGGGCTGTTGAGAGGAGTAAAAAACCATCAAAAATTTCAATCCTGCATGATTCTACCAAGAAATGTGATTCTTCATTCAAAACGCTGGTTTTTGCTATTGGGCTCTATTGAATAATGAATGTTTTGAATTTTCTCCAAAAGTAAAGTAGTTGCAAACTCATCCTTTTAGAGACTTGTTTGGGCTCATGAGAGGAGTAGAAAAACATCAAAAATTTCAGTCCTGCACGATTCTACCAAGAAATGTGTGTTCATTCAAACCGCTGGTTTTTGATATTTTGGGCCCTATTGAATAATGAATGTTTTGAATTTTCTCCAAAAGTAAAGTAGTTGCAAACTCATCCTTTTAGAAACTTGTTTGGGCTGTTGAGAGGAGTAAAAAACCATCAAAAATTTCAATCCTGCATGATTCTACCAAGAAATGTGATTCTTCATTCAAAACGCTGGTTTTTGCTAATGGGCTCTATTGAATAATGAATGTTTTGAATTTTCTCCAAAAGTAAAGTAGTTGCAAACTCATGCTTTTAGAGACTTGTTTGGGCTCATGAGAGGAGTAGAAAAACATCAAAAATTTCAGTCCTGCATGATTCTACGAAGAAATGTGTGTTCATTCAACCCGCTGGTTTTTGATAGTTTGGGCCCTATTGAATAATGAATGTTTTGAATTTTCTCCAAAAGTAAAGTAGTTGCAAACTCATCCTTTTAGAAACTTGTTTGGGCTGTTGAGAGGAGTAAAAAACCAACAAAAATTTCAATCCTGCATGATTCTACCAAGAAATGTGATTCTTCATTCAAAACGCTGGTTTTTGCTATTGGGCTCTATTGAATAATGAATGTTTTGAATTTTCTCCAAAAGTAAAGTAGTTGCAAACTCATCCTTTTAGAGACTTGTTTGGGCTCATGAGAGGAGTAGAAAAACATCAAAAATTTCAGTCCTGCGCGATTCTACCAAGAAATGTGTGTTCATTCAAACCGCTGTTTTTTGATATTTTGGGCCCTATTGAATAATGAATGTTTTGAATTTTCTCCAAAAGTAAAGTAGTTGCAAACTCATCCTTTTAGAAACTTGTTTGGGCTGTTGAGAGGAGTAAAAAACCATCAAAAATTTCAATCCTGCTTGTTTCTACCAAGAAATGTGATTCTTCATTCAAAACGCTGGTTTTTGCTATTGGGCTCTATTGAATAATGAATGTTTTGAATTTTCTCCAAAAGTAAAGTAGTTGCAAACTCATGCTTTTAGAGACTTGTTTGGGCTCATGAGAGGAGTAGAAAAACATCAAAAATTTCAGTCCTGCATGATTCTACCAAGAAATGTGTGTTCATTGAAACCGCTGGTTTTTGATAGTTTGGGCCCTATTGAATAATGAATGTTTTGAATTTTCTCCAAAAGTAAAGTAGTTGCAAACTCATCCTTTTAGAAACTTGTTTGGGCTGTTGAGAGGAGTAAAAAACCATCAAAAATTTCAATCCTGCATGATTCTACCAAGAAATGTGATTCTTCATTCAAAACGCTGGTTTTTGCTATTGGGCTCTATTGAATAATGAATGTTTTGAATTTTCTCCAAAAGTAAAGTAGTTGCAAACTCATCCTTTTAGAGACTTGTTTGGGCTCATGAGAGGAGTAGAAAAACATCAAAAATTTCAGTCCTGCACGATTCTACCAAGAAATGTGTGTTCATTCAAACCGCTGGTTTTTGATATTTTGGGCCCTATTGAATAATGAATGTTTTGAATTTTCTCCAAAAGTAAAGTAGTTACAAACTCATGCTTTTAGAGACTTGTTTGGGCTCATGAGAAGAGTAGAAAAACATCAAAAATTTCAGTCCTGCATGATTCTACCAAGAAATGTGTGTTCATTCAAACCGCTGGTTTTTGATAGTTTGGGCCCTATTGAATAATGAATGTTTTGAATTTTCTCCAAAAGTAAAGTAGTTGCAAACTCATCCTTTTAGAAACTTGTTTGGGCTGTTGAGAGGAGTAAAAAACCATCAAAAATTTCAATCCTGCATGATTCTACCAAGAAATGTGATTCTTCATTCAAAACCTGATTTTTGCTATTGGGCTCTATTGAATAATGAATGTTTTGAATTTTCTCCAAAAGTAAAGTAGTTGCAAACTCATCCTTTTAGAGACTTGTTTGGGCTCATGAGAGGAGTAGAAAAACATCAAAAATTTCAGTCCTGCATGATTCTACCAAGAAATGTGTGTTCATTGAAACCGCTGGTTTTTGATAGTTTGGGCCCTATTGAATAATGAATGTTTTGAATTTTCTCCAAAAGTAAAGTAGTTGCAAACTCATCCTTTTAGAAACTTGTTTGGGCTGTTGAGAGGAGTAAAAAACCATCAAAAATTTCAATCCTGCATGATTCTACCAAGAAATGTGATTCTTCATTCAAAACGCTGGTTTTTGCTATTGGGCTCTATTGAATAATGAATGTTTTGAATTTTCTCCAAAAGTAAAGTAGTTGCAAACTCATCCTTTTAGAGACTTGTTTGGGCTCATGAGAGAAGTAGAAAAAAATCAAAAATTTCAGTCCTGCACGATTCTACCAAGAAATGTGTGTTCATTCAAACTGCTGGTTTTTGATATTTTGGGCCCTATTGATTAATGAATGTTTTGAATTTTCTCCAAAAGTAAAGTAGTTGCAAACTCATCCTTTTAGAAACTTGTTTGGGCTGTTGAGAAGAGTAAAAAACCATCAAAAATTTCAATCCTGCATGATTCTACCAAGAAATGTGATTCTTCATTCAAAACCTGATTTTTGCTATTGGGCTCTATTGAATAATGAATGTTTTGAATTTTCTCCAAAAGTAAAGTAGTTGCAAACTCATGCTTTTAGAGACTTGTTTGGGCTCATGAGAGGAGTAGAAAAACATCAAAAATTTCAGTCCTGCATGATTCTACGAAGAAATGTGTGTTCATTCAACCCGCTGGTTTTTGATAGTTTGGGCCCTATTGAATAATGAATGTTTTGAATTTTCTCCAAAAGTAAAGTAGTTGCAAACTCATCCTTTTAGAAACTTGTTTGGGCTGTTGAGAGGAGTAAAAAACCAACAAAAATTTCAATCCTGCATGATTCTACCAAGAAATGTGATTCTTCATTCAAAACGCTGGTTTTTGCTATTGGGCTCTATTGAATAATGAATGTTTTGAATTTTCTCCAAAAGTAAAGTAGTTGCAAACTCATCCTTTTAGAGACTTGTTTGGGCTCATGAGAGGAGTAGAAAAACATCAAAAATTTCAGTCCTGCGCGATTCTACCAAGAAATGTGTGTTCATTCAAACCGCTGTTTTTTGATATTTTGGGCCCTATTGAATAATGAATGTTTTGAATTTTCTCCAAAAGTAAAGTAGTTGCAAACTCATCCTTTTAGAAACTTGTTTGGGCTGTTGAGAGGAGTAAAAAACCATCAAAAATTTCAATCCTGCTTGTTTCTACCAAGAAATGTGATTCTTCATTCAAAACGCTGGTTTTTGCTATTGGGCTCTATTGAATAATGAATGTTTTGAATTTTCTCCAAAAGTAAAGTAGTTGCAAACTCATGCTTTTAGAGACTTGTTTGGGCTCATGAGAGGAGTAGAAAAACATCAAAAATTTCAGTCCTGCATGATTCTACCAAGAAATGTGTGTTCATTGAAACCGCTGGTTTTTGATAGTTTGGGCCCTATTGAATAATGAATGTTTTGAATTTTCTCCAAAAGTAAAGTAGTTGCAAACTCATCCTTTTAGAAACTTGTTTGGGCTGTTGAGAGGAGTAAAAAACCATCAAAAATTTCAATCCTGCATGATTCTACCAAGAAATGTGATTCTTCATTCAAAACGCTGGTTTTTGCTATTGGGCTCTATTGAATAATGAATGTTTTGAATTTTCTCCAAAAGTAAAGTAGTTGCAAACTCATCCTTTTAGAGACTTGTTTGGGCTCATGAGAGGAGTAGAAAAACATCAAAAATTTCAGTCCTGCACGATTCTACCAAGAAATGTGTGTTCATTCAAACCGCTGGTTTTTGATATTTTGGGCCCTATTGAATAATGAATGTTTTGAATTTTCTCCAAAAGTAAAGTAGTTACAAACTCATGCTTTTAGAGACTTGTTTGGGCTCATGAGAAGAGTAGAAAAACATCAAAAATTTCAGTCCTGCATGATTCTACCAAGAAATGTGTGTTCATTCAAACCGCTGGTTTTTGATAGTTTGGGCCCTATTGAATAATGAATGTTTTGAATTTTCTCCAAAAGTAAAGTAGTTGCAAACTCATCCTTTTAGAAACTTGTTTGGGCTGTTGAGAGGAGTAAAAAACCATCAAAAATTTCAATCCTGCATGATTCTACCAAGAAATGTGATTCTTCATTCAAAACCTGATTTTTGCTATTGGGCTCTATTGAATAATGAATGTTTTGAATTTTCTCCAAAAGTAAAGTAGTTGCAAACTCATGCTTTTAGAGACTTGTTTGGGCTCATGAGGGGAGTAGAAAAACATCAAAAATTTCAGTCCTGCATGATTCTACCAAGAAATGTGTGTTCATTGAAACCGCTGGTTTTTGATAGTTTGGGCCCTATTGAATAATGAATGTTTTGAATTTTCTCCAAAAGTAAAGTAGTTGCAAACTCATCCTTTTAGAAACTTGTTTGGGCTGTTGAGAGGAGTAAAAAACCATCAAAAATTTCAATCCTGCATGATTCTACCAAGAAATGTGATTCTTCATTCAAAACGCTGGTTTTTACTATTGGGCTCTATTGAATAATGAATGTTTTGAATTTTCTCCAAAAGTAAAGTAGTTGCAAACTCATCCTTTTAGAGACTTGTTTGGGCTCATGAGAGGAGTAGAAAAACATCAAAAATTTCAGTCCTGCACGATTCTACCAAGAAATGTGTGTTCATTCAAACCGCTGGTTTTTGATAGTTTGGGCCCTATTGAATAATGAATGTTTTGAATTTTCTCCAAAAGTAAAGTAGTTGCAAACTCATCCTTTTAGAAACTTGTTTGGGCTGTTGAGAGGAGTAAAAAACCATCAAAAATTTCAATCCTGCATGATTCTACCAAGAAATGTGATTCTTCATTCAAAACGCTGGTTTTTACTATTGGGCTCTATTGAATAATGAATGTTTTGAATTTTCTCCAAAAGTAAAGTAGTTGCAAACTCATCCTTTTAGAAACTTGTTTGGGCTGTTGAGAGGAGTAAAAAACCATCAAAAATTTCAATCCTGCATGATTCTACCAAGAAATGTGATTCTTCATTCAAAACGCTGGTTTTTGCTATTGGGCTCTATTGAATAATGAATATTTTGAATTTTCTCCAAAAGTAAAGTAGTTGCAAACTCATGCTTTTAGAGACTTGTTTGGGCTCATGAGAGGAGTAGAAAAACATCAAAAATTTCAGTCCTGCATGATTCTACCAAGAAATGTGTGTTCATTGAAACCGCTGGTTTTTGATAGTTTGGGCCCTATTGAATAATGAATGTTTTGAATTTTCTCCAAAAGTAAAGTAGTTGCAAACTCATCCTTTTAGAAACTTGTTTGGGCTGTTGAGAGGAGTAAAAAACCATCAAAAATTTCAATCCTGCATGATTCTACCAAGAAATGTGATTCTTCATTCAAAACGCTGGTTTTTGCTATTGGGCTCTATTGAATAATGAATGTTTTGAATTTTCTCCAAAAGTAAAGTAGTTGCAAACTCATCCTTTTAGAGACTTGTTTGGGCTCATGAGAGGAGTAGAAAAACATCAAAAATTTCAGTCCTGCACGATTCTACCAAGAAATGTGTGTTCATTCAAACCGCTGGTTTTTGATATTTTGGGCCCTATTGAATAATGAATGTTTTGAATTTTCTCCAAAAGTAAAGTAGTTGCAAACTCATCCTTTTAGAAACTTGTTTGGGCTGTTGAGAGGAGTAAAAAACCATCAAAAATTTCAATCCTGCATGATTCTACCAAGAAATGTGATTCTTCATTCAAAACGCTGGTTTTTGCTAATGGGCTCTATTGAATAATGAATGTTTTGAATTTTCTCCAAAAGTAAAGTAGTTGCAAACTCATGCTTTTAGAGACTTGTTTGGGCTCATGAGAGGAGTAGAAAAACATCAAAAATTTCAGTCCTGCATGATTCTACGAAGAAATGTGTGTTCATTCAACCCGCTGGTTTTTGATAGTTTGGGCCCTATTGAATAATGAATGTTTTGAATTTTCTCCAAAAGTAAAGTAGTTGCAAACTCATCCTTTTAGAAACTTGTTTGGGCTGTTGAGAGGAGTAAAAAACCAACAAAAATTTCAATCCTGCATGATTCTACCAAGAAATGTGATTCTTCATTCAAAACGCTGGTTTTTGCTATTGGGCTCTATTGAATAATGAATGTTTTGAATTTTCTCCAAAAGTAAAGTAGTTGCAAACTCATCCTTTTAGAGACTTGTTTGGGCTCATGAGAGGAGTAGAAAAACATCAAAAATTTCAGTCCTGCGCGATTCTACCAAGAAATGTGTGTTCATTCAAACCGCTGTTTTTTGATATTTTGGGCCCTATTGAATAATGAATGTTTTGAATTTTCTCCAAAAGTAAAGTAGTTGCAAACTCATCCTTTTAGAAACTTGTTTGGGCTGTTGAGAGGAGTAAAAAACCATCAAAAATTTCAATCCTGCTTGTTTCTACCAAGAAATGTGATTCTTCATTCAAAACGCTGGTTTTTGCTATTGGGCTCTATTGAATAATGAATGTTTTGAATTTTCTCCAAAAGTAAAGTAGTTGCAAACTCATGCTTTTAGAGACTTGTTTGGGCTCATGAGAGGAGTAGAAAAACATCAAAAATTTCAGTCCTGCATGATTCTACCAAGAAATGTGTGTTCATTGAAACCGCTGGTTTTTGATAGTTTGGGCCCTATTGAATAATGAATGTTTTGAATTTTCTCCAAAAGTAAAGTAGTTGCAAACTCATCCTTTTAGAAACTTGTTTGGGCTGTTGAGAGGAGTAAAAAACCATCAAAAATTTCAATCCTGCATGATTCTACCAAGAAATGTGATTCTTCATTCAAAACGCTGGTTTTTGCTATTGGGCTCTATTGAATAATGAATGTTTTGAATTTTCTCCAAAAGTAAAGTAGTTGCAAACTCATCCTTTTAGAGACTTGTTTGGGCTCATGAGAGGAGTAGAAAAACATCAAAAATTTCAGTCCTGCACGATTCTACCAAGAAATGTGTGTTCATTCAAACCGCTGGTTTTTGATATTTTGGGCCCTATTGAATAATGAATGTTTTGAATTTTCTCCAAAAGTAAAGTAGTTACAAACTCATGCTTTTAGAGACTTGTTTGGGCTCATGAGAAGAGTAGAAAAACATCAAAAATTTCAGTCCTGCATGATTCTACCAAGAAATGTGTGTTCATTCAAACCGCTGGTTTTTGATAGTTTGGGCCCTATTGAATAATGAATGTTTTGAATTTTCTCCAAAAGTAAAGTAGTTGCAAACTCATCCTTTTAGAAACTTGTTTGGGCTGTTGAGAGGAGTAAAAAACCATCAAAAATTTCAATCCTGCATGATTCTACCAAGAAATGTGATTCTTCATTCAAAACCTGATTTTTGCTATTGGGCTCTATTGAATAATGAATGTTTTGAATTTTCTCCAAAAGTAAAGTAGTTGCAAACTCATGCTTTTAGAGACTTGTTTGGGCTCATGAGGGGAGTAGAAAAACATCAAAAATTTCAGTCCTGCATGATTCTACCAAGAAATGTGTGTTCATTGAAACCGCTGGTTTTTGATAGTTTGGGCCCTATTGAATAATGAATGTTTTGAATTTTCTCCAAAAGTAAAGTAGTTGCAAACTCATCCTTTTAGAAACTTGTTTGGGCTGTTGAGAGGAGTAAAAAACCATCAAAAATTTCAATCCTGCATGATTCTACCAAGAAATGTGATTCTTCATTCAAAACGCTGGTTTTTACTATTGGGCTCTATTGAATAATGAATGTTTTGAATTTTCTCCAAAAGTAAAGTAGTTGCAAACTCATCCTTTTAGAGACTTGTTTGGGCTCATGAGAGGAGTAGAAAAACATCAAAAATTTCAGTCCTGCACGATTCTACCAAGAAATGTGTGTTCATTCAAACCGCTGGTTTTTGATAGTTTGGGCCCTATTGAATAATGAATGTTTTGAATTTTCTCCAAAAGTAAAGTAGTTGCAAACTCATCCTTTTAGAAACTTGTTTGGGCTGTTGAGAGGAGTAAAAAACCATCAAAAATTTCAATCCTGCATGATTCTACCAAGAAATGTGATTCTTCATTCAAAACGCTGGTTTTTACTATTGGGCTCTATTGAATAATGAATGTTTTGAATTTTCTCCAAAAGTAAAGTAGTTGCAAACTCATCCTTTTAGAAACTTGTTTGGGCTGTTGAGAGGAGTAAAAAACCATCAAAAATTTCAATCCTGCATGATTCTACCAAGAAATGTGATTCTTCATTCAAAACGCTGGTTTTTGCTATTGGGCTCTATTGAATAATGAATATTTTGAATTTTCTCCAAAAGTAAAGTAGTTGCAAACTCATGCTTTTAGAGACTTGTTTGGGCTCATGAGAGGAGTAGAAAAACATCAAAAATTTCAGTCCTGCATGATTCTACCAAGAAATGTGTGTTCATTGAAACCGCTGGTTTTTGATAGTTTGGGCCCTATTGAATAATGAATGTTTTGAATTTTCTCCAAAAGTAAAGTAGTTGCAAACTCATCCTTTTAGAAACTTGTTTGGGCTGTTGAGAGGAGTAAAAAACCATCAAAAATTTCAATCCTGCATGATTCTACCAAGAAATGTGATTCTTCATTCAAAACGCTGGTTTTTGCTATTGGGCTCTATTGAATAATGAATGTTTTGAATTTTCTCCAAAAGTAAAGTAGTTGCAAACTCATCCTTTTAGAGACTTGTTTGGGCTCATGAGAGGAGTAGAAAAACATCAAAAATTTCAGTCCTGCACGATTCTACCAAGAAATGTGTGTTCATTCAAACCGCTGGTTTTTGATATTTTGGGCCCTATTGAATAATGAATGTTTTGAATTTTCTCCAAAAGTAAAGTAGTTGCAAACTCATCCTTTTAGAAACTTGTTTGGGCTGTTGAGAGGAGTAAAAAACCATCAAAAATTTCAATCCTGCATGATTCTACCAAGAAATGTGATTCTTCATTCAAAACGCTGGTTTTTGCTAATGGGCTCTATTGAATAATGAATGTTTTGAATTTTCTCCAAAAGTAAAGTTGTTGTAAACTCATCCTTTTAGAGACTTGTTTGGGCTCATGAGAGGAGTAGAAAAACATCAAAAATTTCAGTCCTGCACGATTCTACCAAGAAATGTGTGTTCATTCAAACCGCTGGTTTTTGATATTTTGGGCCCTATTGAATAATGAATGTTTTGAATTTTCTCGAAAAGTAAAGTAGTTGCAAACTCATCCTTTTAGAAACTTGTTTGGGCTGTTGAGAGGAGTAAAAAACCATCAAAAATTTCAATCCTGCATGATTCTACCAAGAAATGTGATTCTTCATTCACAACGCTGGTTTTTGCTATTGGGCTCTATTGAATAATGAATGTTTTGAATTTTCTCCAAAAGTAAAGTAGTTGCAAACTCATGCTTTTAGAGACTTGTTTGGGCTCATGAGAGGAGTAGAAAAACATCAAAAATTTCAGTCCTGCATGATTCTACCAAGAAATGTGTGTTCATTGAAACCGCTGGTTTTTGATAGTTTGGGCCCTATTGAATAATGAATGTTTTGAATTTTCTCCAAAAGTAAAGTAGTTGCAAACTCATCCTTTTAGAAACTTGTTTGGGCTGTTGAGAGGAGTAAAAAACCATCAAAAATTTCAATCCTGCATGATTCTACCAAGAAATGTGATTCTTCATTCAAAACGCTGGTTTTTGCTATTGGGCTCTATTGAATAATGAATGTTTTGAATTTTCTCCAAAAGTAAAGTAGTTGCAAACTCATCCTTTTAGAGACTTGTTTGGCCTCATGAGAGGAGTAGAAAAACATCAAAAATTTCAGTCCTGCACGATTCTACCAAGAAATGTGTGTTCATTCAAACCGCTGGTTTTTGATATTTTGGGCCCTATTGAATAATGAATGTTTTGAATTTTCTCCAAAAGTAAAGTAGTTGCAAACTCATCCTTTTAGAAACTTGTTTGGGCTGTTGAGAGGAGTAAAAAACCATCAAAAATTTCAATCCTGCATGATTCTACCAAGAAATGTGATTCTTCATTCAAAACCTGATTTTTGCTATTGGGCTCTATTGAATAATGAATGTTTTGAATTTTCTCCAAAAGTAAAGTAGTTGCAAACTCATGCTTTTAGAGACTTGTTTGGGCTCATGAGAGGAGTAGAAAAACATCAAAAATTTCAGTCCTGCATGATTCTACCAAGAAATGTGTGTTCATTGAAACCGCTGGTTTTTGATAGTTTGGGCCCTATTGAATAATGAATGTTTTGAATTTTCTCCAAAAGTAAAGTAGTTGCAAACTCATCCTTTTAGAAACTTGTTTGGGCTGTTGAGAGGAGTAAAAAACCATCAAAAATTTCAATCCTGCATGATTCTACCAAGAAATGTGATTCTTCATTCAAAACGCTGGTTTTTGCTATTGGGCTCTATTAAATAATGAATGTTTTGAATTTTCTCCAAAAGTAAAGTAGTTGCAAACTCATGCTTTTAGAGACTTGTTTGGGCTCATGAGAGGAGTAGAAAAACATCAAAAATTTCAGTCCTGCATGATTCTACCAAGAAATGTGTGTTCATTGAAACCACTGGTTTTTGATAGTTTGGGCCCTATTGAATAATGAATGTTTTGAATTTTCTCCAAAAGTAAAGTAGTTGCAAACTCATCCTTTTAGAAACTTGTTTGGACTGTTGAGAGGAGTAAAAAACCATCAAAAATTTCAATCCTGCATGATTCTACCAAGAAATGTGATTCTTCATTCAAAACGCTGGTTTTTGCTATTGGGCTCTATTGAATAATGAATGTTTTGAATTTTCTCCAAAAGTAAAGTAGTTGCAAACTCATCCTTTTAGAGACTTGTTTGGGCTCATGAGAGGAGTAGAAAAAAATCAAAAATTTCAGTCCTGCACGATTCTACCAAGAAATGTGTGTTCATTCAAACTGCTGGTTTTTGATATTTTGGGCCCTATTGAATAATGAATGTTTTGAATTTTCTCCAAAAGTAAAGTAGTTGCAAACTCATCCTTTTAGAAACTTGTTTGGGCTGTTGAGAGGAGTAAAAAACCATCAAAAATTTCAATCCTGCATGATTCTACCAAGAAATGTGATTCTTCATTCAAAACCTGATTTTTGCTATTGGGCTCTATTGAATAATGAATGTTTTGAATTTTCTCCAAAAGTAAAGTAGTTGCAAACTCATGCTTTTAGAGACTTGTTTGGGCTCACGAGAGGAGTAGAAAAACATCAAAAATTTCAGTCCTGCATGATTCTACCAAGAAATGTGTGTTCATTGAAACCGCTAGTTTTTGATAGTTTGGGCCCTATTGAATAATTAATGTTTTGAATTTTCTCCAAAAGTAAAGTAGTTGCAAACTCATCCTTTTAGAAACTTGTTTGGGCTGTTGAGAGGAGTAAAAAACCATCAAAAATTTCAATCCTGCATGATTCTACCAAGAAATGTGATTCTTCATTCACAACGCTGGTTTTTGCTATTGAGCTCTATTGAATAATGAATGTTTTGAATTTTCTCCAAAAGTAAAGTAGTTGCAAACTCATGCTTTTAGAGACTTGTTTGGGCTCATGAGAGGAGTAGAAAAACATCAAAAATTTCAGTCCTGCATGATTCTACCAAGAAATGTGTGTTCATTGAAACCGCTGGTTTTTGATAGTTTGGGCCCTATTGAATAATGAATGTTTTGAATTTTCTCCAAAAGTAAAGTAGTTGCAAACTCATCCTTTTAGAAACTTGTTTGGGCTGTTGAGAGGAGTAAAAAACCATCAAAAATTTCAATCCTGCATGATTCTACCAAGAAATGTGATTCTTCATTCAAAACGCTGGTTTTTGCTATTGGGCTCTATTGAATAATGAATGTTTTGAATTTTCTCCAAAAGTAAAGTAGTTGCAAACTCATCCTTTTAGAGACTTGTTTGGGCTCATGAGAGGAGTAGAAAAACATCAAAAATTTCAGTCCTGCATGATTCTACCAAGAAATGTGTGTTCATTGAAACCGCTAGTTTTTGATAGTTTGGGCCCTATTGAATAATTAATGTTTTGAATTTTCTCCAAAAGTAAAGTAGTTGCAAACTCATCCTTTTAGAAACTTGTTTGGGCTGTTGAGAGGAGTAAAAAACCATCAAAAATTTCAATCCTGCATGATTCTACCAAGAAATGTGATTCTTCATTCACAACGCTGGTTTTTGCTATTGAGCTCTATTGAATAATGAATGTTTTGAATTTTCTCCAAAAGTAAAGTAGTTGCAAACTCATGCTTTTAGAGACTTGTTTGGGCTCATGAGAGGAGTAGAAAAACATCAAAAATTTCAGTCCTGCATGATTCTACCAAGAAATGTGTGTTCATTGAAACCGCTGGTTTTTGATAGTTTGGGCCCTATTGAATAATGAATGTTTTGAATTTTCTCCAAAAGTAAAGTAGTTGCAAACTCATCCTTTTAGAAACTTGTTTGGGCTGTTGAGAGGAGTAAAAAACCATCAAAAATTTCAATCCTGCATGATTCTACCAAGAAATGTGATTCTTCATTCAAAACGCTGGTTTTTGCTATTGGGCTCTATTGAATAATGAATGTTTTGAATTTTCTCCAAAAGTAAAGTAGTTGCAAACTCATCCTTTTAGAGACTTGTTTGGGCTCATGAGAGGAGTAGAAAAACATCAAAAATTTCAGTCCTGCATGATTCTACCAAGAAATGTGTGTTCATTGAAACCGCTGGTTTTTGATAGTTTGGGCCCTATTGAATAATGAATGTTTTGAATTTTCTCCAAAAGTAAAGTAGTTGCAAACTCATCCTTTTAGAAACTTGTTTGGGCTGTTGAGAGGAGTAAAAAACCAACAAAAATTTCAATCCTGCATGATTCTACCAAGAAATGTGATTCTTCATTCAAAACGCTGGTTTTTGCTTTTGGGCTCTATTGAATAATGAATGTTTTGAATTTTCTCCAAAAGTAAAGTAGTTGCAAACTCATCCTTTTAGAGACTTGTTTGGGCTCATGAGAGGAGTAGAAAAACATCAAAAATTTCAGTCCTGCACGATTCTACCAAGAAATGTGTGTTCATTCAAACCGCTGTTTTTTGATATTTTGGGCCCTATTGAATAATGAATGTTTTGAATTTTCTCCAAAAGTAAAGTAGTTGCAAACTCATCCTTTTAGAAACTTGTTTGGGCTGTTGAGAGGAGTAAAAAACCATCAAAAATTTCAATCCTGCTTGATTCTACCAAGAAATGTGATTCTTCATTCAAAACGCTGGTTTTTGCTATTGGGCTCTATTGAATAATGAATGTTTAGAATTTTCTCCAAAAGTAAAGTAGTTGCAAACTCATGCTTTTAGAGACTTGTTTGGGCTCATGAGAGGAGTAGAAAAACATCAAAAATTTCAGTCCTGCATGATTCTACCAAGAAATGTGTGTTCATTGAAACCGCTGGTTTTTGATAGTTTGGGCCCTATTGAATAATGAATGTTTTGAATTTTCTCCAAAAGTAAAGTAGTTGCAAACTCATCCTTTTAGAAACTTGTTTGGGCTGTTGAGAGGAGTAAAAAACCATCAAAAATTTCAATCCTGCATGATTCTACCAAGAAATGTGATTCTTCATTCAAAACGCTGGTTTTTGCTATTGGGCTCTATTGAATAATGAATGTTTTGAATTTTCTCCAAAAGTAAAGTAGTTGCAAACTCATCCTTTTAGAGACTTGTTTGGGCTCATGAGAGGCGTAGAAAAACATCAAAAATTTCAGTCCTGCACGATTCTACAAAGAAATGTGTGTTCATTCAAACCGCTGGTTTTTGATATTTTGGGCCCTATTGAATAATGAATGTTTTGAATTTTCTCCAAAAGTAAAGTAGTTGCAAACTCATCCTTTTAGAAACTTGTTTGGGCTGTTGAGAGGAGTAAAAAACCATCAAAAATTTCAATCCTGCATGATTCTACCAAGAAATGTGTTTCTTCATTCAAAACCTGATTTTTGCTATTGTGCTCTATTGAATAATGAATGTTTTGAATTTTCTCCAAAAGTAAAGTAGTTACAAACTCATGCTTTTAGAGACTTGTTTGGGCTCATGAGAAGAGTAGAAAAACATCAAAAATTTCAGTCCTGCATGATTCTACCAAGAAATGTGTGTTCATTGAAACCGCTGATTTTTGATAGTTTGGGCCCTATTGAATAATGAATGTTTTGAATTTTCTCCAAAAGTAAAGTAGTTGCAAACTCATCCTTTTAGAAACTTGTTTGGGCTGTTGAGAGGAGTAAAAAACCATCAAAAATTTCAATCCTGCATGATTCTACCAAGAAATGTGATTCTTCATTCAAAACCTGATTTTTGCTATTGGGCTCTATTGAATAATGAATGTTTTGAATTTTCTCCAAAAGTAAAGTAGTTGCAAACTCATGCTTTTAGAGACTTGTTTGGGCTCATGAGGGGAGTAGAAAAACATCAAAAATTTCAGTCCTGCATGATTCTACCAAGAAATGTGTGTTCATCGAAACCGCTGGTTTTTGATAGTTTGGGCCCTATTGAATAATGAATGTTTTGAATTTTCTCCAAAAGTAAAGTAGTTGCAAACTCATCCTTTTAGAAACTTGTTTGGGCTGTTGAGAGGAGTAAAAAACCATCAAAAATTTCAATCCTGCATGATTCTACCAAGAAATGTGATTCTTCATTCAAAACGCTGGTTTTTACTATTGGGCTCTATTGAATAATGAATGTTTTGAATTTTCTCCAAAAGTAAAGTAGTTGCAAACTCATCCTTTTAGAGACTTGTTTGGGCTCATGAGAGGAGTAGAAAAACATCAAAAATTTCAGTCCTGCACGATTCTACCAAGAAATGTGTGTTCATTCAAACCGCTGGTTTTTGATAGTTTGGGCCCTATTGAATAATGAATGTTTTGAATTTTCTCCAAAAGTAAAGTAGTTGCAAACTCAACCTTTTATAAACTTGTTTGGGCTGTTGAGAGGAGTAAAAAACCATCAAAAATTTCAATCCTGCATGATTCTACCAAGAAATGTGATTCTTCATTCAAAACCTGATTTTTGCTATTGGGCTCTATTGAATAATGAATGTTTTGAATTTTCTCCAAAAGTAAAGTAGTTGCAAACTCATGCTTTTAGAGACTTGTTTGGGCTCATGAGAGGAGTAGAAAAACATCAAAAATTTCAGTCCTGCATGATTCTACCAAGAAATGTGTGTTCATTGAAACCGCTGGTTTTTGATAGTTTGGGCCCTATTGAATAATGAATGTTTTGAATTTTCTCCAAAAGTAAAGTAGTTGCAAACTCATCCTTTTAGAAACTTGTTTGGGCTGTTGAGAGGAGTAAAAAAACCATCAAAAATTTCAATCCTGCATGATTCTACCAAGAAATGTGATTCTTCATTCAAAACGCTGGTTTTTGCTATTGAGCTCTATTGAATAATGAATGTTTTGAATTTTCTCCAAAAGTAAAGTAGTTGCAAACTCATGCTTTTAGAGACTTGTTTGGGCTCATGAGAGGAGTAGAAAAACATCAAAAATTTCAGTCCTGCATGATTCTACCAAGAAATGTGTGTTCATTGAAACCGCTGGTTTTTGATAGTTTGGGCCCTATTGAATAATGAATGTTTTGAATTTTCTCCAAAAGTAAAGTAGTTGCAAACTCATCCTTTTAGAAACTTGTTTGGGCTGTTGAGAGGAGTAAAAAACCATCAAAAATTTCAATCCTGCATGATTCTACCAAGAAATGTGATTCTTCATTCAAAACCTGATTTTTGCTATTGGGCTCTATTGAATAATGAATGTTTTGAATTTTCGCCAAAAGTAAAGTAGTTGCAAACTCATGCTTTTAGAGACTTGTTTGGGCTCATGAGAGGAGTAGAAAAACATCAAAAATTTCAGTCCTGCATGATTCTACCAAGAAATGTGTGTTCATTGAAACCGCTGGTTTTTGATAGTTTGGGCCCTATTGAATAATGAATGTTTTGAATTTTCTCCAAAAGTAAAGTAGTTGCAAACTCATCCTTTTAGAAACTTGTTTGGGCTGTTGAGAGGAGTAAAAAACCATCAAAAATTTCAATCCTGCATGATTCTACCAAGAAATGTGATTCTTCATTCAAAACGCTGGTTTTTGCTATTGGGCTCTATTGAATAATGAATGTTTTGAATTTTCTCCAAAAGTAAAGTAGTTGCAAACTCATGCTTTTAGAGACTTGTTTGGGCTCATGAGAGGAGTAGAAAAACATCAAAAATTTCAGTCCTGCATGGTTCTACCAAGAAATGTGTGTTCATTGAAACCGCTGGTTTTTGATAGTTTGGGCCCTATTGAATAATGAATGTTTTGAATTTTCTCCAAAAGTAAAGTAGTTGCAAACTCATCCTTTTAGAAACTTGTTTGGGCTGTTGAGAGGAGTAAAAAACCATCAAAAATTTCAATCCTGCATGATTCTACCAAGAAATGTGATTCTTCATTCAAAACGCTGGTTTTTGCTATTGGGCTCTATTGAATAATGAATGTTTTGAATTTTCTCCAAAAGTAAAGTAGTTGCAAACTCATGCTTTTAGAGACTTGTTTGGGCTCATGAGAGGAGTAGAAAAACATCAAAAATTTCAGTCCTGCATGATTCTACCAAGAAATGTGTGTTCATTGAAACCGCTGGTTTTTGATAGTTTGGGCCCTATTGAATAATGAATGTTTTGAATTTTCTCCAAAAGTAAAGTAGTTGCAAACTCATCCTTTTAGAAACTTGTTTGGGCTGTTGAGAGGAGTAAAAAACCATCAAAAATTTCAATCCTGCATGATTCTACCAAGAAATGTGATTCTTCATTCAAAACCTGATTTTTGCTATTGGGCTCTATTGAATAATGAATGTTTTGAATTTTCTCCAAAAGTAAAGTAGTTGCAAACTCATGCTTTTAGAGACTTGTTTGGGCTCATGAGAGGAGTAGAAAAACATCAAAAATTTCAGTCCTGCATGATTCTACCAAGAAATGTGTGTTCATTGAAACCGCTGGTTTTTGATAGTTTGGGCCCTATTGAATAATGAATGTTTTGAATTTTCTCCAAAAGTAAAGTAGTTGCAAACTCATCCTTTTAGAAACTTGTTTGGGCTGTTGAGAGGAGTAAAAAACCATCAAAAATTTCAATCCTGCATGATTCTACCAAGAAATGTGATTCTTCATTCAAAACGCTGGTTTTTGCTATTGGGCTCTATTGAATAATGAATGTTTTGAATTTTCTCCAAAAGTAAAGTAGTTGCAAACTCATCCTTTTAGAGACTTGTTTGGGCTCATGAGAGAAGTAGAAAAAAATCAAAAATTTCAGTCCTGCACGATTCTACCAAGAAATGTGTGTTCATTCAAACTGCTGGTTTTTGATATTTTGGGCCCTATTGAATAATGAATGTTTTGAATTTTCTCCAAAAGTAAAGTAGTTGCAAACTCATCCTTTTAGAAACTTGTTTGGGCTGTTGAGAAGAGTAAAAAACCATCAAAAATTTCAATCCTGCATGAATCTACCAAGAAATGTGATTCTTCATTCAAAACGCTGGTTTTTGCTATTGGGCTCTATTGAATAATGAATGTTTTGAATTTTCTCCAAAAGTAAAGTAGTTGCAAACTCATCCTTTTAGAGACTTGTTTGGGCTCATGAGAGGAGTAGAAGAACATCAAAAATTTCAGTCCTGCACGATTCTACCAAGAAATGTGTGTTCATTGAAACCGCTGGTTTTTGATATTTTGGGCCCTATTGAATAATGAATGTTTTGAATTTTCTCCAAAAGTAAAGTAGTTGCAAACTCATCCTTTTAGAAACTTGTTTGGGCTGTTGAGAGGAGAGGAGTAAAAAACCATCAAAAATTTCAATCCTGCATGATTCTACCAAGAAATGTGATTCTTCATTCAAAACGCTGGTTTTTGCTATTGGGCTCTATTGAATAATGAATGTTTTGAATTTTCTCCAAAAGTAAAGTAGTTGCAAACTCATCCTTTTAGAGACTTGTTTGGGCTCATGAGAGGAGTAGAAAAACATCAAAAATTTCAGTCCTGCACGATTCTACCAAGAAATGTGTGTTCATTCAAACCGCTGGTTTTTGATATTTTGGGCCCTATTGAATAATGAATGTTTTGAATTTTCTCCAAAAGTAAAGTAGTTGCAAACTCATCCTTTTAGAAACTTGTTTGGGCTGTTGAGAGGAGTAAAAAACCATCAAAAATTTCAATCCTGCATGATTCTACCAAGAAATGTGATTCTTCATTCAAAACGCTGGTTTTTGCTATTGGGCTCTATTGAATAATGAATGTTTTGAATTTTCTCCAAAAGTAAAGTTGTTGTAAACTCATCCTTTTAGAGACTTGTTTGGGTTCATGAGAGGAGTAGAAAAACATCAAAAATTTCAGTCCTGCACGATTCTACCAAGAAATGTGTGTTCATTCAAACCGCTGGTTTTTGATATTTTGGGCCCTATTGAATAATGAATGTTTTGAATTTTCTCGAAAAGTAAAGTAGTTGCAAACTCATCCTTTTAGAAACTTGTTTGGGCTGTTGAGAGGAGTAAAAAACCATCAAAAATTTCAATCCTGCATGATTCTACCAAGAAATGTGATTCTTCATTCACAACGCTGGTTTTTGCTATTGGGCTCTATTGAATAATGAATGTTTTGAATTTTCTCCAAAAGTAAAGTAGTTGCAAACTCATGCTTTTAGAGACTTGTTTGGGCTCATGAGAGGAGTAGAAAAACATCAAAAATTTCAGTCCTGCATGATTCTACCAAGAAATGTGTGTTCATTGAAACCGCTGGTTTTTGATAGTTTGGGCCCTATTGAATAATGAATGTTTTGAATTTTCTCCAAAAGTAAAGTAGTTGCAATCTCATCCTTTTAGAAACTTGTTTGGGCTGTTGAGAGGAGTAAAAAACCATCAAAAATTTCAATCCTGCATGATTCTACCAAGAAATGTGATTCTTCATTCAAAACGCTGGTTTTTGCTATTGGGCTCTATTGAATAATGAATGTTTTGAATTTTCTCCAAAAGTAAAGTAGTTGCAAACTCATCCTTTTAGAGACTTGTTTGGCCTCATGAGAGGAGTAGAAAAACATCAAAAATTTCAGTCCT
This sequence comes from Dendrobates tinctorius, assembly GCF_039654945.1. Classification (NCBI taxonomy): domain Eukaryota; kingdom Metazoa; phylum Chordata; class Amphibia; order Anura; family Dendrobatidae; genus Dendrobates; species Dendrobates tinctorius. The sequence goes on from NW_027361945.1 coordinate 5,613,078, forward strand.
GCACGATTCTACCAAGAAATGTGTGTTCATTCAAACCGCTGGTTTTTGATATTTTGGGCCCTATTGAATAATGAATGTTTTGAATTTTCTCCAAAAGTAAAGTAGTTGCAAACTCATCCTTTTAGAAACTTGTTTGGGCTGTTGAGAGGAGTAAAAAACCATCAAAAATTTCAATCCTGCATGATTCTACCAAGAAATGTGATTCTTCATTCAAAACCTGATTTTTGCTATTGGGCTCTATTGAATAATGAATGTTTTGAATTTTCTCCAAAAGTAAAGTAGTTGCAAACTCATGCTTTTAGAGACTTGTTTGGGCTCATGAGAGGAGTAGAAAAACATCAAAAATTTCAGTCCTGCATGATTCTACCAAGAAATGTGTGTTCATTGAAACCGCTGGTTTTTGATAGTTTGGGCCCTATTGAATAATGAATGTTTTGAATTTTCTCCAAAAGTAAAGTAGTTGCAAACTCATCCTTTTAGAAACTTGTTTGGGCTGTTGAGAGGAGTAAAAAACCATCAAAAATTTCAATCCTGCATGATTCTACCAAGAAAAGTGATTCTTCATTCAAAACGCTGGTTTTTGCTATTGGGCTCTATTAAATAATGAATGTTTTGAATTTTCTCCAAAAGTAAAGTAGTTGCAAACTCATGCTTTTAGAGACTTGTTTGGGCTCATGAGAGGAGTAGAAAAACATCAAAAATTTCAGTCCTGCATGATTCTACCAAGAAATGTGTGTTCATTGAAACCACTGGTTTTTGATAGTTTGGGCCCTATTGAATAATGAATGTTTTGAATTTTCTCCAAAAGTAAAGTAGTTGCAAACTCATCCTTTTAGAAACTTGTTTGGGCTGTTGAGAGGAGTAAAAAACCATCAAAAATTTCAATCCTGCATGATTCTACCAAGAAATGTGATTCTTCATTCAAAACCTGATTTTTGCTATTGGGCTCTATTGAATAATGAATGTTTTGAATTTTCTCCAAAAGTAAAGTAGTTGCAAACTCATGCTTTTAGAGACTTGTTTGGGCTCATGAGAGGAGTAGAAAAACATCAAAAATTTCAGTCCTGCATGATTCTACCAAGAAATGTGTGTTCATTGAAACCGCTGGTTTTTGATAGTTTGGGCCCTATTGAATAATGAATGTTTTGAATTTTCTCCAAAAGTAAAGTAGTTGCAAACTCATCCTTTTAGAAACTTGTTTGGGCTGTTGAGAGGAGTAAAAAACCATCAAAAATTTCAATCCTGCATGATTCTACCAAGAAATGTGATTCTTCATTCAAAACGCTGGTTTTTGCTATTGGGCTCTATTAAATAATGAATGTTTTGAATTTTCTCCAAAAGTAAAGTAGTTGCAAACTCATCCTTTTAGAAACTTGTTTGGGCTGTTGAGAAGAGTAAAAAACCATCAAAAATTTCAATCCTGCATGAATCTACCAAGAAATGTGATTCTTCATTCAAAACGCTGGTTTTTGCTATTGGGCTCTATTGAATAATGAATGTTTTGAATTTTCTCCAAAAGTAAAGTAGTTGCAAACTCATCCTTTTAGAGACTTGTTTGGGCTCATGAGAGGAGTAGAAGAACATCAAAAATTTCAGTCCTGCACGATTCTACCAAGAAATGTGTGTTCATTGAAACCGCTGGTTTTTGATATTTTGGGCCCTATTGAATAATGAATGTTTTGAATTTTCTCCAAAAGTAAAGTAGTTGCAAACTCATCCTTTTAGAAACTTGTTTGGGCTGTTGAGAGGAGTAAAAAACCATCAAAAATTTCAATCCTGCATGATTCTACCAAGAAATGTGATTCTTCATTCAAAACGCTGGTTTTTGCTATTGGGCTCTATTGAATAATGAATATTTTGAATTTTCTCCAAAAGTAAAGTAGTTGCAAACTCATGCTTTTAGAGACTTGTTTGGGCTCATGAGAGGAGTAGAAAAACATCAAAAATTTCAGTCCTGCATGATTCTACCAAGAAATGTGTGTTTATTGAAACCGCTGTTTTTTGATAGTTTGGGCCCTATTGAATAATGAATGTTTTGAATTTTCTCCAAAAGTAAAGTAGTTGCAAACTCATCCTTTTAGAAACTTGTTTGGGCTGTTGAGAGGAGAGGAGTAAAAAACCATCAAAAATTTCAATCCTGCATGATTCTACCAAGAAATGTGATTCTTCATTCAAAACGCTGGTTTTTGCTATTGGGCTCTATTGAATAATGAATGTTTTGAATTTTCTCCAAAAGTAAAGTAGTTGCAAACTCATCCTTTTAGAGACTTGTTTGGGCTCATGAGAGGAGTAGAAAAACATCAAAAATTTCAGTCCTGCACGATTCTACCAAGAAATGTGTGTTCATTCAAACCGCTGGTTTTTGATATTTTGGGCCCTATTGAATAATGAATGTTTTGAATTTTCTCCAAAAGTAAAGTAGTTGCAAACTCATCCTTTTAGAAACTTGTTTGGGCTGTTGAGAGGAGTAAAAAACCATCAAAAATTTCAATCCTGCATGATTCTACCAAGAAATGTGATTCTTCATTCAAAACGCTGGTTTTTGCTATTGGGCTCTATTGAATAATGAATGTTTTGAATTTTCTCCAAAAGTAAAGTTGTTGTAAACTCATCCTTTTAGAGACTTGTTTGGGCTCATGAGAGGAGTAGAAAAACATCAAAAATTTCAGTCCTGCACGATTCTACCAAGAAATGTGTGTTCATTCAAACCGCTGGTTTTTGATATTTTGGGCCCTATTGAATAATGAATGTTTTGAATTTTCTCGAAAAGTAAAGTAGTTGCAAACTCATCCTTTTAGAAACTTGTTTGGGCTGTTGAGAGGATTAAAAAACCTTCAAAAATTTCAATCCTGCATGATTCTACCAAGAAATGTGATTCTTCATTCACAACACTGGTTTTTGCTATTGTGCTCTATTGAATAATGAATGTTTTGAATTTTCTCCAAAAGTAAAGTAGTTGCAAACTCATGCTTTTAGAGACTTGTTTGGGCTCATGAGAGGAGTAGAAAAACATCAAAAATTTCAGTCCTGCATGATTCTACCAAGAAATGTGTGTTCATTGAAACCGCTGGTTTTTGATAGTTTGGGCCCTATTGAATAATGAATGTTTTGAATTTTCTCCAAAAGTAAAGTAGTTGCAAACTCATCCTTTTAGAAACTTGTTTGGGCTGTTGAGAGGAGTAAAAAACCATCAAAAATTTCAATCCTGCATGATTCTACCAAGAAATGTGATTCTTCATTCAAAACGCTGGTTTTTGCTATTGGGCTCTATTGAATAATGAATGTTTTGAATTTTCTCCAAAAGTAAAGTAGTTGCAAACTCATCCTTTTAGAGACTTGTTTGGCCTCATGAGAGGAGTAGAAAAACATCAAAAATTTCAGTCCTGCACGATTCTACCAAGAAATGTGTGTTCATTCAAACCGCTGGTTTTTGATATTTTGGGCCCTATTGAATAATGAATGTTTTGAATTTTCTCCAAAAGTAAAGTAGTTGCAAACTCATCCTTTTAGAAACTTGTTTGGGCTGTTGAGAGGAGTAAAAAACCATCAAAAATTTCAATCCTGCATGATTCTACCAAGAAATGTGATTCTTCATTCAAAACCTGATTTTTGCTATTGGGCTCTATTGAATAATGAATGTTTTGAATTTTCTCCAAAAGTAAAGTAGTTGCAAACTCATGCTTTTAGAGACTTGTTTGGGCTCATGAGAGGAGTAGAAAAACATCAAAAATTTCAGTCCTGCATGATTCTACCAAGAAATGTGTGTTCATTGAAACCGCTGGTTTTTGATAGTTTGGGCCCTATTGAATAATGAATGTTTTGAATTTTCTCCAAAAGTAAAGTAGTTGCAAACTCATCCTTTTAGAAACTTGTTTGGGCTGTTGAGAGGAGTAAAAAACCATCAAAAATTTCAATCCTGCATGATTCTACCAAGAAAAGTGATTCTTCATTCAAAACGCTGGTTTTTGCTATTGGGCTCTATTAAATAATGAATGTTTTGAATTTTCTCCAAAAGTAAAGTAGTTGCAAACTCATGCTTTTAGAGACTTGTTTGGGCTCATGAGAGGAGTAGAAAAACATCAAAAATTTCAGTCCTGCATGATTCTACCAAGAAATGTGTGTTCATTGAAACCACTGGTTTTTGATAGTTTGGGCCCTATTGAATAATGAATGTTTTGAATTTTCTCCAAAAGTAAAGTAGTTGCAAACTCATCCTTTTAGAAACTTGTTTGGGCTGTTGAGAGGAGTAAAAAACCATCAAAAATTTCAATCCTGCATGATTCTACCAAGAAATGTGATTCTTCATTCAAAACCTGATTTTTGCTATTGGGCTCTATTGAATAATGAATGTTTTGAATTTTCTCCAAAAGTAAAGTAGTTGCAAACTCATGCTTTTAGAGACTTGTTTGGGCTCATGAGAGGAGTAGAAAAACATCAAAAATTTCAGTCCTGCATGATTCTACCAAGAAATGTGTGTTCATTGAAACCGCTGGTTTTTGATAGTTTGGGCCCTATTGAATAATGAATGTTTTGAATTTTCTCCAAAAGTAAAGTAGTTGCAAACTCATCCTTTTAGAAACTTGTTTGGGCTGTTGAGAGGAGTAAAAAACCATCAAAAATTTCAATCCTGCATGATTCTACCAAGAAATGTGATTCTTCATTCAAAACGCTGGTTTTTGCTATTGGGCTCTATTAAATAATGAATGTTTTGAATTTTCTCCAAAAGTAAAGTAGTTGCAAACTCATGCTTTTAGAGACTTGTTTGGGCTCATGAGAGGAGTAGAAAAACATCAAAAATTTCAGTCCTGCATGATTCTACCAAGAAATGTGTGTTAATTGAAACCACTGGTTTTTGATAGTTTGGGCCCTATTGAATAATGAATGTTTTGAATTTTCTCCAAAAGTAAAGTAGTTGCAAACTCATCCTTTTAGAAACTTGTTTGGGCTGTTGAGAGGAGTAAAAAACCATCAAAAATTTCAATCCTGCATGATTCTACCAAGAAATGTGATTCTTCATTCAAAACGCTGGTTTTTGCTATTGGGCTCTATTGAATAATGAATGTTTTGAATTTTCTCCAAAAGTAAAGTAGTTGCAAACTCATCCTTTTAGAGACTTGTTTGGGCTCATGAGAGGAGTAGAAAAAAATCAAAAATTTCAGTCCTGCACGATTCTACCAAGAAATGTGTGTTCATTCAAACTGCTGGTTTTTGATATTTTGGGCCCTATTGAATAATGAATGTTTTGAATTTTCTCCAAAAGTAAAGTAGTTGCAAACTCATCCTTTTAGAAACTTGTTTGGGCTGTTGAGAGGAGTAAAAAACCATCAAAAATTTCAATCCTGCATGATTCTACCAAGAAATGTGATTCTTCATTCAAAACCTGATTTTTGCTATTGGGCTCTATTGAATAATGAATGTTTTGAATTTTCTCCAAAAGTAAAGTAGTTGCAAACTCATGCTTTTAGAGACTTGTTTGGGCTCATGAGAGGAGTAGAAAAACATCAAAAATTTCAGTCCTGCATGATTCTACCAAGAAATGTGTGTTCATTGAAACCGCTAGTTTTTGATAGTTTGGGCCCTATTGAATAATTAATGTTTTGAATTTTCTCCAAAAGTAAAGTAGTTGCAAACTCATCCTTTTAGAAACTTGTTTGGGCTGTTGAGAGGAGTAAAAAACCATCAAAAATTTCAATCCTGCATGATTCTACCAAGAAATGTGATTCTTCATTCACAACGCTGGTTTTTGCTATTGAGCTCTATTGAATAATGAATGTTTTGAATTTTCTCCAAAAGTAAAGTAATTGCAAACTCATGCTTTTAGAGACTTGTTTGGGCTCATGAGAGGAGTAGAAAAACATCAAAAATTTCAGTCCTGCATGATTCTACCAAGAAATGTGTGTTCATTGAAACCGCTGGTTTTTGATAGTTTGGGCCCTATTGAATAATGAATGTTTTGAATTTTCTCCAAAAGTAAAGTAGTTGCAAACTCATCCTTTTAGAAACTTGTTTGGGCTGTTGAGAGGAGTAAAAAACCATCAAAAATTTCAATCCTGCATGATTCTACCAAGAAATGTGATTCTTCATTCAAAACGCTGGTTTTTGCTATTGGGCTCTATTGAATAATGAATGTTTTGAATTTTCTCCAAAAGTAAAGTAGTTGCAAACTCATCCTTTTAGAGACTTGTTTGGGCTCATGAGAGGAGTAGAAAAACATCAAAAATTTCAGTCCTGCATGATTCTACCAAGAAATGTGTGTTCATTCAAACCGCTGGTTTTTGATATTTTGGGCCCTATTGAATAATGAATGTTTTGAATTTTCTCCAAAAGTAAAGTAGTTGCAAACTCATCCTTTTAGAAACTTGTTTGGGCTGTTGAGAGGAGTAAAAAACCATCAAAAATTTCAATCCTGCATGATTCTACCAAGAAATGTGATTCTTCATTCAAAACCTGATTTTTGCTATTGGGCTCTATTGAATAATGAATGTTTTGAATTTTCTCCAAAAGTAAAGTAGTTGCAAACTCATGCTTTTAGAGACTTGTTTGGGCTCATGAGAGGAGTAGAAAAACATCAAAAATTTCAGTCCTGCATGATTCTACCAAGAAATGTGTGTTCATTGAAACCGCTGGTTTTTGATAGTTTGGGCCCTATTGAATAATGAATGTTTTGAATTTTCTCCAAAAGTAAAGTAGTTGCAAACTCATCCTTTTAGAAACTTGTTTGGGCTGTTGAGAGGAGTAAAAAACCATCAAAAATTTCAATCCTGCATGATTCTACCAAGAAATGTGATTCTTCATTCAAAACGCTGGTTTTTGCTATTGGGCTCTATTGAATAATGAATGTTTTGAATTTTCTCCAAAAGTAAAGTAGTTGCAAACTCATGCTTTTAGAGACTTGTTTGGGCTCATGAGAGGAGTAGAAAAACATCAAAAATTTCAGTCCTGCATGATTCTACCAAGAAATGTGTGTTCATTGAAACCGCTGGTTTTTGATAGTTTGGGCCCTATTGAATAATGAATGTTTTGAATTTTCTCCAAAAGTAAAGTAGTTGCAAACTCATCCTTTTAGAAACTTGTTTGGGCTGTTGAGAGGAGTAAAAAACCATCAAAAATTTCAATCCTGCATGATTCTACCAAGAAATGTGATTCTTCATTCAAAACGCTGGTTTTTGCTATTGGGCTCTATTGAATAATGAATGTTTTGAATTTTCTCCAAAAGTAAAGTAGTTGCAAACTCATGCTTTTAGAGACTTGTTTGGGCTCATGAGAGGAGTAGAAAAACATCAAAAATTTCAGTCCTGCATGATTCTACCAAGAAATGTGTGTTCATTGAAACCGCTGGTTTTTGATAGTTTGGGCCCTATTGAATAATGAATGTTTTGAATTTTCTCCAAAAGTAAAGTAGTTGCAAACTCATCCTTTTAGAAACTTGTTTGGGCTGTTGAGAGGAGTAAAAAACCATCAAAAATTTCAATCCTGCATGATTCTACCAAGAAATGTGATTCTTCATTCAAAACCTGATTTTTGCTATGGGGCTCTATTGAATAATGAATGTTTTGAATTTTCTCCAAAAGTAAAGTAGTTGCAAACTCATGCTTTTAGAGACTTGTTTGGGCTCATGAGAGGAGTAGAAAAACATCAAAAATTTCAGTCCTGCATGATTCTACCAAGAAATGTGTGTTCATTGAAACCGCTGGTTTTTGATAGTTTGGGCCCTATTGAATAATGAATGTTTTGAATTTTCTCCAAAAGTAAAGTAGTTGCAAACTCATCCTTTTAGAAACTTGTTTGGGCTGTTGAGAAGAGTAAAAAACCATCAAAAATTTCAATCCTGCATGATTCTACCAAGAAATGTGATTCTTCATTCAAAACGCTGGTTTTTGCTATTGGGCTCTATTGAATAATGAATGTTTTGAATTTTCTCCAAAAGTAAAGTAGTTGCAAACTCATCCTTTTAGAGACTTGTTTGGGCTCATGAGAGAAGTAGAAAAAAATCAAAAATTTCAGTCCTGCACGATTCTACCAAGAAATGTGTGTTCATTCAAACTGCTGGTTTTTGATATTTTGGGCCCTATTGAATAATGAATGTTTTGAATTTTCTCCAAAAGTAAAGTAGTTGCAAACTCATCCTTTTAGAAACTTGTTTGGGCTGTTGAGAAGAGTAAAAAACCATCAAAAATTTCATTCCTGCATGATTCTACCAAGAAATGTGATTCTTCATTCAAAACCTGATTTTTGCTATTGGGCTCTATTGAATAATGAATGTTTTGAATTTTCTCCAAAAGTAAAGTAGTTGCAAACTCATGCTTTTAGAGACTTGTTTGGGCTCATGAGAGGAGTAGAAAAACATCACAAATTTCAGTCCTGCATGATTCTACCAAGAAATGTGTGTTCATTGAAACCGCTGGTTTTTGATAGTTTGGGCCCTATTGAATAATGAATGTTTTGAATTTTCTCCAAAAGTAAAGTAGTTGCAAACTCATCCTTTTAGAAACTTGTTTGGGCTGTTGAGAGGAGTAAAAAACCATCAAAAATTTCAATCCTGCATGATTCTACCAAGAAATGTGATTCTTCATTCAAAACGCTGGTTTTTGCTATTGGGCTCTATTGAATAATGAATGTTTTGAATTTTCTCCAAAAGTAAAGTAGTTGCAAACTCATCCTTTTAGAGACTTGTTTGGGCTCATGAGAGAAGTAGAAAAAAATCAAAAATTTCAGTCCTGCACGATTCTACCAAGAAATGTGTGTTCATTCAAACTGCTGGTTTTTGATATTTTGGGCCCTATTGAATAATGAATGTTTTGAATTTTCTCCAAAAGTAAAGTAGTTGCAAACTCATCCTTTTAGAAACTTGTTTGGGCTGTTGAGAAGAGTAAAAAACCATCAAAAATTTCAATCCTGCATGATTCTACCAAGAAATGTGATTCTTCATTCAAAACCTGATTTTTGCTATTGGGCTCTATTGAATAATGAATGTTTTGAATTTTCTCCAAAAGTAAAGTAGTTGCAAACTCATGCTTTTAGAGACTTGTTTGGGCTCATGAGAGGAGTAGAAAAACATCAAAAATTTCAGTCCTGCATGATTCTACCAAGAAATGTGTGTTCATTGAAACCGCTGGTTTTTGATAGTTTGGGCCCTATTGAATAATGAATGTTTTGAATTTTCTCCAAAAGTAAAGTAGTTGCAAACTCATCCTTTTAGAAACTTGTTTGGGCTGTTGAGAGGAGTAAAAAACCATCAAAAATTTCAATCCTGCATGATTCTACCAAGAAATGTGATTCTTCATTCAAAACGCTGGTTTTTGCTATTGGGCTCTATTGAATAATGAATGTTTTGAATTTTCTCCAAAAGTAAAGTAGTTGCAAACTCATGCTTTTAGAGACTTGTTTGGGCTCATGAGAGGAGTAGAAAAACATCAAAAATTTCAGTCCTGCATGATTCTACCAAGAAATGTGTGTTCATTGAAACCGCTGGTTTTTCATAGTTTGGGCCCTATTGAATAATGAATGTTTTGAATTTTCTCCAAAAGTAAAGTAGTTGCAAACTCATCCTTTTAGAAACTTGTTTGGGCTGTTGAGAGGAGTAAAAAACCATCAAAAATTTCAATCCTGCATGATTCTACCAAGAAATGTGATTCTTCATTCAAAACCTGATTTTTGCTATGGGGCTCTATTGAATAATGAATGTTTTGAATTTTCTCCAAAAGTAAAGTAGTTGCAAACTCATGCTTTTAGAGACTTGTTTGGGCTCATGAGAGGAGTAGAAAAACATCAAAAATTTCAGTCCTGCATGATTCTACCAAGAAATGTGTGTTCATTGAAACCGCTGGTTTTTGATAGTTTGGGCCCTATTGAATAATGAATGTTTTGAATTTTCTCCAAAAGTAAAGTAGTTGCAAACTCATCCTTTTAGAAACTTGTTTGGGCTGTTGAGAAGAGTAAAAAACCATCAAAAATTTCAATCCTGCATGATTCTACCAAGAAATGTGATTCTTCATTCAAAACGCTGGTTTTTGCTATTGGGCTCTATTGAATAATAAATGTTTTGAATTTTCTCCAAAAGTAAAGTAGTTGCAAACTCATCCTTTTAGAGACTTGTTTGGGCTCATGAGAGAAGTAGAAAAAAATCAAAAATTTCAGTCCTGCACGATTCTACCAAGAAATGTGTGTTCATTCAAACTGCTGGTTTTTGATATTTTGGGCCCTATTGAATAATGAATGTTTTGAATTTTCTCCAAAAGTAAAGTAGTTGCAAACTCATCCTTTTAGAAACTTGTTTGGGCTGTTGAGAAGAGTAAAAAACCATCAAAAATTTCAATCCTGCATGATTCTACCAAGAAATGTGATTCTTCATTCAAAACCTGATTTTTGCTATTGGGCTCTATTGAATAATGAATGTTTTGAATTTTCTCCAAAAGTAAAGTAGTTGCAAACTCATGCTTTTAGAGACTTGTTTGGGCTCATGAGAGGAGTAGAAAAACATCAAAAATTTCAGTCCTGCATGATTCTACCAAGAAATGTGTGTTCATACAAACCGCTGGTTTTTGATAGTTTGGGCCCTATTGAATAATGAATGTTTTGAATTTTCTCCAAAAGTAAAGTAGTTGCAAACTCATCCTTTTAGAAACTTGTTTGGGCTGTTGAGAGGAGTAAAAAACCATCAAAAATTTCAATCCTGCATGATTCTACCAAGAAATGTGATTCTTCATTCAAAACGCTGGTTTTTGCTATTGGGCTCTATTGAATAATGAATGTTTTGAATTTTCTCCAAAAGTAAAGTAGTTGCAAACTCATGCTTTTAGAGACTTGTTTGGGCTCATGAGAGGAGTAGAAAAACATCAAAAATTTCAGTCCTGCATGATTCTACCAAGAAATGTGTGTTCATTGAAACCGCTGGTTTTTGATAGTTTGGGCCCTATTGAATAATGAATGTTTTGAATTTTCTCCAAAAGTAAAGTAGTTGCAAACTCATCCTTTTAGAAACTTGTTTGGGCTGTTGAGAGGAGTAAAAAACCATCAAAAATTTCAGTCCTGCATGATTCTACCAAGAAATGTGATTCTTCATTCAAAACGCTGGTTTTTGCTATTGGGCTCTATTGAATAATGAATGTTTTGAATTTTCTCCAAAAGTAAAGTAGTTGCAAACTCATCCTTTTAGAGACTTGTTTGGGCTCATGAGAGGAGTAGAAAAACATCAAAAATTTCAGTCCTGCATGATTCTACCAAGAAATGTGTGTTCATTGAAACCGCTGGTTTTTGATAGTTTGGGCCCTATTGAATAATGAATGTTTTGAATTTTCTCCAAAAGTAAAGTAGTTGCAAACTCATCCTTTTAGAAACTTGTTTGGGCTGTTGAGAGGAGTAAAAAACCAACAAAAATTTCAATCCTGCATGATTCTACCAAGAAATGTGATTCTTCATTCAAAACGCTGGTTTTTGCTTTTGGGCTCTATTGAATAATGAATGTTTTGAATTTTCTCCAAAAGTAAAGTAGTTGCAAACTCATCCTTTTAGAGACTTGTTTGGGCTCATGAGAGGAGTAGAAAAACATCAAAAATTTCAGTCCTGCACGATTCTACCAAGAAATGTGTGTTCATTCAAACCGCTGTTTTTTGATATTTTGGGCCCTATTGAATAATGAATGTTTTGAATTTTCTCCAAAAGTAAAGTAGTTGCAAACTCATCCTTTTAGAAACTTGTTTGGGCTGTTGAGAGGAGTAAAAAACCATCAAAAATTTCAATCCTGCTTGATTCTAACAAGAAATGTGATTCTTCATTCAAAACGCTGGTTTTTACTATTGGGCTCTATTGAATAATGAATGTTTTGAATTTTCTCCAAAAGTAAAGTAGTTGCAAACTCATCCTTTTAGAGACTTGTTTGGGCTCATGAGAGGAGTAGAAAAACATCAAAAATTTCAGTCCTGCACGATTCTACCAAGAAATGTGTGTTCATTCAAACCGCTGGTTTTTGATAGTTTGGGCCCTATTGAATAATGAATGTTTTGAATTTTCTCCAAAAGTAAAGTAGTTGCAAACTCATCCTTTTATAAACTTGTTTGGGCTGTTGAGAGGAGTAAAAAACCATCAAAAATTTCAATCCTGCATGATTCTACCAAGAAATGTGATTCTTCATTCAAAACCTGATTTTTGCTATTGGGCTCTATTGAATAATGAATGTTTTGAATTTTCTCCAAAAGTAAAGTAGTTGCAAACTCATGCTTTTAGAGACTTGTTTGGGCTCATGAGAGGAGTAGAAAAACATCAAAAATTTCAGTCCTGCATGATTCTACCAAGAAATGTGTGTTCATTGAAACCGCTGGTTTTTGATAGTTTGGGCCCTATTGAATAATGAATGTTTTGAATTTTCTCCAAAAGTAAAGTAGTTGCAAACTCATCCTTTTAGAAACTTGTTTGGGCTGTTGAGAGGAGTAAAAAACCATCAAAAATTTCAATCCTGCATGATTCTACCAAGAAATGTGATTCTTCATTCAAAACCTGATTTTTGCTATTGGGCTCTATTGAATAATGAATGTTTTGAATTTTCGCCAAAAGTAAAGTAGTTGCAAACTCATGCTTTTAGAGACTTGTTTGGGCTCATGAGAGGAGTAGAAAAACATCAAAAATTTCAGTCCTGCATGATTCTACCAAGAAATGTGTGTTCATTGAAACCGCTGGTTTTTGATAGTTTGGGCCCTATTGAATAATGAATGTTTTGAATTTTCTCCAAAAGTAAAGTAGTTGCAAACTCATCCTTTTAGAAACTTGTTTGGGCTGTTGAGAGGAGTAAAAAACCATCAAAAATTTCAATCCTGCATGATTCTACCAAGAAATGTGATTCTTCATTCAAAACGCTGGTTTTTGCTATTGGGCTCTATTGAATAATGAATGTTTTGAATTTTCTCCAAAAGTAAAGTAGTTGCAAACTCATGCTTTTAGAGACTTGTTTGGGCTCATGAGAGGAGTAGAAAAACATCAAAAATTTCAGTCCTGCATGGTTCTACCAAGAAATGTGTGTTCATTGAAACCGCTGGTTTTTGATAGTTTGGGCCCTATTGAATAATGAATGTTTTGAATTTTCTCCAAAAGTAAAGTAGTTGCAAACTCATCCTTTTAGAAACTTGTTTGGGCTGTTGAGAGGAGTAAAAAACCATCAAAAATTTCAATCCTGCATGATTCTACCAAGAAATGTGATTCTTCATTCAAAACGCTGGTTTTTGCTATTGGGCTCTATTGAATAATGAATGTTTTGAATTTTCTCCAAAAGTAAAGTAGTTGCAAACTCATGCTTTTAGAGACTTGTTTGGGCTCATGAGAGGAGTAGAAAAACATCAAAAATTTCAGTCCTGCATGATTCTACCAAGAAATGTGTGTTCATTGAAACCGCTGGTTTTTGATAGTTTGGGCCCTATTGAATAATGAATGTTTTGAATTTTCTCCAAAAGTAAAGTAGTTGCAAACTCATCCTTTTAGAAACTTGTTTGGGCTGTTGAGAGGAGTAAAAAACCATCAAAAATTTCAATCCTGCATGATTCTACCAAGAAATGTGATTCTTCATTCAAAACGCTGGTTTTTGCTATTGGGCTCTATTGAATAATGAATGTTTTGAATTTTCTCCAAAAGTAAAGTAGTTGCAAACTCATGCTTTTAGAGACTTGTTTGGGCTCATGAGAGGAGTAGAAAAACATCAAAAATTTCAGTCCTGCATGATTCTACCAAGAAATGTGTGTTCATTGAAACCGCTGGTTTTTGATAGTTTGGGCCCTATTGAATAATGAATGTTTTGAATTTTCTCCAAAAGTAAAGTAGTTGCAAACTCATCCTTTTAGAAACTTGTTTGGGCTGTTGAGAGGAGTAAAAAACCATCAAAAATTTCAATCCTGCATGATTCTACCAAGAAATGTGATTCTTCATTCAAAACGCTGGTTTTTGCTATTGGGCTCTATTGAATAATGAATGTTTTGAATTTTCTCCAAAAGTAAAGTAGTTGCAAACTCATCCTTTTAGAGACTTGTTTGGGCTCATGAGAGGAGTAGAAAAACATCAAAAATTTCAGTCCTGCATGATTCTACCAAGAAATGTGTGTTCATTGAAACCGCTGGTTTTTGATAGTTTGGGCCCTATTGAATAATGAATGTTTTGAATTTTCTCCAAAAGTAAAGTAGTTGCAAACTCATCCTTTTAGAAACTTGTTTGGGCTGTTGAGAGGAGTAAAAAACCAACAAAAATTTCAATCCTGCATGATTCTACCAAGAAATGTGATTCTTCATTCAAAACGCTGGTTTTTGCTTTTGGGCTCTATTGAATAATGAATGTTTTGAATTTTCTCCAAAAGTAAAGTAGTTGCAAACTCATCCTTTTAGAGACTTGTTTGGGCTCATGAGAGGAGTAGAAAAACATCAAAAATTTCAGTCCTGCACGATTCTACCAAGAAATGTGTGTTCATTCAAACCGCTGTTTTTTGATATTTTGGGCCCTATTGAATAATGAATGTTTTGAATTTTCTCCAAAAGTAAAGTAGTTGCAAACTCATCCTTTTAGAAACTTGTTTGGGCTGTTGAGAGGAGTAAAAAACCATCAAAAATTTCAATCCTGCTTGATTCTACCAAGAAATGTGATTCTTCATTCAAAACGCTGGTTTTTGCTATTGGGCTCTATTGAATAATGAATGTTTAGAATTTTCTCCAAAAGTAAAGTAGTTGCAAACTCATGCTTTTAGAGACTTGTTTGGGCTCATGAGAGGAGTAGAAAAACATCAAAAATTTCAGTCCTGCATGATTCTACCAAGAAATGTGTGTTCATTGAAACCGCTGGTTTTTGATAGTTTGGGCCCTATTGAATAATGAATGTTTTGAATTTTCTCCAAAAGTAAAGTAGTTGCAAACTCATCCTTTTAGAAACTTGTTTGGGCTGTTGAGAGGAGTAAAAAACCATCAAAAATTTCAATCCTGCATGATTCTACCAAGAAATGTGATTCTTCATTCAAAACGCTGGTTTTTGCTATTGGGCTCTATTGAATAATGAATGTTTTGAATTTTCTCCAAAAGTAAAGTAGTTGCAAACTCATCCTTTTAGAGACTTGTTTGGGCTCATGAGAGGCGTAGAAAAACATCAAAAATTTCAGTCCTGCACGATTCTACCAAGAAATGTGTGTTCATTCAAACCGCTGGTTTTTGATATTTTGGGCCCTATTGAATAATGAATGTTTTGAATTTTCTCCAAAAGTAAAGTAGTTGCAAACTCATCCTTTTAGAAACTTGTTTGGGCTGTTGAGAGGAGTAAAAAACCATCAAAAATTTCAATCCTGCATGATTCTACCAAGAAATGTGTTTCTTCATTCAAAACCTGATTTTTGCTATTGTGCTCTATTGAATAATGAATGTTTTGAATTTTCTCCAAAAGTAAAGTAGTTACAAACTCATGCTTTTAGAGACTTGTTTGGGCTCATGAGAAGAGTAGAAAAACATCAAAAATTTCAGTCCTGCATGATTCTACCAAGAAATGTGTGTTCATTGAAACCGCTGATTTTTGATAGTTTGGGCCCTATTGAATAATGAATGTTTTGAATTTTCTCCAAAAGTAAAGTAGTTGCAAACTCATCCTTTTAGAAACTTGTTTGGGCTGTTGAGAGGAGTAAAAAACCATCAAAAATTTCAATCCTGCATGATTCTACCAAGAAATGTGATTCTTCATTCAAAACCTGATTTTTGCTATTGGGCTCTATTGAATAATGAATGTTTTGAATTTTCTCCAAAAGTAAAGTAGTTGCAAACTCATGCTTTTAGAGACTTGTTTGGGCTCATGAGGGGAGTAGAAAAACATCAAAAATTTCAGTCCTGCATGATTCTACCAAGAAATGTGTGTTCATCGAAACCGCTGGTTTTTGATAGTTTGGGCCCTATTGAATAATGAATGTTTTGAATTTTCTCCAAAAGTAAAGTAGTTGCAAACTCATCCTTTTAGAAACTTGTTTGGGCTGTTGAGAGGAGTAAAAAACCATCAAAAATTTCAATCCTGCATGATTCTACCAAGAAATGTGATTCTTCATTCAAAACGCTGGTTTTTGCTATTGGGCTCTATTGAATAATGAATGTTTTGAATTTTCTCCAAAAGTAAAGTAGTTGCAAACTCATGCTTTTAGAGACTTGTTTGGGCTCATGAGAGGAGTAGAAAAACATCAAAAATTTCAGTCCTGCATGGTTCTACCAAGAAATGTGTGTTCATTGAAACCGCTGGTTTTTGATAGTTTGGGCCCTATTGAATAATGAATGTTTTGAATTTTCTCCAAAAGTAAAGTAGTTGCAAACTCATCCTTTTAGAAACTTGTTTGGGCTGTTGAGAGGAGTAAAAAACCATCAAAAATTTCAATCCTGCATGATTCTACCAAGAAATGTGATTCTTCATTCAAAACGCTGGTTTTTGCTATTGGGCTCTATTGAATAATGAATGTTTTGAATTTTCTCCAAAAGTAAAGTAGTTGCAAACTCATGCTTTTAGAGACTTGTTTGGGCTCATGAGAGGAGTAGAAAAACATCAAAAATTTCAGTCCTGCATGATTCTACCAAGAAATGTGTGTTCATTGAAACCGCTGGTTTTTGATAGTTTGGGCCCTATTGAATAATGAATGTTTTGAATTTTCTCCAAAAGTAAAGTAGTTGCAAACTCATCCTTTTAGAAACTTGTTTGGGCTGTTGAGAGGAGTAAAAAACCATCAAAAATTTCAATCCTGCATGATTCTACCAAGAAATGTGATTCTTCATTCAAAACCTGATTTTTGCTATTGGGCTCTATTGAATAATGAATGTTTTGAATTTTCTCCAAAAGTAAAGTAGTTGCAAACTCATGCTTTTAGAGACTTGTTTGGGCTCATGAGAGGAGTAGAAAAACATCAAAAATTTCAGTCCTGCATGATTCTACCAAGAAATGTGTGTTCATTGAAACCGCTGGTTTTTGATAGTTTGGGCCCTATTGAATAATGAATGTTTTGAATTTTCTCCAAAAGTAAAGTAGTTGCAAACTCATCCTTTTAGAAACTTGTTTGGGCTGTTGAGAGGAGTAAAAAACCATCAAAAATTTCAATCCTGCATGATTCTACCAAGAAATGTGATTCTTCATTCAAAACGCTGGTTTTTGCTATTGGGCTCTATTGAATAATGAATGTTTTGAATTTTCTCCAAAAGTAAAGTAGTTGCAAACTCATCCTTTTAGAGACTTGTTTGGGCTCATGAGAGAAGTAGAAAAAAATCAAAAATTTCAGTCCTGCAAGATTCTACCAAGAAATGTGTGTTCATTCAAACTGCTGGTTTTTGATATTTTGGGCCCTATTGAATAATGAATGTTTTGAATTTTCTCCAAAAGTAAAGTAGTTGCAAACTCATCCTTTTAGAAACTTGTTTGGGCTGTTGAGAAGAGTAAAAAACCATCAAAAATTTCAATCCTGCATGAATCTACCAAGAAATGTGATTCTTCATTCAAAACCTGATTTTTGCTATTGGGCTCTATTGAATAATGAATGTTTTGAATTTTCTCCAAAAGTAAAGTAGTTGCAAACTCATGCTTTTAGAGACTTGTTTGGGCTCATGAGAGGAGTAGAAAAACATCAAAAATTTCAGTCCTGCATGATTCTACCAAGAAATGTGTGTTCATTGAAACCGCTGGTTTTTGATAGTTTGGGCCCTATTGAATAATGAATGTTTTGAATTTTCTCCAAAAGTAAAGTAGTTGCAAACTCATCCTTTTAGAAACTTGTTTGGGCTGTTGAGAGGAGTAAAAAACCATCAAAAATTTCAATCCTGCATGATTCTACCAAGAAATGTGATTCTTCATTCAAAACGCTGGTTTTTGCTATTGGGCTCTATTGAATAATGAATGTTTTGAATTTTCTCCAAAAGTAAAGTAGTTGCAAACTCATCCTTTTAGAGACTTGTTTGGGCTCATGAGAGGAGTAGAAAAACATCAAAAATTTCAGTCCTGCACGATTCTACCAAGAAATGTGTGTTCATTGAAACCGCTGGTTTTTGATATTTTGGGCCCTATTGAATAATGAATGTTTTGAATTTTCTCCAAAAGTAAAGTAGTTGCAAACTCATCCTTTTAGAAACTTGTTTGGGCTGTTGAGAGGAGTAAAAAACCATCAAAAATTTCAATCCTGCATGATTCTACCAAGAAATGTGATTCTTCATTCAAAACGCTGGTTTTTGCTATTGGGCTCTATTGAATAATGAATATTTTGAATTTTCTCCAAAAGTAAAGTAGTTGCAAACTCATGCTTTTAGAGACTTGTTTGGGCTCATGAGAGGAGTAGAAAAACATCAAAAATTTCAGTCCTGCATGATTCTACCAAGAAATGTGTGTTTATTGAAACCGCTGTTTTTTGATAGTTTGGGCCCTATTGAATAATGAATGTTTTGAATTTTCTCCAAAAGTAAAGTAGTTGCAAACTCATCCTTTTAGAAACTTGTTTGGGCTGTTGAGAGGAGAGGAGTAAAAAACCATCAAAAATTTCAATCCTGCATGATTCTACCAAGAAATGTGATTCTTCATTCAAAACGCTGGTTTTTGCTATTGGGCTCTATTGAATAATGAATGTTTTGAATTTTCTCCAAAAGTAAAGTAGTTGCAAACTCATCCTTTTAGAGACTTGTTTGGGCTCATGAGAGGAGTAGAAAAACATCAAAAATTTCAGTCCTGCACGATTCTACCAAGAAATGTGTGTTCATTCAAACCGCTGGTTTTTGATATTTTGGGCCCTATTGAATAATGAATGTTTTGAATTTTCTCCAAAAGTAAAGTAGTTGCAAACTCATCCTTTTAGAAACTTGTTTGGGCTGTTGAGAGGAGTAAAAAACCATCAAAAATTTCAATCCTGCATGATTCTACCAAGAAATGTGATTCTTCATTCAAAACGCTGGTTTTTGCTATTGGGCTCTATTGAATAATGAATGTTTTGAATTTTCTCCAAAAGTAAAGTTGTTGTAAACTCATCCTTTTAGAGACTTGTTTGGGCTCATGAGAGGAGTAGAAAAACATCAAAAATTTCAGTCCTGCACGATTCTACCAAGAAATGTGTGTTCATTCAAACCGCTGGTTTTTGATATTTTGGGCCCTATTGAATAATGAATGTTTTGAATTTTCTCGAAAAGTAAAGTAGTTGCAAACTCATCCTTTTAGAAACTTGTTTGGGCTGTTGAGAGGAGTAAAAAACCATCAAAAATTTCAATCCTGCATGATTCTACCAAGAAATGTGATTCTTCATTCACAACGCTGGTTTTTGCTATTGGGCTCTATTGAATAATGAATGTTTTGAATTTTCTCCAAAAGTAAAGTAGTTGCAAACTCATGCTTTTAGAGACTTGTTTGGGCTCATGAGAGGAGTAGAAAAACATCAAAAATTTCAGTCCTGCATGATTCTACCAAGAAATGTGTGTTCATTGAAACCGCTGGTTTTTGATAGTTTGGGACCTATTAAATAATGAATGTTTTGAATTTTCTCCAAAAGTAAAGTAGTTGCAAACTCATCCTTTTAGAAACTTGTTTGGGCTGTTGAGAGGAGTAAAAAACCATCAAAAATTTCAATCCTGCATGATTCTACCAAGAAATGTGATTCTTCATTCAAAACGCTGGTTTTTGCTATTGGGCTCTATTGAATAATGAATGTTTTGAATTTTCTCCAAAAGTAAAGTAGTTGCAAACTCATCCTTTTAGAGACTTGTTTGGGCTCATGAGAGGAGTAGAAAAACATCAAAAATTTCAGTCCTGCACGATTCTACCAAGAAATGTGTGTTCATTCAAACCGCTGGTTTTTGATATTTTGGGCCCTATTGAATAATGAATGTTTTGAATTTTCTCCAAAAGTAAAGTAGTTGCAAACTCATCCTTTTAGAAACTTGTTTGGGCTGTTGAGAGGAGTAAAAAACCATCAAAAATATCAATCCTGCATGATTCTACCAAGAAATGTGATTCTTCATTCAAAACCTGATTTTTGCTATTGGGCTCTATTGAATAATGAATGTTTTGAATTTTCTCCAAAAGTAAAGTAGTTGCAAACTCATGCTTTTAGAGACTTGTTTGGGCTCATGAGAGGAGTAGAAAAACATCAAAAATTTCAGTCCTGCATGATTCTACCAAGAAATGTGTGTTCATTGAAACCGCTGGTTTTTGATAGTTTGGGCCCTATTGAATAATGAATGTTTTGAATTTTCTCCAAAAGTAAAGTAGTTGCAAACTCATCCTTTTAGAAACTTGTTTGGGCTGTTGAGAGGAGTAAAAAACCATCAAAAATTTCAATCCTGCATGATTCTACCAAGAAAAGTGATTCTTCATTCAAAACGCTGGTTTTTGCTATTGGGCTCTATTAAATAATGAATGTTTTGAATTTTCTCCAAAAGTAAAGTAGTTGCAAACTCATGCTTTTAGAGACTTGTTTGGGCTCATGAGAGGAGTAGAAAAACATCAAAAATTTCAGTCCTGCATGATTCTACCAAGAAATGTGTGTTCATTGAAACCACTGGTTTTTGATAGTTTGGGCCCTATTGAATAATGAATGTTTTGAATTTTCTCCAAAAGTAAAGTAGTTGCAAACTCATCCTTTTAGAAACTTGTTTGGGCTGTTGAGAGGAGTAAAAAACCATCAAAAATATCAATCCTGCATGATTCTACCAAGAAATGTGATTCTTCATTCAAAACCTGATTTTTGCTATTGGGCTCTATTGAATAATGAATGTTTTGAATTTTCTCCAAAAGTAAAGTAGTTGCAAACTCATCCTTTTAGAAACTTGTTTGGGCTGTTGAGAGGAGTAAAAAACCATCAAAAATTTCAATCCTGCATGATTCTACCAAGAAAAGTGATTCTTCATTCAAAACGCTGGTTTTTGCTATTGGGCTCTATTAAATAATGAATGTTTTGAATTTTCTCCAAAAGTAAAGTAGTTGCAAACTCATGCTTTTAGAGACTTGTTTGGGCTCATGAGAGGAGTAGAAAAACATCAAAAATTTCAGTCCTGCATGATTCTACCAAGAAATGTGTGTTCATTGAAACCACTGGTTTTTGATAGTTTGGGCCCTATTGAATAATGAATGTTTTGAATTTTCTCCAAAAGTAAAGTAGTTGCAAACTCATCCTTTTAGAAACTTGTTTGGGCTGTTGAGAGGAGTAAAAAACCATCAAAAATTTCAATCCTGCATGATTCTACCAAGAAATGTGATTCTTCATTCAAAACCTGATTTTTGCTATTGGGCTCTATTGAATAATGAATGTTTTGAATTTTCTCCAAAAGTAAAGTAGTTGCAAACTCATGCTTTTAGAGACTTGTTTGGGCTCATGAGAGGAGTAGAAAAACATCAAAAATTTCAGTCCTGCATGATTCTACCAAGAAATGTGTGTTCATTGAAACCGCTGGTTTTTGATAGTTTGGGCCCTATTGAATAATGAATGTTTTGAATTTTCTCCAAAAGTAAAGTAGTTGCAAACTCATCCTTTTAGAAACTTGTTTGGGCTGTTGAGAGGAGTAAAAAACCATCAAAAATTTCAATCCTGCATTATTCTACCAAGAAATGTGATTCTTCATTCAAAACGCTGGTTTTTGCTATTGGGCTCTATTAAATAATGAATGTTTTGAATTTTCTCCAAAAGTAAAGTAGTTGCAAACTCATGCTTTTAGAGACTTGTTTGGGCTCATGAGAGGAGTAGAAAAACATCAAAAATTTCAGTCCTGCATGATTCTACCAAGAAATGTGTGTTCATTGAAACCACTGGTTTTTGATAGTTTGGGCCCTATTGAATAATGAATGTTTTGAATTTTCTCCAAAAGTAAAGTAGTTGCAAACTCATCCTTTTAGAAACTTGTTTGGGCTGTTGAGAGGAGTAAAAAACCATCAAAAATTTCAATCCTGCATGATTCTACCAAGAAATGTGATTCTTCATTCACAACGCTGGTTTTTGCTATTGGGCTCTATTGAATAATGAATGTTTTGAATTTTCTCCAAAAGTAAAGTAGTTGCAAACTCATGCTTTTAGAGACTTGTTTGGGCTCATGAGAGGAGTAGAAAAACATCAAAAATTTCAGTCCTGCATGATTCTACCAAGAAATGTGTGTTCATTGAAACCGCTGGTTTTTGATAGTTTGGGACCTATTAAATAATGAATGTTTTGAATTTTCTCCAAAAGTAAAGTAGTTGCAAACTCATCCTTTTAGAAACTTGTTTGGGCTGTTGAGAGGAGTAAAAAACCATCAAAAATTTCAATCCTGCATGATTCTACCAAGAAATGTGATTCTTCATTCAAAACGCTGGTTTTTGCTATTGGGCTCTATTGAATAATGAATGTTTTGAATTTTCTCCAAAAGTAAAGTAGTTGCAAACTCATCCTTTTAGAGACTTGTTTGGGCTCATGAGAGGAGTAGAAAAACATCAAAAATTTCAGTCCTGCACGATTCTACCAAGAAATGTGTGTTCATTCAAACCGCTGGTTTTTGATATTTTGGGCCCTATTGAATAATGAATGTTTTGAATTTTCTCCAAAAGTAAAGTAGTTGCAAACTCATCCTTTTAGAAACTTGTTTGGGCTGTTGAGAGGAGTAAAAAACCATCAAAAATATCAATCCTGCATGATTCTACCAAGAAATGTGATTCTTCATTCAAAACCTGATTTTTGCTATTGGGCTCTATTGAATAATGAATGTTTTGAATTTTCTCCAAAAGTAAAGTAGTTGCAAACTCATGCTTTTAGAGACTTGTTTGGGCTCATGAGAGGAGTAGAAAAACATCAAAAATTTCAGTCCTGCATGATTCTACCAAGAAATGTGTGTTCATTGAAACCGCTGGTTTTTGATAGTTTGGGCCCTATTGAATAATGAATGTTTTGAATTTTCTCCAAAAGTAAAGTAGTTGCAAACTCATCCTTTTAGAAACTTGTTTGGGCTGTTGAGAGGAGTAAAAAACCATCAAAAATTTCAATCCTGCATGATTCTACCAAGAAAAGTGATTCTTCATTCAAAACGCTGGTTTTTGCTATTGGGCTCTATTAAATAATGAATGTTTTGAATTTTCTCCAAAAGTAAAGTAGTTTCAAACTCATGCTTTTAGAGACTTGTTTGGGCTCATGAGAGGAGTAGAAAAACATCAAAAATTTCAGTCCTGCATGATTCTACCAAGAAATGTGTGTTCATTGAAACCACTGGTTTTTGATAGTTTGGGCCCTATTGAATAATGAATGTTTTGAATTTTCTCCAAAAGTAAAGTAGTTGCAAACTCATCCTTTTAGAAACTTGTTTGGGCTGTTGAGAGGAGTAAAAAACCATCAAAAATTTCAATCCTGCATGATTCTACCAAGAAATGTGATTCTTCATTCAAAACCTGATTTTTGCTATTGGGCTCTATTGAATAATGAATGTTTTGAATTTTCTCCAAAAGTAAAGTAGTTGCAAACTCATGCTTTTAGAGACTTGTTTGGGCTCATGAGAGGAGTAGAAAAACATCAAAAATTTCAGTCCTGCATGATTCTACCAAGAAATGTGTGTTCATTGAAACCGCTGGTTTTTGATAGTTTGGGCCCTATTGAATAATGAATGTTTTGAATTTTCTCCAAAAGTAAAGTAGTTGCAAACTCATCCTTTTAGAAACTTGTTTGGGCTGTTGAGAGGAGTAAAAAACCATCAAAAATTTCAATCCTGCATTATTCTACCAAGAAATGTGATTCTTCATTCAAAACGCTGGTTTTTGCTATTGGGCTCTATTAAATAATGAATGTTTTGAATTTTCTCCAAAAGTAAAGTAGTTGCAAACTCATGCTTTTAGAGACTTGTTTGGGCTCATGAGAGGAGTAGAAAAACATCAAAAATTTCAGTCCTGCATGATTCTACCAAGAAATGTGTGTTCATTGAAACCACTGGTTTTTGATAGTTTGGGCCCTATTGAATAATGAATGTTTTGAATTTTCTCCAAAAGTAAAGTAGTTGCAAACTCATCCTTTTAGAAACTTGTTTGGGCTGTTGAGAGGAGTAAAAAACCATCAAAAATTTCAATCCTGCATGATTCTACCAAGAAATGTGATTCTTCATTCAAAACGCTGGTTTTTGCTATTGGGCTCTATTGAATAATGAATGTTTTGAATTTTCTCCAAAAGTAAAGTAGTTGCAAACTCATCCTTTTAGAGACTTGTTTGGGCTCATGAGAGGAGTAGAAAAAAATCAAAAATTTCAGTCCTGCACGATTCTACCAAGAAATGTGTGTTCATTCAAACTGCTGGTTTTTGATATTTTGGGCCCTATTGAATAATGAATGTTTTGAATTTTCTCCAAAAGTAAAGTAGTTGCAAACTCATCCTTTTAGAAACTTGTTTGGGCTGTTGAGAGGAGTAAAAAACCATCAAAAATTTCAATCCTGCATGATTCTACCAAGAAATGTGATTCTTCATTCAAAACCTGATTTTTGCTATTGGGCTCTATTGAATAATGAATGTTTTGAATTTTCTCCAAAAGTAAAGTAGTTGCAAACTCATGCTTTTAGAGACTTGTTTGGGCTCATGAGAGGAGTAGAAAAACATCAAAAATTTCAGTCCTGCATGATTCTACCAAGAAATGTGTGTTCATTGAAACCGCTAGTTTTTGATAGTTTGGGCCCTATTGAATAATTAATGTTTTGAATTTTCTCCAAAAGTAAAGTAGTTGCAAACTCATCCTTTTAGAAACTTGTTTGGGCTGTTGAGAGGAGTAAAAAACCATCAAAAATTTCAATCCTGCATGATTCTACCAAGAAATGTGATTCTTCATTCACAACGCTGGTTTTTGCTATTGAGCTCTATTGAATAATGAATGTTTTGAATTTTCTCCAAAAGTAAAGTAATTGCAAACTCATGCTTTTAGAGACTTGTTTGGGCTCATGAGAGGAGTAGAAAAACATCAAAAATTTCAGTCCTGCATGATTCTACCAAGAAATGTGTGTTCATTGAAACCGCTGGTTTTTGATAGTTTGGGCCCTATTGAATAATGAATGTTTTGAATTTTCTCCAAAAGTAAAGTAGTTGCAAACTCATCCTTTTAGAAACTTGTTTGGGCTGTTGAGAGGAGTAAAAAACCATCACAAATTTCAATCCTGCATGATTCTACCAAGAAATGTGATTCTTCATTCAAAACGCTGGTTTTTGCTATTGGGCTCTATTGAATAATGAATGTTTTGAATTTTCTCCAAAAGTAAAGTAGTTGCAAACTCATCCTTTTAGAGACTTGTTTGGGCTCATGAGAGGAGTAGAAAAACATCAAAAATTTCAGTCCTGCATGATTCTACCAAGAAATGTGTGTTCATTCAAACCGCTGGTTTTTGATATTTTGGGCCCTATTGAATAATGAATGTTTTGAATTTTCTCCAAAAGTAAAGTAGTTGCAAACTCATCCTTTTAGAAACTTGTTTGGGCTGTTGAGAGGAGTAAAAAACCATCAAAAATTTCAATCCTGCATGATTCTACCAAGAAATGTGATTCTTCATTCAAAACCTGATTTTTGCTATTGGGCTCTATTGAATAATGAATGTTTTGAATTTTCTCCAAAAGTAAAGTAGTTGCAAACTCATGCTTTTAGAGACTTGTTTGGGCTCATGAGAGGAGTAGAAAAACATCAAAAATTTCAGTCCTGCATGATTCTACCAAGAAATGTGTGTTCATTGAAACCGCTGGTTTTTGATAGTTTGGGCCCTATTGAATAATGAATGTTTTGAATTTTCTCCAAAAGTAAAGTAGTTGCAAACTCATCCTTTTAGAAACTTGTTTGGGCTGTTGAGAGGAGTAAAAAACCATCAAAAATTTCAATCCTGCATGATTCTACCAAGAAATGTGATTCTTCATTCAAAACGCTGGTTTTTGCTATTGGGCTCTATTGAATAATGAATGTTTTGAATTTTCTCCAAAAGTAAAGTAGTTGCAAACTCATGCTTTTAGAGACTTGTTTGGGCTCATGAGAGGAGTAGAAAAACATCAAAAATTTCAGTCCTGCATGATTCTACCAAGAAATGTGTGTTCATTGAAACCGCTGGTTTTTGATAGTTTGGGCCCTATTGAATAATGAATGTTTTGAATTTTCTCCAAAAGTAAAGTAGTTGCAAACTCATCCTTTTAGAAACTTGTTTGGGCTGTTGAGAGGAGTAAAAAACCATCAAAAATTTCAATCCTGCATGATTCTACCAAGAAATGTGATTCTTCATTCAAAACCTGATTTTTGCTATGGGGCTCTATTGAATAATGAATGTTTTGAATTTTCTCCAAAAGTTAAGTAGTTGCAAACTCATGCTTTTAGAGACTTGTTTGGGCTCATGAGAGGAGTAGAAAAACATCAAAAATTTCAGTCCTGCATGATTCTACCAAGAAATGTGTGTTCATTGAAACCGCTGGTTTTTGATAGTTTGGGCCCTATTGAATAATGAATGTTTTGAATTTTCTCCAAAAGTAAAGTAGTTGCAAACTCATCCTTTTAGAAACTTGTTTGGGCTGTTGAGAAGAGTAAAAAACCATCAAAAATTTCAATCCTGCATGATTCTACCAAGAAATGTGATTCTTCATTCAAAACGCTGGTTTTTGCTATTGGGCTCTATTGAATAATGAATGTTTTGAATTTTCTCCAAAAGTAAAGTAGTTGCAAACTCATCCTTTTAGAGACTTGTTTGGGCTCATGAGAGAAGTAGAAAAAAATCAAAAATTTCAGTCCTGCACGATTCTACCAAGAAATGTGTGTTCATTCAAACTGCTGGTTTTTGATATTTTGGGCCCTATTGAATAATGAATGTTTTGAATTTTCTCCAAAAGTAAAGTAGTTGCAAACTCATCCTTTTAGAAACTTGTTTGGGCTGTTGAGAAGAGTAAAAAACCATCAAAAATTTCAATCCTGCATGATTCTACCAAGAAATGTGATTCTTCATTCAAAACCTGATTTTTGCTATTGGGCTCTATTGAATAATGAATGTTTTGAATTTTCTCCAAAAGTAAAGTAGTTGCAAACTCATGCTTTTAGAGACTTGTTTGGGCTCATGAGAGGAGTAGAAAAACATCAAAAATTTCAGTCCTGCATGATTCTACCAAGAAATGTGTGTTCATTGAAACCGCTGGTTTTTGATAGTTTGGGCCCTATTGAATAATGAATGTTTTGAATTTTCTCCAAAAGTAAAGTAGTTGCAAACTCATCCTTTTAGAAACTTGTTTGGGCTGTTGAGAGGAGTAAAAAACCATCAAAAATTTCAATCCTGCATGATTCTACCAAGAAATGTGATTCTTCATTCAAAACGCTGGTTTTTGCTATTGGGCTCTATTGAATAATGAATGTTTTGAATTTTCTCCAAAAGTAAAGTAGTTGCAAACTCATGCTTTTAGAGACTTGTTTGGGCTCATGAGAGGAGTAGAAAAACATCAAAAATTTCAGTCCTGCATGATTCTACCAAGAAATGTGTGTTCATTGAAACCGCTGGTTTTTGATAGTTTGGGCCCTATTGAATAATGAATGTTTTGAATTTTCTCCAAAAGTAAAGTAGTTGCAAACTCATCCTTTTAGAAACTTGTTTGGGCTGTTGAGAGGAGTAAAAAACCATCAAAAATTTCAATCCTGCATGATTCTACCAAGAAATGTGATTCTTCATTCAAAACCTGATTTTTGCTATGGGGCTCTATTGAATAATGAATGTTTTGAATTTTCTCCAAAAGTAAAGTAGTTGCAAACTCATGCTTTTAGAGACTTGTTTGGGCTCATGAGAGGAGTAGAAAAACATCAAAAATTTCAGTCCTGCATGATTCTACCAAGAAATGTGTGTTCATTGAAACCGCTGGTTTTTGATAGTTTGGGCCCTATTGAATAATGAATGTTTTGAATTTTCTCCAAAAGTAAAGTAGTTGCAAACTCATCCTTTTAGAAACTTGTTTGGGCTGTTGAGAAGAGTAAAAAACCATCAAAAATTTCAATCCTGCATGATTCTACCAAGAAATGTGATTCTTCATTCAAAACGCTGGTTTTTGCTATTGGGCTCTATTGAATAATAAATGTTTTGAATTTTCTCCAAAAGTAAAGTAGTTGCAAACTCATCCTTTTAGAGACTTGTTTGGGCTCATGAGAGAAGTAGAAAAAAATCAAAAATTTCAGTCCTGCACGATTCTACCAAGAAATGTGTGTTCATTCAAACTGCTGGTTTTTGATATTTTGGGCCCTATTGAATAATGAATGTTTTGAATTTTCTCCAAAAGTAAAGTAGTTGCAAACTCATCCTTTTAGAAACTTGTTTGGGCTGTTGAGAAGAGTAAAAAACCATCAAAAATTTCAATCCTGCATGATTCTACCAAGAAATGTGATTCTTCATTCAAAACCTGATTTTTGCTATTGGGCTCTATTGAATAATGAATGTTTTGAATTTTCTCCAAAAGTAAAGTAGTTGCAAACTCATGCTTTTAGAGACTTGTTTGGGCTCATGAGAGGAGTAGAATAACATCAAAAATTTCAGTCCTGCATGATTCTACCAAGAAATGTGTGTTCATACAAACCGCTGGTTTTTGATAGTTTGGGCCCTATTGAATAATGAATGTTTTGAATTTTCTCCAAAAGTAAAGTAGTTGCAAACTCATCCTTTTAGAAACTTGTTTGGGCTGTTGAGAGGAGTAAAAAACCATCAAAAATTTCAATCCTGCATGATTCTACCAAGAAATGTGATTCTTCATTCAAAACGCTGGTTTTTGCTATTGGGCTCTATTGAATAATGAATGTTTTGAATTTTCTCCAAAAGTAAAGTAGTTGCAAACTCATCCTTTTAGAGACTTGTTTGGGCTCATGAGAGAAGTAGAAAAAAATCAAAAATTTCAGTCCTGCACGATTCTACCAAGAAATGTGTGTTCATTCAAACTGCTGGTTTTTGATATTTTGGGCCCTATTGAATAATGAATGTTTTGAATTTTCTCCAAAAGTAAAGTAGTTGCAAACTCATCCTTTTAGAAACTTGTTTGGGCTGTTGAGAAGAGTAAAAAACCATCAAAAATTTCAATCCTGCATGATTCTACCAAGAAATGTGATTCTTCATTCAAAACCTGATTTTTGCTATTGGGCTCTATTGAATAATGAATGTTTTGAATTTTCTCCAAAAGTAAAATAGTTGCAAACTCATGCTTTTAGAGACTTGTTTGGGCTCATGAGAGGAGTAGAAAAACATCAAAAATTTCAGTCCTGCATGATTCTACCAAGAAATGTGTGTTCATACAAACCGCTGGTTTTTGATAGTTTGGGCCCTATTGAATAATGAATGTTTTGAATTTTCTTCAAAAGTAAAGTAGTTGCAAACTCATCCTTTTAGAAACTTGTTTGGGCTGTTGAGAGGAGTAAAAAACCATCAAAAATTTCAATCCTGCATGATTCTACCAAGAAATGTGATTCTTCATTCAAAACGCTGGTTTTTGCTATTGGGCTCTATTGAATAATGAATGTTTTGAATTTTCTCCAAAAGTAAAGTAGTTGCAAACTCATCCTTTTAGAGACTTGTTTGGGCTCATGAGAGGAGTAGAAAAACATCAAAAATTTCAGTCCTGCATGATTCTACCAAGAAATGTGTGTTCATTGAAACCGCTGGTTTTTGATAGTTTGGGCCCTATTGAATAATGAATGTTTTGAATTTTCTCCAAAAGTAAAGTAGTTGCAAACTCATCCTTTTAGAAACTTGTTTGGGCTGTTGAGAGGAGTAAAAAACCATCAAAAATTTCAATCCTGCATGATTCTACCAAGAAATGTGATTCTTCATTCAAAACGCTGGTTTTTGCTATTGGGCTCTATTGAATAATGAATGTTTTGAATTTTCTCCAAAAGTAAAGTAGTTGCAAACTCATCCTTTTAGAGACTTGTTTGGGCTCATGAGAGAAGTAGAAAAAAATCAAAAATTTCAGTCCTGCACGATTCTACCAAGAAATGTGTGTTCATTCAAACTGCTGGTTTTTGATATTTTGGGCCCTATTGAATAATGAATGTTTTGAATTTTCTCCAAAAGTAAAGTAGTTGCAAACTCATCCTTTTAGAAACTTGTTTGGGCTGTTGAGAAGAGTAAAAAACCATCAAAAATTTCAATCCTGCATGATTCTACCAAGAAATGTGATTCTTCATTCAAAACCTGATTTTTGCTATTGGGCTCTATTGAATAATGAATGTTTTGAATTTTCTCCAAAAGTAAAGTAGTTGCAAACTCATGCTTTTAGAGACTTGTTTGGGCTCATGAGAGGAGTAGAAAAACATCAAAAATTTCAGTCCTGCATGATTCTACCAAGAAATGTGTGTTCATTCAACCCGCTGGTTTTTGATAGTGTGGGCCCTATTGAATAATGAATGTTTTGAATTTTCTCCAAAAGTAAAGTAGTTGCAAACTCATCCTTTTAGAAACTTGTTTGGGCTGTTGAGAGGAGTAAAAAACCATCAAAAATTTCAATCCTGCATGATTCTACCAAGAAATGCGATTCTTCATTCAAAACGCTGGTTTTTGCTATTGGGCTCTATTGAATAATGAATGTTTTGAATTTTCTCCAAAAGTAAAGTAGTTGCAAACTCATCCTTTTAGAGACTTGTTTGGGCTCATGAGAGGAGTAGAAAAACATCAAAAATTTCAGTCCTGCACGATTCTACCAAGAAATGTGTGTTCATTCAAACCGCTGTTTTTTGATATTTTGGGCCCTATTGAATAATGAATGTTTTGAATTTTCTCCAAAAGTAAAGTAGTTGCAAACTCATCCTTTTAGAAACTTGTTTGGGCTGTTGAGAGGAGTAAAAAACCATCAAAAATTTCAATCCTGCTTGATTCTACCAAGAAATGTGATTCTTCATTCAAAACGCTGGTTTTTGCTATTGGGCTCTATTGAATAATGAATGTTTTGAATTTTCTCCAAAAGTAAAGTAGTTGCGAACTCATCCTTTTAGAGACTGGTTTGGGCTCATGAGAGGAGTAGAAAAACATCAAAAATTTCAGTCCTGCACGATTCTACCAAGAAATGTGTGTTCATTCAAACCGCTGGTTTTTGATATTTTGGGCCCTATTGAATAATGAATGTTTTGAATTTTCTCCAAAAGTAAAGTAGTTGCAAACTCATCCTTTTAGAAACTTGTTTGGGCTGTTGAGAGGAGTAAAAAACCATCAAAAATTTCAATCCTGCATGATTCTACCAAGAAATGTGATTCTTCATTCAAAACCTGATTTTTGCTATTGGGCTCTATTGAATAATGAATGTTTTGAATTTTCTCCAAAAGTAAAGTAGTTGCAAACTCATGCTTTTAGAGACTTGTTTGGGCTCATGAGAAGAGTAGAAAAACATCAAAAATTTCAGTCCTGCATGATTCTACCAAGAAATGTGTGTTCATTCAAACCGCTGGTTTTTGATAGTTTGGGCCCTATTGAATAATGAATGTTTTGAATTTTCTCCAAAAGTAAAGTAGTTGCAAACTCATCCTTTTAGAAACTTGTTTGGGCTGTTGAGAGGAGTGAAAAACCATCAAAAATTTCAATCCTGCATGATTCTACCAAGAAATGTGATTCTTCATTCAAAACCTGATTTTTGCTATTGGGCTCTATTGAATAATGAATGTTTTGAATTTTCTCCAAAAGTAAAGTAGTTGCAAACTCATGCTTTTAGAGACTTGTTTGGGCTCATGAGGGGAGTAGAAAAACATCAAAAATTTCAGTCCTGCATGATTCTACCAAGAAATGTGTGTTCATTGAAACCGCTGGTTTTTGATAGTTTGGGCCCTATTGAATAATGAATGTTTTGAATTTTCTCCAAAAGTAAAGTAGTTGCAAACTCATCCTTTTAGAAACTTGTTTGGGCTGTTGAGAGGAGTAAAAAACCATCAAAAATTTCAATCCTGCATGATTCTACCAAGAAATGTGATTCTTCATTCAAAACGCTGGTTTTTACTATTGGGCTCTATTGAATAATGAATGTTTTGAATTTTCTCCAAAAGTAAAGTAGTTGCAAACTCATCCTTTTAGAGACTTGTTTGGGCTCATGAGAGGAGTAGAAAAACATCAAAAATTTCAGTCCTGCACGATTCTACCAAGAAATGTGTGTTCATTCAAACCGCTGGTTTTTGATAGTTTGGGCCCTATTGAATAATGAATGTTTTGAATTTTCTCCAAAAGTAAAGTAGTTGCAAACTCATCCTTTTATAAACTTGTTTGGGCTGTTGAGAGGAGTAAAAAACCATCAAAAATTTCAATCCTGCATGATTCTACCAAGAAATGTGATTCTTCATTCAAAACCTGATTTTTGCTATTGGGCTCTATTGAATAATGAATGTTTTGAATTTTCTCCAAAAGTAAAGTAGTTGCAAACTCATGCTTTTAGAGACTTGTTTGGGCTCATGAGAGGAGTAGAAAAACATCAAAAATTTCAGTCCTGCATGATTCTACCAAGAAATGTGTGTTCATTGAAACCGCTGGTTTTTGATAGTTTGGGCCCTATTGAATAATGAATGTTTTGAATTTTCTCCAAAAGTAAAGTAGTTGCAAACTCATCCTTTTAGAAACTTGTTTGGGCTGTTGAGAGGAGTAAAAAACCATCAAAAATTTCAATCCTGCATGATTCTACCAAGAAATGTGATTCTTCATTCAAAACGCTGGTTTTTGCTATTGGGCTCTATTGAATAATGAATGTTTTGAATTTTCTCCAAAAGTAAAGTAGTTGCAAACTCATCCTTTTAGAGACTTGTTTGGGCTCATGAGAGGAGTAGAAAAACATCAAAAATTTCAGTCCTGCACGATTCTACCAAGAAATGTGTGTTCATTCAAACCGCTGGTTTTTGATAGTTTGGGCCCTATTGAATAATGAATGTTTTGAATTTTCTCCAAAAGTAAAGTAGTTGCAAACTCATCCTTTTAGAAACTTGTTTGGGCTGTTGAGAGGAGTAAAAAACCATCAAAAATTTCAATCCTGCATGATTCTACCAAGAAATGTGATTCTTCATTCAAAACCTGATTTTTGCTATTGGGCTCTATTGAATAATGAATGTTTTGAATTTTCTCCAAAAGTAAAGTAGTTGCAAACTCATCCTTTTAGAGACTTGTTTGGGCTCATGAGAGGAGTAGAAAAAAATCAAAAATTTCAGTCCTGCACGATTCTACCAAGAAATGTGTGTTCATTCAAACTGCTGGTTTTTGATATTTTGGGCCCTATTGAATAATGAATGTTTTGAATTTTCTCCAAAAGTAAAGTAGTTGCAAACTCATCCTTTTAGAAACTTGTTTGGGCTGTTGAGAGGAGTAAAAAACCATCAAAAATTTCAATCCTGCATGATTCTACCAAGAAATGTGATTCTTCATTCAAAACGCTGGTTTTTGCTATTGGGCTCTATTGAATAATGAATGTTTTGAATTTTCTCCAAAAGTAAAGTAGTTGCAAACTCATGCTTTTAGAGACTTGTTTGGGCTCATGAGAGGAGTAGAAAAACATCAAAAATTTCAGTCCTGCATGATTCTACCAAGAAATGTGTGTTCATTGAAACCGCTGGTTTTTGATAGTTTGGGCCCTATTGAATAATGAATGTTTTGAATTTTCTCCAAAAGTAAAGTAGTTGCAAACTCATCCTTTTAGAAACTTGTTTGGGCTGTTGAGAGGAGTAAAAAACCATCAAAAATTTCAATCCTGCATGATTCTACGAAGAAATGTGATTCTTCATTCAAAACGCTGGTTTTTGCTATTGGGCTCTATTGAATAATGAATGTTTTGAATTTTCTCCAAAAGTAAAGTAGTTGCAAACTCATCCTTTTAGAGACTTGTTTGGGCTCATGAGAGGAGTAGAAAAACATCAAAAATGTCAGTCCTGCACGATTCTACCAAGAAATGTGTGTTCATTGAAACCGCTGGTTTTTGATATTTTGGGCCCTATTGAATAATGAATGTTTTGAATTTTCTCCAAAAGTAAAGTAGTTGCAAACTCATCCTTTTAGAAACTTGTTTGGGCTGTTGAGAGGAGTAAAAAACCATCAAAAATTTCAATCCTGCATGATTCTACCAAGAAATGTGATTCTTCATTCAAAACGCTGGTTTTTGCTATTGGGCTCTATTGAATAATGAATATTTTGAATTTTCTCCAAAAGTAAAGTAGTTGCAAACTCATGCTTTTAGAGACTTGTTTGGGCTCATGAGAGGAGTAGAAAAACATCAAAAATTTCAGTCCTGCATGATTCTACCAAGAAATGTGTGTTTATTGAAACCGCTGTTTTTTGATAGTTTGGGCCCTATTGAATAATGAATGTTTTGAATTTTCTCCAAAAGTAAAGTAGTTGCAAACTCATCCTTTTAGAAACTTGTTTGGGCTGTTGAGAGGAGAGGAGTAAAAAACCATCAAAAATTTCAATCCTGCATGATTCTACCAAGAAATGTGATTCTTCATTCAAAACGCTGGTTTTTGCTATTGGGCTCTATTGAATAATGAATGTTTTGAATTTTCTCCAAAAGTAAAGTAGTTGCAAACTCATCCTTTTAGAGACTTGTTTGGGCTCATGAGAGGAGTAGAAAAACATCAAAAATTTCAGTTCTGCACGATTCTACCAAGAAATGTGTGTTCATTCAAACCGCTGGTTTTTGATAGTTTGGGCCCTATTGAATAATGAATGTTTTGAATTTTCTCCAAAAGTAAAGTAGTTGCAAACTCATCCTTTTAGAAACTTGTTTGGGCTGTTGAGAGGAGTAAAAAACCATCAAAAATTTCAATCCTGCATGATTCTACCAAGAAATGTGATTCTTCATTCAAAACGCTGGTTTTTGCTATTGGGCTCTATTGAATAATGAATGTTTTGAATTTTCTCCAAAAGTAAAGTAGTTGCAAACTCATCCTTTTAGAGACTTGTTTGGGCTCATGAGAGAAGTAGAAAAAAATCAAAAATTTCAGTCCTGCACGATTCTACCAAGAAATGTGTGTTCATTCAAACTGCTGGTTTTTGATATTTTGGGCCCTATTGAATAATGAATGTTTTGAATTTTCTCCAAAAGTAAAGTAGTTGCAAACTCATCCTTTTAGAAACTTGTTTGGGCTGTTGAGAAGAGTAAAAAACCATCAAAAATTTCAATCCTGCATGATTCTACCAAGAAATGTGATTCTTCATTCAAAACCTGATTTTTGCTATTGGGCTCTATTGAATAATGAATGTTTTGAATTTTCTCCAAAAGTAAAATAGTTGCAAACTCATGCTTTTAGAGACTTGTTTGGGCTCATGAGAGGAGTAGAAAAACATCAAAAATTTCAGTCCTGCATGATTCTACCAAGAAATGTGTGTTCATACAAACCGCTGGTTTTTGATAGTTTGGGCCCTATTGAATAATGAATGTTTTGAATTTTCTTCAAAAGTAAAGTAGTTGCAAACTCATCCTTTTAGAAACTTGTTTGGGCTGTTGAGAGGAGTAAAAAACCATCAAAAATTTCAATCCTGCATGATTCTACCAAGAAATGTGATTCTTCATTCAAAACGCTGGTTTTTGCTATTGGGCTCTATTGAATAATGAATGTTTTGAATTTTCTCCAAAAGTAAAGTAGTTGCAAACTCATCCTTTTAGAGACTTGTTTGGGCTCATGAGAGGAGTAGAAAAACATCAAAAATTTCAGTCCTGCATGATTCTACCAAGAAATGTGTGTTCATTGAAACCGCTGGTTTTTGATAGTTTGGGCCCTATTGAATAATGAATGTTTTGAATTTTCTCCAAAAGTAAAGTAGTTGCAAACTCATCCTTTTAGAAACTTGTTTGGGCTGTTGAGAGGAGTAAAAAACCATCAAAAATTTCAATCCTGCATGATTCTACCAAGAAATGTGATTCTTCATTCAAAACGCTGGTTTTTGCTATTGGGCTCTATTGAATAATGAATGTTTTGAATTTTCTCCAAAAGTAAAGTAGTTGCAAACTCATCCTTTTAGAGACTTGTTTGGGCTCATGAGAGAAGTAGAAAAAAATCAAAAATTTCAGTCCTGCACGATTCTACCAAGAAATGTGTGTTCATTCAAACTGCTGGTTTTTGATATTTTGGGCCCTATTGAATAATGAATGTTTTGAATTTTCTCCAAAAGTAAAGTAGTTGCAAACTCATCCTTTTAGAAACTTGTTTGGGCTGTTGAGAAGAGTAAAAAACCATCAAAAATTTCAATCCTGCATGATTCTACCAAGAAATGTGATTCTTCATTCAAAACCTGATTTTTGCTATTGGGCTCTATTGAATAATGAATGTTTTGAATTTTCTCCAAAAGTAAAGTAGTTGCAAACTCATGCTTTTAGAGACTTGTTTGGGCTCATGAGAGGAGTAGAAAAACATCAAAAATTTCAGTCCTGCATGATTCTACCAAGAAATGTGTGTTCATTCAACCCGCTGGTTTTTGATAGTGTGGGCCCTATTGAATAATGAATGTTTTGAATTTTCTCCAAAAGTAAAGTAGTTGCAAACTCATCCTTTTAGAAACTTGTTTGGGCTGTTGAGAGGAGTAAAAAACCATCAAAAATTTCAATCCTGCATGATTCTACCAAGAAATGCGATTCTTCATTCAAAACGCTGGTTTTTGCTATTGGGCTCTATTGAATAATGAATGTTTTGAATTTTCTCCAAAAGTAAAGTAGTTGCAAACTCATCCTTTTAGAGACTTGTTTGGGCTCATGAGAGGAGTAGAAAAACATCAAAAATTTCAGTCCTGCACGATTCTACCAAGAAATGTGTGTTCATTCAAACCGCTGTTTTTTGATATTTTGGGCCCTATTGAATAATGAATGTTTTGAATTTTCTCCAAAAGTAAAGTAGTTGCAAACTCATCCTTTTAGAAACTTGTTTGGGCTGTTGAGAGGAGTAAAAAACCATCAAAAATTTCAATCCTGCTTGATTCTACCAAGAAATGTGATTCTTCATTCAAAACGCTGGTTTTTGCTATTGGGCTCTATTGAATAATGAATGTTTTGAATTTTCTCCAAAAGTAAAGTAGTTGCGAACTCATCCTTTTAGAGACTGGTTTGGGCTCATGAGAGGAGTAGAAAAACATCAAAAATTTCAGTCCTGCACGATTCTACCAAGAAATGTGTGTTCATTCAAACCGCTGGTTTTTGATATTTTGGGCCCTATTGAATAATGAATGTTTTGAATTTTCTCCAAAAGTAAAGTAGTTGCAAACTCATCCTTTTAGAAACTTGTTTGGGCTGTTGAGAGGAGTAAAAAACCATCAAAAATTTCAATCCTGCATGATTCTACCAAGAAATGTGATTCTTCATTCAAAACCTGATTTTTGCTATTGGGCTCTATTGAATAATGAATGTTTTGAATTTTCTCCAAAAGTAAAGTAGTTGCAAACTCATGCTTTTAGAGACTTGTTTGGGCTCATGAGAAGAGTAGAAAAACATCAAAAATTTCAGTCCTGCATGATTCTACCAAGAAATGTGTGTTCATTCAAACCGCTGGTTTTTGATAGTTTGGGCCCTATTGAATAATGAATGTTTTGAATTTTCTCCAAAAGTAAAGTAGTTGCAAACTCATCCTTTTAGAAACTTGTTTGGGCTGTTGAGAGGAGTGAAAAACCATCAAAAATTTCAATCCTGCATGATTCTACCAAGAAATGTGATTCTTCATTCAAAACCTGATTTTTGCTATTGGGCTCTATTGAATAATGAATGTTTTGAATTTTCTCCAAAAGTAAAGTAGTTGCAAACTCATGCTTTTAGAGACTTGTTTGGGCTCATGAGGGGAGTAGAAAAACATCAAAAATTTCAGTCCTGCATGATTCTACCAAGAAATGTGTGTTCATTGAAACCGCTGGTTTTTGATAGTTTGGGCCCTATTGAATAATGAATGTTTTGAATTTTCTCCAAAAGTAAAGTAGTTGCAAACTCATCCTTTTAGAAACTTGTTTGGGCTGTTGAGAGGAGTAAAAAACCATCAAAAATTTCAATCCTGCATGATTCTACCAAGAAATGTGATTCTTCATTCAAAACGCTGGTTTTTACTATTGGGCTCTATTGAATAATGAATGTTTTGAATTTTCTCCAAAAGTAAAGTAGTTGCAAACTCATCCTTTTAGAGACTTGTTTGGGCTCATGAGAGGAGTAGAAAAACATCAAAAATTTCAGTCCTGCACGATTCTACCAAGAAATGTGTGTTCATTCAAACCGCTGGTTTTTGATAGTTTGGGCCCTATTGAATAATGAATGTTTTGAATTTTCTCCAAAAGTAAAGTAGTTGCAAACTCATCCTTTTATAAACTTGTTTGGGCTGTTGAGAGGAGTAAAAAACCATCAAAAATTTCAATCCTGCATGATTCTACCAAGAAATGTGATTCTTCATTCAAAACCTGATTTTTGCTATTGGGCTCTATTGAATAATGAATGTTTTGAATTTTCTCCAAAAGTAAAGTAGTTGCAAACTCATGCTTTTAGAGACTTGTTTGGGCTCATGAGAGGAGTAGAAAAACATCAAAAATTTCAGTCCTGCATGATTCTACCAAGAAATGTGTGTTCATTGAAACCGCTGGTTTTTGATAGTTTGGGCCCTATTGAATAATGAATGTTTTGAATTTTCTCCAAAAGTAAAGTAGTTGCAAACTCATCCTTTTAGAAACTTGTTTGGGCTGTTGAGAGGAGTAAAAAACCATCAAAAATTTCAATCCTGCATGATTCTACCAAGAAATGTGATTCTTCATTCAAAACGCTGGTTTTTGCTATTGGGCTCTATTGAATAATGAATGTTTTGAATTTTCTCCAAAAGTAAAGTAGTTGCAAACTCATCCTTTTAGAGACTTGTTTGGGCTCATGAGAGGAGTAGAAAAACATCAAAAATTTCAGTCCTGCACGATTCTACCAAGAAATGTGTGTTCATTCAAACCGCTGGTTTTTGATAGTTTGGGCCCTATTGAATAATGAATGTTTTGAATTTTCTCCAAAAGTAAAGTAGTTGCAAACTCATCCTTTTAGAAACTTGTTTGGGCTGTTGAGAGGAGTAAAAAACCATCAAAAATTTCAATCCTGCATGATTCTACCAAGAAATGTGATTCTTCATTCAAAACCTGATTTTTGCTATTGGGCTCTATTGAATAATGAATGTTTTGAATTTTCTCCAAAAGTAAAGTAGTTGCAAACTCATCCTTTTAGAGACTTGTTTGGGCTCATGAGAGGAGTAGAAAAAAATCAAAAATTTCAGTCCTGCACGATTCTACCAAGAAATGTGTGTTCATTCAAACTGCTGGTTTTTGATATTTTGGGCCCTATTGAATAATGAATGTTTTGAATTTTCTCCAAAAGTAAAGTAGTTGCAAACTCATCCTTTTAGAAACTTGTTTGGGCTGTTGAGAGGAGTAAAAAACCATCAAAAATTTCAATCCTGCATGATTCTACCAAGAAATGTGATTCTTCATTCAAAACGCTGGTTTTTGCTATTGGGCTCTATTGAATAATGAATGTTTTGAATTTTCTCCAAAAGTAAAGTAGTTGCAAACTCATGCTTTTAGAGACTTGTTTGGGCTCATGAGAGGAGTAGAAAAACATCAAAAATTTCAGTCCTGCATGATTCTACCAAGAAATGTGTGTTCATTGAAACCGCTGGTTTTTGATAGTTTGGGCCCTATTGAATAATGAATGTTTTGAATTTTCTCCAAAAGTAAAGTAGTTGCAAACTCATCCTTTTAGAAACTTGTTTGGGCTGTTGAGAGGAGTAAAAAACCATCAAAAATTTCAATCCTGCATGATTCTACCAAGAAATGTGATTCTTCATTCAAAACGCTGGTTTTTGCTATTGGGCTCTATTGAATAATGAATATTTTGAATTTTCTCCAAAAGTAAAGTAGTTGCAAACTCATGCTTTTAGAGACTTGT
Organism: Dendrobates tinctorius; assembly: GCF_039654945.1. Lineage (NCBI taxonomy): Eukaryota > Metazoa > Chordata > Amphibia > Anura > Dendrobatidae > Dendrobates > Dendrobates tinctorius. The sequence continues at coordinate 5,652,880 of NW_027361945.1, forward strand.
TTGGGCTCATGAGAGGAGTAGAAAAACATCAAAAATTTCAGTCCTGCATGATTCTACCAAGAAATGTGTGTTTATTGAAACCGCTGTTTTTTGATAGTTTGGGCCCTATTGAATAATGAATGTTTTGAATTTTCTCCAAAAGTAAAGTAGTTGCAAACTCATCCTTTTAGAAACTTGTTTGGGCTGTTGAGAGGAGAGGAGTAAAAAACCATCAAAAATTTCAATCCTGCATGATTCTACCAAGAAATGTGATTCTTCATTCAAAACGCTGGTTTTTGCTATTGGGCTCTATTGAATAATGAATGTTTTGAATTTTCTCCAAAAGTAAAGTAGTTGCAAACTCATCCTTTTAGAGACTTGTTTGGGCTCATGAGAGGAGTAGAAAAACATCAAAAATTTCAGTTCTGCACGATTCTACCAAGAAATGTGTGTTCATTCAAACCGCTGGTTTTTGATATTTTGGGCCCTATTGAATAATGAATGTTTTGAATTTTCTCCAAAAGTAAAGTAGTTGCAAACTCATCCTTTTAGAAACTTGTTTGGGCTGTTGAGAGGAGTAAAAAACCATCAAAAATTTCAATCCTGCATGATTCTACCAAGAAATGTGATTCTTCATTCAAAACGCTGGTTTTTGCTATTGGGCTCTATTGAATAATGAATGTTTTGAATTTTCTCCAAAAGTAAAGTTGTTGTAAACTCATCCTTTTAGAGACTTGTTTGGGCTCATGAGAGGAGTAGAAAAACATCAAAAATTTCAGTCCTGCACGATTCTACCAAGAAATGTGTGTTCATTCAAACCGCTGGTTTTTGATATTTTGGGCCCTATTGAATAATGAATGTTTTGAATTTTCTCGAAAAGTAAAGTAGTTGCAAACTCATCCTTTTAGAAACTTGTTTGGGCTGTTGAGAGGAGTAAAAAACCATCAAAAATTTCAATCCTGCATGATTCTACCAAGAAATGTGATTCTTCATTCACAACGCTGGTTTTTGCTATTGGGCTCTATTGAATAATGAATGTTTTGAATTTTCTCCAAAAGTAAAGTAGTTGCAAACTCATGCTTTTAGAGACTTGTTTGGGCTCATGAGAGGAGTAGAAAAACATCAAAAATTTCAGTCCTGCATGATTCTACCAAGAAATGTGTGTTCATTGAAACCGCTGGTTTTTGATAGTTTGGGACCTATTAAATAATGAATGTTTTGAATTTTCTCCAAAAGTAAAGTAGTTGCAAACTCATCCTTTTAGAAACTTGTTTGGGCTGTTGAGAGGAGTAAAAAACCATCAAAAATTTCAATCCTGCATGATTCTACCAAGAAATCTGATTCTTCATTCAAAACGCTGGTTTTTGCTATTGGGCTCTATTGAATAATGAATGTTTTGAATTTTCTCCAAAAGTAAAGTAGTTGCAAACTCATCCTTTTAGAGACTTGTTTGGGCTCATGAGAGGAGTAGAAAAACATCAAAAATTTCAGTCCTGCACGATTCTACCAAGAAATGTGTGTTCATTCAAACCGCTGGTTTTTGATATTTTGGGCCCTATTGAATAATGAATGTTTTGAATTTTCTCCAAAAGTAAAGTAGTTGCAAACTCATCCTTTTAGAAACTTGTTTGGGCTGTTGAGAGGAGTAAAAAACCATCAAAAATTTCAATCCTGCATGATTCTACCAAGAAATGTGATTCTTCATTCAAAACCTGATTTTTGCTATTGGGCTCTATTGAATAATGAATGTTTTGAATTTTCTCCAAAAGTAAAGTAGTTGCAAACTCATGCTTTTAGAGACTTGTTTGGGCTCATGAGAGGAGTAGAAAAACATCAAAAATTTCAGTCCTGCATGATTCTACCAAGAAATGTGTGTTCATTGAAACCGCTGGTTTTTGATAGTTTGGGCCCTATTGAATAATGAATGTTTTGAATTTTCTCCAAAAGTAAAGTAGTTGCAAACTCATCCTTTTAGAAACTTGTTTGGGCTGTTGAGAGGAGTAAAAAACCATCAAAAATTTCAATCCTGCATGATTCTACCAAGAAAAGTGATTCTTCATTCAAAACGCTGGTTTTTGCTATTGGGCTCTATTAAATAATGAATGTTTTGAATTTTCTCCAAAAGTAAAGTAGTTGCAAACTCATGCTTTTAGAGACTTGTTTGGGCTCATGAGAGGAGTAGAAAAACATCAAAAATTTCAGTCCTGCATGATTCTACCAAGAAATGTGTGTTCATTGAAACCACTGGTTTTTGATAGTTTGGGCCCTATTGAATAATGAATGTTTTGAATTTTCTCCAAAAGTAAAGTAGTTGCAAACTCATCCTTTTAGAAACTTGTTTGGGCTGTTGAGAGGAGTAAAAAACCATCAAAAATTTCAATCCTGCATGATTCTACCAAGAAATGTGATTCTTCATTCAAAACCTGATTTTTGCTATTGGGCTCTATTGAATAATGAATGTTTTGAATTTTCTCCAAAAGTAAAGTAGTTGCAAACTCATGCTTTTAGAGACTTGTTTGGGCTCATGAGAGGAGTAGAAAAACATCAAAAATTTCAGTCCTGCATGATTCTACCAAGAAATGTGTGTTCATTGAAACCGCTGGTTTTTGATAGTTTGGGCCCTATTGAATAATGAATGTTTTGAATTTTCTCCAAAAGTAAAGTAGTTGCAAACTCATCCTTTTAGAAACTTGTTTGGGCTGTTGAGAGGAGTAAAAAACCATCAAAAATTTCAATCCTGCATTATTCTACCAAGAAATGTGATTCTTCATTCAAAACGCTGGTTTTTGCTATTGGGCTCTATTAAATAATGAATGTTTTGAATTTTCTCCAAAAGTAAAGTAGTTGCAAACTCATGCTTTTAGAGACTTGTTTGGGCTCATGAGAGGAGTAGAAAAACATCAAAAATTTCAGTCCTGCATGATTCTACCAAGAAATGTGTGTTCATTGAAACCACTGGTTTTTGATAGTTTGGGCCCTATTGAATAATGAATGTTTTGAATTTTCTCCAAAAGTAAAGTAGTTGCAAACTCATCCTTTTAGAAACTTGTTTGGGCTGTTGAGAGGAGTAAAAAACCATCAAAAATTTCAATCCTGCATGATTCTACCAAGAAATGTGATTCTTCATTCAAAACGCTGGTTTTTGCTATTGGGCTCTATTGAATAATGAATGTTTTGAATTTTCTCCAAAAGTAAAGTAGTTGCAAACTCATCCTTTTAGAGACTTGTTTGGGCTCATGAGAGGAGTAGAAAAAAATCAAAAATTTCAGTCCTGCACGATTCTACCAAGAAATGTGTGTTCATTCAAACTGCTGGTTTTTGATATTTTGGGCCCTATTGAATAATGAATGTTTTGAATTTTCTCCAAAAGTAAAGTAGTTGCAAACTCATCCTTTTAGAAACTTGTTTGGGCTGTTGAGAGGAGTAAAAAACCATCAAAAATTTCAATCCTGCATGATTCTACCAAGAAATGTGATTCTTCATTCAAAACCTGATTTTTGCTATTGGGCTCTATTGAATAATGAATGTTTTGAATTTTCTCCAAAAGTAAAGTAGTTGCAAACTCATGCTTTTAGAGACTTGTTTGGGCTCATGAGAGGAGTAGAAAAACATCAAAAATTTCAGTCCTGCATGATTCTACCAAGAAATGTGTGTTCATTGAAACCGCTAGTTTTTGATAGTTTGGGCCCTATTGAATAATTAATGTTTTGAATTTTCTCCAAAAGTAAAGTAGTTGCAAACTCATCCTTTTAGAAACTTGTTTGGGCTGTTGAGAGGAGTAAAAAACCATCAAAAATTTCAATCCTGCATGATTCTACCAAGAAATGTGATTCTTCATTCACAACGCTGGTTTTTGCTATTGAGCTCTATTGAATAATGAATGTTTTGAATTTTCTCCAAAAGTAAAGTAATTGCAAACTCATGCTTTTAGAGACTTGTTTGGGCTCATGAGAGGAGTAGAAAAACATCAAAAATTTCAGTCCTGCATGATTCTACCAAGAAATGTGTGTTCATTGAAACCGCTGGTTTTTGATAGTTTGGGCCCTATTGAATAATGAATGTTTTGAATTTTCTCCAAAAGTAAAGTAGTTGCAAACTCATCCTTTTAGAAACTTGTTTGGGCTGTTGAGAGGAGTAAAAAACCATCAAAAATTTCAATCCTGCATGATTCTACCAAGAAATGTGATTCTTCATTCAAAACGCTGGTTTTTGCTATTGGGCTCTATTGAATAATGAATGTTTTGAATTTTCTCCAAAAGTAAAGTAGTTGCAAACTCATCCTTTTAGAGACTTGTTTGGGCTCATGAGAGGAGTAGAAAAACATCAAAAATTTCAGTCCTGCATGATTCTACCAAGAAATGTGTGTTCATTCAAACCGCTGGTTTTTGATATTTTGGGCCCTATTGAATAATGAATGTTTTGAATTTTCTCCAAAAGTAAAGTAGTTGCAAACTCATCCTTTTAGAAACTTGTTTGGGCTGTTGAGAGGAGTAAAAAACCATCAAAAATTTCAATCCTGCATGATTCTACCAAGAAATGTGATTCTTCATTCAAAACCTGATTTTTGCTATTGGGCTCTATTGAATAATGAATGTTTTGAATTTTCTCCAAAAGTAAAGTAGTTGCAAACTCATGCTTTTAGAGACTTGTTTGGGCTCATGAGAGGAGTAGAAAAACATCAAAAATTTCAGTCCTGCATGATTCTACCAAGAAATGTGTGTTCATTGAAACCGCTGGTTTTTGATAGTTTGGGCCCTATTGAATAATGAATGTTTTGAATTTTCTCCAAAAGTAAAGTAGTTGCAAACTCATCCTTTTAGAAACTTGTTTGGGCTGTTGAGAGGAGTAAAAAACCATCAAAAATTTCAATCCTGCATGATTCTACCAAGAAATGTGATTCTTCATTCAAAACGCTGGTTTTTGCTATTGGGCTCTATTGAATAATGAATGTTTTGAATTTTCTCCAAAAGTAAAGTAGTTGCAAACTCATGCTTTTAGAGACTTGTTTGGGCTCATGAGAGGAGTAGAAAAACATCAAAAATTTCAGTCCTGCATGATTCTACCAAGAAATGTGTGTTCATTGAAACCGCTGGTTTTTGATAGTTTGGGCCCTATTGAATAATGAATGTTTTGAATTTTCTCCAAAAGTAAAGTAGTTGCAAACTCATCCTTTTAGAAACTTGTTTGGGCTGTTGAGAGGAGTAAAAAACCATCAAAAATTTCAATCCTGCATGATTCTACCAAGAAATGTGATTCTTCATTCAAAACGCTGGTTTTTGCTATTGGGCTCTATTGAATAATGAATGTTTTGAATTTTCTCCAAAAGTAAAGTAGTTGCAAACTCATGCTTTTAGAGACTTGTTTGGGCTCATGAGAGGAGTAGAAAAACATCAAAAATTTCAGTCCTGCATGATTCTACCAAGAAATGTGTGTTCATTGAAACCGCTGGTTTTTGATAGTTTGGGCCCTATTGAATAATGAATGTTTTGAATTTTCTCCAAAAGTAAAGTAGTTGCAAACTCATCCTTTTAGAAACTTGTTTGGGCTGTTGAGAGGAGTAAAAAACCATCAAAAATTTCAATCCTGCATGATTCTACCAAGAAATGTGATTCTTCATTCAAAACCTGATTTTTGCTATGGGGCTCTATTGAATAATGAATGTTTTGAATTTTCTCCAAAAGTAAAGTAGTTGCAAACTCATGCTTTTAGAGACTTGTTTGGGCTCATGAGAGGAGTAGAAAAACATCAAAAATTTCAGTCCTGCATGATTCTACCAAGAAATGTGTGTTCATTGAAACCGCTGGTTTTTGATAGTTTGGGCCCTATTGAATAATGAATGTTTTGAATTTTCTCCAAAAGTAAAGTAGTTGCAAACTCATCCTTTTAGAAACTTGTTTGGGCTGTTGAGAAGAGTAAAAAACCATCAAAAATTTCAATCCTGCATGATTCTACCAAGAAATGTGATTCTTCATTCAAAACGCTGGTTTTTGCTATTGGGCTCTATTGAATAATGAATGTTTTGAATTTTCTCCAAAAGTAAAGTAGTTGCAAACTCATCCTTTTAGAGACTTGTTTGGGCTCATGAGAGAAGTAGAAAAAAATCAAAAATTTCAGTCCTGCACGATTCTACCAAGAAATGTGTGTTCATTCAAACTGCTGGTTTTTGATATTTTGGGCCCTATTGAATAATGAATGTTTTGAATTTTCTCCAAAAGTAAAGTAGTTGCAAACTCATCCTTTTAGAAACTTGTTTGGGCTGTTGAGAAGAGTAAAAAACCATCAAAAATTTCAATCCTGCATGATTCTACCAAGAAATGTGATTCTTCATTCAAAACCTGATTTTTGCTATTGGGCTCTATTGAATAATGAATGTTTTGAATTTTCTCCAAAAGTAAAGTAGTTGCAAACTCATGCTTTTAGAGACTTGTTTGGGCTCATGAGAGGAGTAGAAAAACATCAAAAATTATAGTCCTGCATGATTCTACCAAGAAATGTGTGTTCATTCAAACCGCTGGTTTTTGATAGTTTGGGCCCTATTGAATAATGAATGTTTTGAATTTTCTCCAAAAGTAAAGTAGTTGCAAACTCATCCTTTTATAAACTTGTTTGGGCTGTTGAGAGGAGTAAAAAACCATCAAAAATTTCAATCCTGCATGATTCTACCAAGAAATGTGATTCTTCATTCAAAACCTGATTTTTGCTATTGGGCTCTATTGAATAATGAATGTTTTGAATTTTCTCCAAAAGTAAAGTAGTTGCAAACTCATGCTTTTAGAGACTTGTTTGGGCTCATGAGAGGAGTAGAAAAACATCAAAAATTTCAGTCCTGCATGATTCTACCAAGAAATGTGTGTTCATTGAAACCGCTGGTTTTTGATAGTTTGGGCCCTATTGAATAATGAATGTTTTGAATTTTCTCCAAAAGTAAAGTAGTTGCAAACTCATCCTTTTAGAAACTTGTTTGGGCTGTTGAGAGGAGTAAAAAACCATCAAAAATTTCAATCCTGCATGATTCTACCAAGAAATGTGATTCTTCATTCAAAACGCTGGTTTTTGCTATTGGGCTCTATTGAATAATGAATGTTTTGAATTTTCTCCAAAAGTAAAGTAGTTGCAAACTCATCCTTTTAGAGACTTGTTTGGGCTCATGAGAGGAGTAGAAAAACATCAAAAATTTCAGTCCTGCACGATTCTACCAAGAAATGTGTGTTCATTCAAACCGCTGGTTTTTGATAGTTTGGGCCCTATTGAATAATGAATGTTTTGAATTTTCTCCAAAAGTAAAGTAGTTGCAAACTCATCCTTTTAGAAACTTGTTTGGGCTGTTGAGAGGAGTAAAAAACCATCAAAAATTTCAATCCTGCATGATTCTACCAAGAAATGTGATTCTTCATTCAAAACCTGATTTTTGCTATTGGGCTCTATTGAATAATGAATGTTTTGAATTTTCTCCAAAAGTAAAGTAGTTGCAAACTCATCCTTTTAGAGACTTGTTTGGGCTCATGAGAGGAGTAGAAAAAAATCAAAAATTTCAGTCCTGCACGATTCTACCAAGAAATGTGTGTTCATTCAAACTGCTGGTTTTTGATATTTTGGGCCCTATTGAATAATGAATGTTTTGAATTTTCTCCAAAAGTAAAGTAGTTGCAAACTCATCCTTTTAGAAACTTGTTTGGGCTGTTGAGAGGAGTAAAAAACCATCAAAAATTTCAATCCTGCATGATTCTACCAAGAAATGTGATTCTTCATTCAAAACGCTGGTTTTTGCTATTGGGCTCTATTGAATAATGAATGTTTTGAATTTTCTCCAAAAGTAAAGTAGTTGCAAACTCATGCTTTTAGAGACTTGTTTGGGCTCATGAGAGGAGTAGAAAAACATCAAAAATTTCAGTCCTGCATGGTTCTACCAAGAAATGTGTGTTCATTGAAACCGCTGGTTTTTGATAGTTTGGGCCCTATTGAATAATGAATGTTTTGAATTTTCTCCAAAAGTAAAGTAGTTGCAAACTCATCCTTTTAGAAACTTGTTTGGGCTGTTGAGAGGAGTAAAAAACCATCAAAAATTTCAATCCTGCATGATTCTACCAAGAAATGTGATTCTTCATTCAAAACGCTGGTTTTTGCTATTGGGCTCTATTGAATAATGAATGTTTTGAATTTTCTCCAAAAGTAAAGTAGTTGCAAACTCATGCTTTTAGAGACTTGTTTGGGCTCATGAGAGGAGTAGAAAAACATCAAAAATTTCAGTCCTGCATGATTCTACCAAGAAATGTGTGTTCATTGAAACCGCTGGTTTTTGATAGTTTGGGCCCTATTGAATAATGAATGTTTTGAATTTTCTCCAAAAGTAAAGTAGTTGCAAACTCATCCTTTTAGAAACTTGTTTGGGCTGTTGAGAGGAGTAAAAAACCATCAAAAATTTCAATCCTGCATGATTCTACCAAGAAATGTGATTCTTCATTCAAAACCTGATTTTTGCTATTGGGCTCTATTGAATAATGAATGTTTTGAATTTTCTCCAAAAGTAAAGTAGTTGCAAACTCATGCTTTTAGAGACTTGTTTGGGCTCATGAGAGGAGTAGAAAAACATCAAAAATTTCAGTCCTGCATGATTCTACCAAGAAATGTGTGTTCATTGAAACCGCTGGTTTTTGATAGTTTGGGCCCTATTGAATAATGAATGTTTTGAATTTTCTCCAAAAGTAAAGTAGTTGCAAACTCATCCTTTTAGAAACTTGTTTGGGCTGTTGAGAGGAGTAAAAAACCATCAAAAATTTCAATCCTGCATGATTCTACCAAGAAATGTGATTCTTCATTCAAAACGCTGGTTTTTGCTATTGGGCTCTATTGAATAATGAATGTTTTGAATTTTCTCCAAAAGTAAAGTAGTTGCAAACTCATCCTTTTAGAGACTTGTTTGGGCTCATGAGAGAAGTAGAAAAAAATCAAAAATTTCAGTCCTGCACGATTCTACCAAGAAATGTGTGTTCATTCAAACTGCTGGTTTTTGATATTTTGGGCCCTATTGAATAATGAATGTTTTGAATTTTCTCCAAAAGTAAAGTAGTTGCAAACTCATCCTTTTAGAAACTTGTTTGGGCTGTTGAGAAGAGTAAAAAACCATCAAAAATTTCAATCCTGCATGAATCTACCAAGAAATGTGATTCTTCATTCAAAACCTGATTTTTGCTATTGGGCTCTATTGAATAATGAATGTTTTGAATTTTCTCCAAAAGTAAAGTAGTTGCAAACTCATGCTTTTAGAGACTTGTTTGGGCTCATGAGAGGAGTAGAAAAACATCAAAAATTTCAGTCCTGCATGATTCTACCAAGAAATGTGTGTTCATACAAACCGCTGGTTTTTGATAGTTTGGGCCCTATTGAATAATGAATGTTTTGAATTTTCTCCAAAAGTAAAGTAGTTGCAAACTCATCCTTTTAGAAACTTGTTTGGGCTGTTGAGAGGAGTAAAAAACCATCAAAAATTTCAATCCTGCATGATTCTACCAAGAAATGTGATTCTTCATTCAAAACGCTGGTTTTTGCTATTGGGCTCTATTGAATAATGAATGTTTTGAATTTTCTCCAAAAGTAAAGTAGTTGCAAACTCATCCTTTTAGAGACTTGTTTGGGCTCATGAGAGAAGTAGAAAAAAATCAAAAATTTCAGTCCTGCACGATTCTACCAAGAAATGTGTGTTCATTCAAACTGCTGGTTTTTGATATTTTGGGCCCTATTGAATAATGAATGTTTTGAATTTTCTCCAAAAGTAAAGTAGTTGCAAACTCATCCTTTTAGAAACTTGTTTGGGCTGTTGAGAAGAGTAAAAAACCATCAAAAATTTCAATCCTGCATGAATCTACCAAGAAATGTGATTCTTCATTCAAAACCTGATTTTTGCTATTGGGCTCTATTGAATAATGAATGTTTTGAATTTTCTCCAAAAGTAAAGTAGTTGCAAACTCATGCTTTTAGAGACTTGTTTGGGCTCATGAGAGGAGTAGAAAAACATCAAAAATTTCAGTCCTGCATGATTCTACCAAGAAATGTGTGTTCATTCAAACCGCTGGTTTTTGATAGTTTGGGCCCTATTGAATAATGAATGTTTTGAATTTTCTCCAAAAGTAAAGTAGTTGCAAACTCATCCTTTTAGAAACTTGTTTGGGCTGTTGAGAGGAGTAAAAAACCATCAAAAATTTCAATCCTGCATGATTCTACCAAGAAATGTGATTCTTCATTCAAAACGCTGGTTTTTGCTATTTGGCTCTATTGAATAATGAATGTTTTGAATTTTCTCCAAAAGTAAAGTAGTTGCAAACTCATCCTTTTAGAGACTTGTTTGGGCTCATGAGAGGAGTAGAAAAACATCAAAAATTTCAGTCCTGCACGATTCTACCAAGAAATGTGTGTTCATTGAAACCGCTGGTTTTTGATATTTTGGGCCCTATTGAATAATGAATGTTTTGAATTTTCTCCAAAAGTAAAGTAGTTGCAAACTCATCCTTTTAGAAACTTGTTTGGGCTGTTGAGAGGAGTAAAAAACCATCAAAAATTTCAATCCTGCATGATTCTACCAAGAAATGTGATTCTTCATTCAAAACGCTGGTTTTTGCTATTGGGCTCTATTGAATAATGAATATTTTGAATTTTCTCCAAAAGTAAAGTAGTTGCAAACTCTTGCTTTTAGAGACTTGTTTGGGCTCATGAGAGGAGTAGAAAAACATCAAAAATTTCAGTCCTGCATGATTCTACCAAGAAATGTGTGTTCATTGAAACCGCTGGTTTTTGATAGTTTGGGCCCTATTGAATAATGAATGTTTTGAATTTTCTCCAAAAGTAAAGTAGTTGCAAACTCATCCTTTTAGAAACTTGTTTGGGCTGTTGAGAGGAGTAAAAAACCATCAAAAATTTCAATCCTGCATGATTCTACCAAGAAATGTGATTCTTCATTCAAAACGCTGGTTTTTGCTATTGGGCTCTATTGAATAATGAATGTTTTGAATTTTCTCCAAAAGTAAAGTAGTTGCAAACTCATCCTTTTAGAGACTTGTTTGGGCTCATGAGAGGAGTAGAAAAACATCAAAAATTTCAGTCCTGCACGATTCTACCAAGAAATGTGTGTTCATTCAAACCGCTGGTTTTTGATATTTTGGGCCCTATTGAATAATGAATGTTTTGAATTTTCTCCAAAAGTAAAGTAGTTGCAAACTCATCCTTTTAGAAACTTGTTTGGGCTGTTGAGAGGAGTAAAAAACCATCAAAAATTTCAATCCTGCATGATTCTACCAAGAAATGTGATTCTTCATTCAAAACGCTGGTTTTTGCTATTGGGCTCTATTGAATAATGAATGTTTTGAATTTTCTCCAAAAGTAAAGTTGTTGTAAACTCATCCTTTCAGAGACTTGTTTGGGCTCATGAGAGGAGTAGAAAAACATCAAAAATTTCAGTCCTGCACGATTCTACCAAGAAATGTGTGTTCATTCAAACCGCTGGTTTTTGATATTTTGGGCCCTATTGAATAATGAATGTTTTGAATTTTCTCGAAAAGTAAAGTAGTTGCAAACTCATCCTTTTAGAAACTTGTTTGGGCTGTTGAGAGGAGTAAAAAACCATCAAAAATTTCAATCCTGCATGATTCTACCAAGAAATGTGATTCTTCATTCACAACGCTGGTTTTTGCTATTGGGCTCTATTGAATAATGAATGTTTTGAATTTTCTCCAAAAGTAAAGTAGTTGCAAACTCATGCTTTTAGAGACTTGTTTGGGCTCATGAGAGGAGTAGAAAAACATCAAAAATTTCAGTCCTGCATGATTCTACCAAGAAATGTGTGTTCATTGAAACCGCTGGTTTTTGATAGTTTGGGCCCTATTGAATAATGAATGTTTTGAATTTTCTCCAAAAGTAAAGTAGTTGCAAACTCATCCTTTTAGAAACTTGTTTGGGCTGTTGAGAGGAGTAAAAAACCATCAAAAATTTCAATCCTGCATGATTCTACCAAGAAAAGTGATTCTTCATTCAAAACGCTGGTTTTTGCTATTGGGCTCTATTAAATAATGAATGTTTTGAATTTTCTCCAAAAGTAAAGTAGTTGCAAACTCATGCTTTTAGAGACTTGTTTGGGCTCATGAGAGGAGTAGAAAAACATCAAAAATTTCAGTCCTGCATGATTCTACCAAGAAATGTGTGTTCATTGAAACCACTGGTTTTTGATAGTTTGGGCCCTATTGAATAATGAATGTTTTGAATTTTCTCCAAAAGTAAAGTAGTTGCAAACTCATCCTTTTAGAAACTTGTTTGGGCTGTTGAGAGGAGTAAAAAACCATCAAAAATTTCAATCCTGCATGATTCTACCAAGAAATGTGATTCTTCATTCAAAACCTGATTTTTGCTATTGGGCTCTATTGAATAATGAATGTTTTGAATTTTCTCCAAAAGTAAAGTAGTTGCAAACTCATGCTTTTAGAGACTTGTTTGGGCTCATGAGAGGAGTAGAAAAACATCAAAAATTTCAGTCCTGCATGATTCTACCAAGAAATGTGTGTTCATTGAAACCGCTGGTTTTTGATAGTTTGGGCCCTATTGAATAATGAATGTTTTGAATTTTCTCCAAAAGTAAAGTAGTTGCAAACTCATCCTTTTAGAAACTTGTTTGGGCTGTTGAGAGGAGAAAAAAACCATCAAAAATTTCAATCCTGCATGATTCTACCAAGAAATGTGATTCTTCATTCAAAACGCTGGTTTTTGCTATTGGGCTCTATTGAATAATGAATGTTTTGAATTTTCTCCAAAAGTAAAGTAGTTGCAAACTCATCCTTTTAGAGACTTGTTTGGGCTCATGAGAGGAGTAGAAAAACATCAAAAATTTCAGTCCTGCACGATTCTACCAAGAAATGTGTGTTCATTCAAACCGCTGGTTTTTGATAGTTTGGGCCCTATTGAATAATGAATGTTTTGAATTTTCTCCAAAAGTAAAGTAGTTGCAAACTCATCCTTTTAGAAACTTGTTTGGGCTGTTGAGAGGAGTAAAAAACCATCAAAAATTTCAATCCTGCATGATTCTACCAAGAAATGTGATTCTTCATTCAAAACCTGATTTTTGCTATTGGGCTCTATTGAATAATGAATGTTTTGAATTTTCTCCAAAAGTAAAGTAGTTGCAAACTCATCCTTTTAGAGACTTGTTTGGGCTCATGAGAGGAGTAGAAAAACATCAAAAATTTCAGTCCTGCATGATTCTACCAAGAAATGTGTGTTCATTCAAACCGCTGGTTTTTGATAGTTTGGGCCCTATTGAATAATGAATGTTTTGAATTTTCTCCAAAAGTAAAGTAGTTGCAAACTCATCCTTTTAGAAACTTGTTTGGGCTGTTGAGAGGAGTAAAAAACCATCAAAAATTTCAATCCTGCATGATTCTACCAAGAAATGTGATTCTTCATTCAAAACGCTGGTTTTTGCTATTGGGCTCTATTGAATAATGAATGTTTTGAATTTTCTCCAAAAGTAAAGTAGTTGCAAACTCATCCTTTTAGAGACTTGTTTGGGCTCATGAGAGGAGTAGAAAAACATCAAAAATTTCAGTCCTGCACGATTCTACCAAGAAATGTGTGTTCATTGAAACCGCTGGTTTTTGATATTTTGGGCCCTATTGAATAATGAATGTTTTGAATTTTCTCCAAAAGTAAAGTAGTTGCAAACTCATCCTTTTAGAAACTTGTTTGGGCTGTTGAGAGGAGTAAAAAACCATCAAAAATTTCAATCCTGCATGATTCTACCAAGAAATGTGATTCTTCATTCAAAACGCTGGTTTTTGCTATTGGGCTCTATTGAATAATGAATATTTTGAATTTTCTCCAAAAGTAAAGTAGTTGCAAACTCATGCTTTTAGAGACTTGTTTGGGCTCATGAGAGGAGTAGAAAAACATCAAAAATTTCAGTCCTGCATGATTCTACCAAGAAATGTGTGTTCATTGAAACCGCTGGTTTTTGATAGTTTGGGCCCTATTGAATAATGAATGTTTTGAATTTTCTCCAAAAGTAAAGTAGTTGCAAACTCATCCTTTTAGAAACTTGTTTGGGCTGTTGAGAGGAGTAAAAAACCATCAAAAATTTCAATCCTGCATGATTCTACCAAGAAATGTGATTCTTCATTCAAAACGCTGGTTTTTGCTATTGGGCTCTATTGAATAATGAATGTTTTGAATTTTCTCCAAAAGTAAAGTAGTTGCAAACTCATCCTTTTAGAGACTTGTTTGGGCTCATGAGAGGAGTAGAAAAACATCAAAAATTTCAGTCCTGCACGATTCTACCAAGAAATGTGTGTTCATTCAAACCGCTGGTTTTTGATATTTTGGGCCCTATTGAATAATGAATGTTTTGAATTTTCTCGAAAAGTAAAGTAGTTGCAAACTCATCCTTTTAGAAACTTGTTTGGGCTGTTGAGAGGAGTAAAAAACCATCAAAAATTTCAATCCTGCATGATTCTACCAAGAAATGTGATTCTTCATTCACAACGCTGGTTTTTGCTATTGGGCTCTATTGAATAATGAATGTTTTGAATTTTCTCCAAAAGTAAAGTAGTTGCAAACTCATGCTTTTAGAGACTTGTTTGGGCTCATGAGAGGAGTAGAAAAACATCAAAAATTTCAGTCCTGCATGATTCTACCAAGAAATGTGTGTTCATTGAAACCGCTGGTTTTTGATAGTTTGGGCCCTATTGAATAATGAATGTTTTGAATTTTCTCCAAAAGTAAAGTAGTTGCAAACTCATCCTTTTAGAAACTTGTTTGGGCTGTTGAGAGGAGTAAAAAACCATCAAAAATTTCAATCCTGCATGATTCTACCAAGAAATGTGATTCTTCATTCAAAACGCTGGTTTTTGCTATTGGGCTCTATTGAATAATGAATGTTTTGAATTTTCTCCAAAAGTAAAGTAGTTGCAAACTCATCCTTTTAGAGACTTGTTTGGCCTCATGAGAGGAGTAGAAAAACATCAAAAATTTCAGTCCTGCACGATTCTACCAAGAAATGTGTGTTCATTCAAACCGCTGGTTTTTGATATTTTGGGCCCTATTGAATAATGAATGTTTTGAATTTTCTCCAAAAGTAAAGTAGTTGCAAACTCATCCTTTTAGAAACTTGTTTGGGCTGTTGAGAGGAGTAAAAAACCATCAAAAATTTCAATCCTGCATGATTCTACCAAGAAATGTGATTCTTCATTCAAAACCTGATTTTTGCTATTGGGCTCTATTGAATAATGAATGTTTTGAATTTTCTCCAAAAGTAAAGTAGTTGCAAACTCATGCTTTTAGAGACTTGTTTGGGCTCATGAGAGGAGTAGAAAAACATCAAAAATTTCAGTCCTGCATGATTCTACCAAGAAATGTGTGTTCATTGAAACCGCTGGTTTTTGATAGTTTGGGCCCTATTGAATAATGAATGTTTTGAATTTTCTCCAAAAGTAAAGTAGTTGCAAACTCATCCTTTTAGAAACTTGTTTGGGCTGTTGAGAGGAGTAAAAAACCATCAAAAATTTCAATCCTGCATGATTCTACCAAGAAAAGTGATTCTTCATTCAAAACGCTGGTTTTTGCTATTGGGCTCTATTAAATAATGAATGTTTTGAATTTTCTCCAAAAGTAAAGTAGTTGCAAACTCATGCTTTTAGAGACTTGTTTGGGCTCATGAGAGGAGTAGAAAAACATCAAAAATTTCAGTCCTGCATGATTCTACCAAGAAATGTGTGTTCATTGAAACCACTGGTTTTTGATAGTTTGGGCCCTATTGAATAATGAATGTTTTGAATTTTCTCCAAAAGTAAAGTAGTTGCAAACTCATCCTTTTAGAAACTTGTTTGGGCTGTTGAGAGGAGTAAAAAACCATCAAAAATTTCAATCCTGCATGATTCTACCAAGAAATGTGATTCTTCATTCAAAACCTGATTTTTGCTATTGGGCTCTATTGAATAATGAATGTTTTGAATTTTCTCCAAAAGTAAAGTAGTTGCAAACTCATGCTTTTAGAGACTTGTTTGGGCTCATGAGAGGAGTAGAAAAACATCAAAAATTTCAGTCCTGCATGATTCTACCAAGAAATGTGTGTTCATTGAAACCGCTGGTTTTTGATAGTTTGGGCCCTATTGAATAATGAATGTTTTGAATTTTCTCCAAAAGTAAAGTAGTTGCAAACTCATCCTTTTAGAAACTTGTTTGGGCTGTTGAGAGGAGTAAAAAACCATCAAAAATTTCAATCCTGCATGATTCTACCAAGAAATGTGATTCTTCATTCAAAACGCTGGTTTTTGCTATTGGGCTCTATTAAATAATGAATGTTTTGAATTTTCTCCAAAAGTAAAGTAGTTGCAAACTCATGCTTTCAGAGACTTGTTTGGGCTCATGAGAGGAGTAGAAAAACATCAAAAATTTCAGTCCTGCATGATTCTACCAAGAAATGTGTGTTCATTGAAACCACTGGTTTTTGATAGTTTGGGCCCTATTGAATAATGAATGTTTTGAATTTTCTCCAAAAGTAAAGTAGTTGCAAACTCATCCTTTTAGAAACTTGTTTGGGCTGTTGAGAGGAGTAAAAAACCATCAAAAATTTCAATCCTGCATGATTCTACCAAGAAATGTGATTCTTCATTCAAAACGCTGGTTTTTGCTATTGGGCTCTATTGAATAATGAATGTTTTGAATTTTCTCCAAAAGTAAAGTAGTTGCAAACTCATCCTTTTAGAGACTTGTTTGGGCTCATGAGAGGAGTAGAAAAAAATAAAAAATTTCAGTCCTGCACGATTCTACCAAGAAATGTGTGTTCATTCAAACTGCTGGTTTTTGATATTTTGGGCCCTATTGAATAATGAATGTTTTGAATTTTCTCCAAAAGTAAAGTAGTTGCAAACTCATCCTTTTAGAGACTTGTTTGGGCTCATGAGAGGAGTAGAAAAACATCAAAAATTTCAGTCCTGCATGATTCTACCAAGAAATGTGTGTTCATTCAAACCGCTGGTTTTTGATATTTTGGGCCCTATTGAATAATGAATGTTTTGAATTTTCTCCAAAAGTAAAGTAGTTGCAAACTCATCCTTTTAGAAACTTGTTTGGGCTGTTGAGAGGAGTAAAAAACCATCAAAAATTTCAATCCTGCATGATTCTACCAAGAAATGTGATTCTTCATTCAAAACCTGATTTTTGCTATTGGGCTCTATTGAATAATGAATGTTTTGAATTTTCTCCAAAAGTAAAGTAGTTGCAAACTCATGCTTTTAGAGACTTGTTTGGGCTCATGAGAGGAGTAGAAAAACATCAAAAATTTCAGTCCTGCATGATTCTACCAAGAAATGTGTGTTCATTGAAACCGCTGGTTTTTGATAGTTTGGGCCCTATTGAATAATGAATGTTTTGAATTTTCTCCAAAAGTAAAGTAGTTGCAAACTCATCCTTTTAGAAACTTGTTTGGGCTGTTGAGAGGAGTAAAAAACCATCAAAAATTTCAATCCTGCATGATTCTACCAAGAAATGTGATTCTTCATTCAAAACGCTGGTTTTTGCTATTGGGCTCTATTGAATAATGAATGTTTTGAATTTTCTCCAAAAGTAAAGTAGTTGCAAACTCATGCTTTTAGAGACTTGTTTGGGCTCATGAGAGGAGTAGAAAAACATCAAAAATTTCAGTCCTGCATGATTCTACCAAGAAATGTGTGTTCATTGAAACCGCTGGTTTTTGATAGTTTGGGCCCTATTGAATAATGAATGTTTTGAATTTTCTCCAAAAGTAAAGTAGTTGCAAACTCATCCTTTTAGAAACTTGTTTGGGCTGTTGAGAGGAGTAAAAAACCATCAAAAATTTCAATCCTGCATGATTCTACCAAGAAATGTGATTCTTCATTCAAAACCTGATTTTTGCTATTGGGCTCTATTGAATAATGAATGTTTTGAATTTTCTCCAAAAGTAAAGTAGTTGCAAACTCATGCTTTTAGAGACTTGTTTGGGCTCATGAGAGGAGTAGAAAAACATCAAAAATTTCAGTCCTGCATGATTCTACCAAGAAATGTGTGTTCATTGAAACCGCTGGTTTTTGATAGTTTGGGCCCTATTGAATAATGAATGTTTTGAATTTTCTCCAAAAGTAAAGTAGTTGCAAACTCATCCTTTTAGAAACTTGTTTGGGCTGTTGAGAGGAGTAAAAAACCATCAAAAATTTCAATCCTGCATGATTCTACCAAGAAATGTGATTCTTCATTCAAAACGCTGGTTTTTGCTATTGGGCTCTATTGAATAATGAATGTTTTGAATTTTCTCCAAAAGTAAAGTAGTTGCAAACTCATCCTTTTAGCGACTTGTTTGGGCTCATGAGAGGAGTAGAAAAACATCAAAAATTTCAGTCCTGCACGATTCTACCAAGAAATGTGTGTTCATTCAAACCGCTGGTTTTTGATAGTTTGGGCCCTATTGAATAATGAATGTTTTGAATTTTCTCCAAAAGTAAAGTAGTTGCAAACTCATCCTTTTAGAAACTTGTTTGGGCTGTTGAGAGGAGTAAAAAACCATCAAAAATTTCAATCCTGCATGATTCTACCAAGAAATGTGATTCTTCATTCAAAACCTGATTTTTGCTATTGGGCTCTATTGAATAATGAATGTTTTGAATTTTCTCCAAAAGTAAAGTAGTTGCAAACTCATCCTTTTAGAGACTTGTTTGGGCTCATGAGAGGAGTAGAAAAAAATCAAAAATTTCAGTCCTGCACGATTCTACCAAGAAATGTGTGTTCATTCAAACTGCTGGTTTTTGATATTTTGGGCCCTATTGAATAATGAATGTTTTGAATTTTCTCCAAAAGTAAAGTAGTTGCAAACTCATCCTTTTAGAAACTTGTTTGGGCTGTTGAGAGGAGTAAAAAACCATCAAAAATTTCAATCCTGCATGATTCTACCAAGAAATGTGATTCTTCATTCAAAACGCTGGTTTTTGCTATTGGGCTCTATTGAATAATGAATGTTTTGAATTTTCTCCAAAAGTAAAGTAGTTGCAAACTCATCCTTTTAGAGACTTGTTTGGGCTCATGAGAGAAGTAGAAAAAAATCAAAAATTTCAGTCCTGCACGATTCTACCAAGAAATGTGTGTTCATTCAAACTGCTGGTTTTTGATATTTTGGGCCCTATTGAATAATGAATGTTTTGAATTTTCTCCAAAAGTAAAGTAGTTGCAAACTCATCCTTTTAGAAACTTGTTTGGGCTGTTGAGAAGAGTAAAAAACCATCAAAAATTTCAATCCTGCATGAATCTACCAAGAAATGTGATTCTTCATTCAAAACCTGATTTTTGCTATTGGGCTCTATTGAATAATGAATGTTTTGAATTTTCTCCAAAAGTAAAGTAGTTGCAAACTCATGCTTTTAGAGACTTGTTTGGGCTCATGAGAGGAGTAGAAAAACATCAAAAATTTCAGTCCTGCATGATTCTACCAAGAAATGTGTGTTCATTCAAACCGCTGGTTTTTGATAGTTTGGGCCCTATTGAATAATGAATGTTTTGAATTTTCTCCAAAAGTAAAGTAGTTGCAAACTCATCCTTTTAGAAACTTGTTTGGGCTGTTGAGAGGAGTAAAAAACCATCAAAAATTTCAATCCTGCATGATTCTACCAAGAAATGTGATTCTTCATTCAAAACGCTGGTTTTTGCTATTGGGCTCTATTGAATAATGAATGTTTTGAATTTTCTCCAAAAGTAAAGTAGTTGCAAACTCATCCTTTTAGAGACTTGTTTGGGCTCATGAGAGGAGTAGAAAAACATCAAAAATTTCAGTCCTGCATGATTCTACCAAGAAATGTGTGTTCATTGAAACCGCTGGTTTTTGATAGTTTGGGCCCTATTGAATAATGAATGTTTTGAATTTTCTCCAAAAGTAAAGTAGTTGCAAACTCATCCTTTTAGAAACTTGTTTGGGCTGTTGAGAGGAGTAAAAAACCATCAAAAATTTCAATCCTGCATGATTCTACCAAGAAATGTGATTCTTCATTCAAAACGCTGGTTTTTGCTATTGGGCTCTATTGAATAATGAATGTTTTGAATTTTCTCCAAAAGTAAAGTAGTTGCAAACTCATGCTTTTAGAGACTTGTTTGGGCTCATGAGAGGAGTAGAAAAACATCAAAAATTTCAGTCCTGCATGATTCTACCAAGAAATGTGTGTTCATTCAAACCGCTGGTTTTTGATAGTTTGGGCCCTATTGAATAATGAATGTTTTGAATTTTCTCCAAAAGTAAAGTAGTTGCAAACTCATCCTTTTAGAAACTTGTTTGGGCTGTTGAGAGGAGTAAAAAACCATCAAAAATTTCAATCCTGCATGATTCTACCAAGAAATGTGATTCTTCATTCAAAACGCTGGTTTTTGCTATTGGGCTCTATTGAATAATGAATGTTTTGAATTTTCTCCAAAAGTAAAGTAGTTGCAAACTCATCCTTTTAGAGACTTGTTTGGGCTCATGAGAGGAGTAGAAAAACATCAAAAATTTCAGTCCTGCACGATTCTACCAAGAAATGTGTGTTCATTGAAACCGCTGGTTTTTGATATTTTGGGCCCTATTGAATAATGAATGTTTTGAATTTTCTCCAAAAGTAAAGTAGTTGCAAACTCATCCTTTTAGAAACTTGTTTGGGCTGTTGAGAGGAGTAAAAAACCATCAAAAATTTCAATCCTGCATGATTCTACCAAGAAATGTGATTCTTCATTCAAAACGCTGGTTTTTGCTATTGGGCTCTATTGAATAATGAATATTTTGAATTTTCTCCAAAAGTAAAGTAGTTGCAAACTCATGCTTTTAGAGACTTGTTTGGGCTCATGAGAGGAGTAGAAAAACATCAAAAATTTCAGTCCTGCATGATTCTACCAAGAAATGTGTGTTCATTGAAACCGCTGGTTTTTGATAGTTTGGGCCCTATTGAATAATGAATGTTTTGAATTTTCTCCAAAAGTAAAGTAGTTGCAAACTCATCCTTTTAGAAACTTGTTTGGGCTGTTGAGAGGAGTAAAAAACCATCAAAAATTTCAATCCTGCATGATTCTACCAAGAAATGTGATTCTTCATTCAAAACGCTGGTTTTTGCTATTGGGCTCTATTGAATAATGAATGTTTTGAATTTTCTCCAAAAGTAAAGTAGTTGCAAACTCATCCTTTTAGAGACTTGTTTGGGCTCATGAGAGGAGTAGAAAAACATCAAAAATTTCAGTCCTGCATGATTCTACCAAGAAATGTGTGTTCATTCAAACCGCTGGTTTTTGATATTTTGGGCCCTATTGAATAATGAATGTTTTGAATTTTCTCCAAAAGTAAAGTAGTTGCAAACTCATCCTTTTAGAAACTTGTTTGGGCTGTTGAGAGGAGTAAAAAACCATCAAAAATTTCAATCCTGCATGATTCTACCAAGAAATGTGATTCTTCATTCAAAACGCTGGTTTTTGCTATTGGGCTCTATTGAATAATGAATGTTTTGAATTTTCTCCAAAAGTAAAGTTGTTGTAAACTCATCCTTTTAGAGACTTGTTTGGGCTCATGAGAGGAGTAGAAAAACATCAAAAATTTCAGTCCTGCACGATTCTACCAAGAAATGTGTGTTCATTCAAACCGCTGGTTTTTGATATTTTGGGCCCTATTGAATAATGAATGTTTTGAATTTTCTCGAAAAGTAAAGTAGTTGCAAACTCATCCTTTTAGAAACTTGTTTGGGCTGTTGAGAGGAGTAAAAAACCATCAAAAATTTCAATCCTGCATGATTCTACCAAGAAATGTGATTCTTCATTCACAACGCTGGTTTTTGCTATTGGGCTCTATTGAATAATGAATGTTTTGAATTTTCTCCAAAAGTAAAGTAGTTGCAAACTCATGCTTTTAGAGACTTGTTTGGGCTCATGAGAGGAGTAGAAAAACATCAAAAATTTCAGTCCTGCATGATTCTACCAAGAAATGTGTGTTCATTGAAACCGCTGGTTTTTGATAGTTTGGGCCCTATTGAATAATGAATGTTTTGAATTTTCTCCAAAAGTAAAGTAGTTGCAAACTCATCCTTTTAGAAACTTGTTTGGGCTGTTGAGAGGAGTAAAAAACCATCAAAAATTTCAATCCTGCATGATTCTACCAAGAAATGTGATTCTTCATTCAAAACGCTGGTTTTTGCTATTGGGCTCTATTGAATAATGAATGTTTTGAATTTTCTCCAAAAGTAAAGTAGTTGCAAACTCATCCTTTTAGAGACTTGTTTGGCCTCATGAGAGGAGTAGAAAAACATCAAAAATTTCAGTCCTGCACGATTCTACCAAGAAATGTGTGTTCATTCAAACCGCTGGTTTTTGATATTTTGGGCCCTATTGAATAATGAATGTTTTGAATTTTCTCCAAAAGTAAAGTAGTTGCAAACTCATCCTTTTAGAAACTTGTTTGGGCTGTTGAGAGGAGTAAAAAACCATCAAAAATTTCAATCCTGCATGATTCTACCAAGAAATGTGATTCTTCATTCAAAACCTGATTTTTGCTATTGGGCTCTATTGAATAATGAATGTTTTGAATTTTCTCCAAAAGTAAAGTAGTTGCAAACTCATGCTTTTAGAGACTTGTTTGGGCTCATGAGAGGAGTAGAAAAACATCAAAAATTTCAGTCCTGCATGATTCTACCAAGAAATGTGTGTTCATTGAAACCGCTGGTTTTTGATAGTTTGGGCCCTATTGAATAATGAATGTTTTGAATTTTCTCCAAAAGTAAAGTAGTTGCAAACTCATCCTTTTAGAAACTTGTTTGGGCTGTTGAGAGGAGTAAAAAACCATCAAAAATTTCAATCCTGCATGATTCTACCAAGAAAAGTGATTCTTCATTCAAAACGCTGGTTTTTGCTATTGGGCTCTATTAAATAATGAATGTTTTGAATTTTCTCCAAAAGTAAAGTAGTTGCAAACTCATGCTTTTAGAGACTTGTTTGGGCTCATGAGAGGAGTAGAAAAACATCAAAAATTTCAGTCCTGCATGATTCTACCAAGAAATGTGTGTTCATTGAAACCACTGGTTTTTGATAGTTTGGGCCCTATTGAATAATGAATGTTTTGAATTTTCTCCAAAAGTAAAGTAGTTGCAAACTCATCCTTTTAGAAACTTGTTTGGGCTGTTGAGAGGAGTAAAAAACCATCAAAAATTTCAATCCTGCATGATTCTACCAAGAAATGTGATTCTTCATTCAAAACCTGATTTTTGCTATTGGGCTCTATTGAATAATGAATGTTTTGAATTTTCTCCAAAAGTAAAGTAGTTGCAAACTCATGCTTTTAGAGACTTGTTTGGGCTCATGAGAGGAGTAGAAAAACATCAAAAATTTCAGTCCTGCATGATTCTACCAAGAAATGTGTGTTCATTGAAACCGCTGGTTTTTGATAGTTTGGGCCCTATTGAATAATGAATGTTTTGAATTTTCTCCAAAAGTAAAGTAGTTGCAAACTCATCCTTTTAGAAGCTTGTTTGGGCTGTTGAGAGGAGTAAAAAACCATCAAAAATTTCAATCCTGCATGATTCTACCAAGAAATGTGATTCTTCATTCAAAACGCTGGTTTTTGCTATTGGGCTCTATTAAATAATGAATGTTTTGAATTTTCTCCAAAAGTAAAGTAGTTGCAAACTCATGCTTTTAGAGACTTGTTTGGGCTCATGAGAGGAGTAGAAAAACATCAAAAATTTCAGTCCTGCATGATTCTACCAAGAAATGTGTGTTCATTGAAACCACTGGTTTTTGATAGTTTGGGCCCTATTGAATAATGAATGTTTTGAATTTTCTCCAAAAGTAAAGTAGTTGCAAACTCATCCTTTTAGAAACTTGTTTGGGCTGTTGAGAGGAGTAAAAAACCATCAAAAATTTCAATCCTGCATGATTCTACCAAGAAATGTGATTCTTCATTCAAAACGCTGGTTTTTGCTATTGGGCTCTATTGAATAATGAATGTTTTGAATTTTCTCCAAAAGTAAAGTAGTTGCAAACTCATCCTTTTAGAGACTTGTTTGGGCTCATGAGAGGAGTAGAAAAAAATCAAAAATTTCAGTCCTGCACGATTCTACCAAGAAATGTGTGTTCATTCAAACTGCTGGTTTTTGATATTTTGGGCCCTATTGAATAATGAATGTTTTGAATTTTCTCCAAAAGTAAAGTAGTTGCAAACTCATCCTTTTAGAAACTTGTTTGGGCTGTTGAGAAGAGTAAAAAACCATCAAAAATTTCAATCCTGCATGAATCTACCAAGAAATGTGATTCTTCATTCAAAACCTGATTTTTGCTATTGGGCTCTATTGAATAATGAATGTTTTGAATTTTCTCCAAAAGTAAAGTAGTTGCAAACTCATGCTTTTAGAGACTTGTTTGGGCTCATGAGAGGAGTAGAAAAACATCAAAAATTTCAGTCCTGCATGATTCTACCAAGAAATGTGTGTTCATTCAAACCGCTGGTTTTTGATAGTTTGGGCCCTATTGAATAATGAATGTTTTGAATTTTCTCCAAAAGTAAAGTAGTTGCAAACTCATCCTTTTAGAAACTTGTTTGGGCTGTTGAGAGGAGTAAAAAACCATCAAAAATTTCAATCCTGCATGATTCTACCAAGAAATGTGATTCTTCATTCAAAACGCTGGTTTTTGCTATTGGGCTCTATTGAATAATGAATGTTTTGAATTTTCTCCAAAAGTAAAGTAGTTGCAAACTCATCCTTTTAGAGACTTGTTTGGGCTCATGAGAGGAGTAGAAAAACATCAAAAATTTCAGTCCTGCATGATTCTACCAAGAAATGTGTGTTCATTGAAACCGCTGGTTTTTGATAGTTTTTTCCCTATTGAATAATGAATGTTTTGAATTTTCTCCAAAAGTAAAGTAGTTGCAAACTCATCCTTTTAGAAACTTGTTTGGGCTGTTGAGAGGAGTAAAAAACCATCAAAAATTTCAATCCTGCATGATTCTACCAAGAAATGTGATTCTTCATTCAAAACGCTGGTTTTTGCTATTGGGCTCTATTGAATAATGAATGTTTTGAATTTTCTCCAAAAGTAAAGTAGTTGCAAACTCATGCTTTTAGAGACTTGTTTGGGCTCATGAGAGGAGTAGAAAAACATCAAAAATTTCAGTCCTGCATGATTCTACCAAGAAATGTGTGTTCATTCAAACCGCTGGTTTTTGATAGTTTGGGCCCTATTGAATAATGAATGTTTTGAATTTTCTCCAAAAGTAAAGTAGTTGCAAACTCATCCTTTTAGAAACTTGTTTGGGCTGTTGAGAGGAGTAAAAA
Source organism: Dendrobates tinctorius (assembly GCF_039654945.1). Classification (NCBI taxonomy): domain Eukaryota; kingdom Metazoa; phylum Chordata; class Amphibia; order Anura; family Dendrobatidae; genus Dendrobates; species Dendrobates tinctorius. Next base: position 5,678,163 of record NW_027361945.1, read on the forward strand.
ACCATCAAAAATTTCAATCCTGCATGATTCTACCAAGAAATGTGATTCTTCATTCAAAACGCTGGTTTTTGCTATTGGGCTCTATTGAATAATGAATGTTTTGAATTTTCTCCAAAAGTAAAGTAGTTGCAAACTCATCCTTTTAGAGACTTGTTTGGGCTCATGAGAGGAGTAGAAAAACATCAAAAATTTCAGTCCTGCACGATTCTACCAAGAAATGTGTGTTCATTGAAACCGCTGGTTTTTGATATTTTGGGCCCTATTGAATAATGAATGTTTTGAATTTTCTCCAAAAGTAAAGTAGTTGCAAACTCATCCTTTTAGAAACTTGTTTGGGCTGTTGAGAGGAGTAAAAAACCATCAAAAATTTCAATCCTGCATGATTCTACCAAGAAATGTGATTCTTCATTCAAAACGCTGGTTTTTGCTATTGGGCTCTATTGAATAATGAATATTTTGAATTTTCTCCAAAAGTAAAGTAGTTGCAAACTCATGCTTTTAGAGACTTGTTTGGGCTCATGAGAGGAGTAGAAAAACATCAAAAATTTCAGTCCTGCATGATTCTACCAAGAAATGTGTGTTCATTGAAACCGCTGGTTTTTGATAGTTTGGGCCCTATTGAATAATGAATGTTTTGAATTTTCTCCAAAAGTAAAGTAGTTGCAAACTCATCCTTTTAGAAACTTGTTTGGGCTGTTGAGAGGAGTAAAAAACCATCAAAAATTTCAATCCTGCATGATTCTACCAAGAAATGTGATTCTTCATTCAAAACGCTGGTTTTTGCTATTGGGCTCTATTGAATAATGAATGTTTTGAATTTTCTCCAAAAGTAAAGTAGTTGCAAACTCATCCTTTTAGAGACTTGTTTGGGCTCATGAGAGGAGTAGAAAAACATCAAAAATTTCAGTCCTGCATGATTCTACCAAGAAATGTGTGTTCATTCAAACCGCTGGTTTTTGATATTTTGGGCCCTATTGAATAATGAATGTTTTGAATTTTCTCCAAAAGTAAAGTAGTTGCAAACTCATCCTTTTAGAAACTTGTTTGGGCTGTTGAGAGGAGTAAAAAACCATCAAAAATTTCAATCCTGCATGATTCTACCAAGAAATGTGATTCTTCATTCAAAACGCTGGTTTTTGCTATTGGGCTCTATTGAATAATGAATGTTTTGAATTTTCTCCAAAAGTAAAGTTGTTGTAAACTCATCCTTTTAGAGACTTGTTTGGGCTCATGAGAGGAGTAGAAAAACATCAAAAATTTCAGTCCTGCACGATTCTACCAAGAAATGTGTGTTCATTCAAACCGCTGGTTTTTGATATTTTGGGCCCTATTGAATAATGAATGTTTTGAATTTTCTCGAAAAGTAAAGTAGTTGCAAACTCATCCTTTTAGAAACTTGTTTGGGCTGTTGAGAGGAGTAAAAAACCATCAAAAATTTCAATCCTGCATGATTCTACCAAGAAATGTGATTCTTCATTCACAACGCTGGTTTTTGCTATTGGGCTCTATTGAATAATGAATGTTTTGAATTTTCTCCAAAAGTAAAGTAGTTGCAAACTCATGCTTTTAGAGACTTGTTTGGGCTCATGAGAGGAGTAGAAAAACATCAAAAATTTCAGTCCTGCATGATTCTACCAAGAAATGTGTGTTCATTGAAACCGCTGGTTTTTGATAGTTTGGGCCCTATTGAATAATGAATGTTTTGAATTTTCTCCAAAAGTAAAGTAGTTGCAAACTCATCCTTTTAGAAACTTGTTTGGGCTGTTGAGAGGAGTAAAAAACCATCAAAAATTTCAATCCTGCATGATTCTACCAAGAAATGTGATTCTTCATTCAAAACGCTGGTTTTTGCTATTGGGCTCTATTGAATAATGAATGTTTTGAATTTTCTCCAAAAGTAAAGTAGTTGCAAACTCATCCTTTTAGAGACTTGTTTGGCCTCATGAGAGGAGTAGAAAAACATCAAAAATTTCAGTCCTGCACGATTCTACCAAGAAATGTGTGTTCATTCAAACCGCTGGTTTTTGATATTTTGGGCCCTATTGAATAATGAATGTTTTGAATTTTCTCCAAAAGTAAAGTAGTTGCAAACTCATCCTTTTAGAAACTTGTTTGGGCTGTTGAGAGGAGTAAAAAACCATCAAAAATTTCAATCCTGCATGATTCTACCAAGAAATGTGATTCTTCATTCAAAACCTGATTTTTGCTATTGGGCTCTATTGAATAATGAATGTTTTGAATTTTCTCCAAAAGTAAAGTAGTTGCAAACTCATGCTTTTAGAGACTTGTTTGGGCTCATGAGAGGAGTAGAAAAACATCAAAAATTTCAGTCCTGCATGATTCTACCAAGAAATGTGTGTTCATTGAAACCGCTGGTTTTTGATAGTTTGGGCCCTATTGAATAATGAATGTTTTGAATTTTCTCCAAAAGTAAAGTAGTTGCAAACTCATCCTTTTAGAAACTTGTTTGGGCTGTTGAGAGGAGTAAAAAACCATCAAAAATTTCAATCCTGCATGATTCTACCAAGAAAAGTGATTCTTCATTCAAAACGCTGGTTTTTGCTATTGGGCTCTATTAAATAATGAATGTTTTGAATTTTCTCCAAAAGTAAAGTAGTTGCAAACTCATGCTTTTAGAGACTTGTTTGGGCTCATGAGAGGAGTAGAAAAACATCAAAAATTTCAGTCCTGCATGATTCTACCAAGAAATGTGTGTTCATTGAAACCACTGGTTTTTGATAGTTTGGGCCCTATTGAATAATGAATGTTTTGAATTTTCTCCAAAAGTAAAGTAGTTGCAAACTCATCCTTTTAGAAACTTGTTTGGGCTGTTGAGAGGAGTAAAAAACCATCAAAAATTTCAATCCTGCATGATTCTACCAAGAAATGTGATTCTTCATTCAAAACCTGATTTTTGCTATTGGGCTCTATTGAATAATGAATGTTTTGAATTTTCTCCAAAAGTAAAGTAGTTGCAAACTCATGCTTTTAGAGACTTGTTTGGGCTCATGAGAGGAGTAGAAAAACATCAAAAATTTCAGTCCTGCATGATTCTACCAAGAAATGTGTGTTCATTGAAACCGCTGGTTTTTGATAGTTTGGGCCCTATTGAATAATGAATGTTTTGAATTTTCTCCAAAAGTAAAGTAGTTGCAAACTCATCCTTTTAGAAGCTTGTTTGGGCTGTTGAGAGGAGTAAAAAACCATCAAAAATTTCAATCCTGCATGATTCTACCAAGAAATGTGATTCTTCATTCAAAACGCTGGTTTTTGCTATTGGGCTCTATTAAATAATGAATGTTTTGAATTTTCTCCAAAAGTAAAGTAGTTGCAAACTCATGCTTTTAGAGACTTGTTTGGGCTCATGAGAGGAGTAGAAAAACATCAAAAATTTCAGTCCTGCATGATTCTACCAAGAAATGTGTGTTCATTGAAACCACTGGTTTTTGATAGTTTGGGCCCTATTGAATAATGAATGTTTTGAATTTTCTCCAAAAGTAAAGTAGTTGCAAACTCATCCTTTTAGAAACTTGTTTGGGCTGTTGAGAGGAGTAAAAAACCATCAAAAATTTCAATCCTGCATGATTCTACCAAGAAATGTGATTCTTCATTCAAAACGCTGGTTTTTGCTATTGGGCTCTATTGAATAATGAATGTTTTGAATTTTCTCCAAAAGTAAAGTAGTTGCAAACTCATCCTTTTAGAGACTTGTTTGGGCTCATGAGAGGAGTAGAAAAAAATCAAAAATTTCAGTCCTGCACGATTCTACCAAGAAATGTGTGTTCATTCAAACTGCTGGTTTTTGATATTTTGGGCCCTATTGAATAATGAATGTTTTGAATTTTCTCCAAAAGTAAAGTAGTTGCAAACTCATCCTTTTAGAAACTTGTTTGGGCTGTTGAGAGGAGTAAAAAACCATCAAAAATTTCAATCCTGCATGATTCTACCAAGAAATGTGATTCTTCATTCAAAACCTGATTTTTGCTATTGGGCTCTATTGAATAATGAATGTTTTGAATTTTCTCCAAAAGTAAAGTAGTTGCAAACTCATGCTTTTAGAGACTTGTTTGGGCTCATGAGAGGAGTAGAAAAACATCAAAAATTTCAGTCCTGCATGATTCTACCAAGAAATGTGTGTTCATTGAAACCGCTAGTTTTTGATAGTTTGGGCCCTATTGAATAATTAATGTTTTGAATTTTCTCCAAAAGTAAAGTAGTTGCAAACTCATCCTTTTAGAAACTTGTTTGGGCTGTTGAGAGGAGTAAAAAACCATCAAAAATTTCAATCCTGCATGATTTTACCAAGAAATGTGATTCTTCATTCAAAACCTGATTTTTGCTATGGGGCTCTATTGAATAATGAATGTTTTGAATTTTCTCCAAAAGTAAAGTAGTTGCAAACTCATGCTTTTAGAGACTTGTTTGGGCTCATGAGAGGAGTAGAAAAACATCAAAAATTTCAGTCCTGCATGATTCTACCAAGAAATGTGTGTTCATTGAAACCACTGGTTTTTGATAGTTTGGGCCCTATTGAATAATGAATGTTTTGAATTTTCTCCAAAAGTAAAGTAGTTGCAAACTCATCCTTTTAGAAACTTGTTTGGGCTGTTGAGAGGAGTAAAAAACCATCAAAAATTTCAATCCTGCATGATTCTACCAAGAAATGTGATTCTTCATTCAAAACGCTGGTTTTTGCTATTGGGCTCTATTGAATAATGAATGTTTTGAATTTTCTCCAAAAGTAAAGTAGTTGCAAACTCATCCTTTTAGAGACTTGTTTGGGCTCATGAGAGGAGTAGAAAAAAATCAAAAATTTCAGTCCTGCACGATTCTACCAAGAAATGTGTGTTCATTCAAACTGCTGGTTTTTGATATTTTGGGCCCTATTGAATAATGAATGTTTTGAATTTTCTCCAAAAGTAAAGTAGTTGCAAACTCATCCTTTTAGAAACTTGTTTGGGCTGTTGAGAGGAGTAAAAAACCATCAAAAATTTCAATCCTGCATGATTCTACCAAGAAATGTGATTCTTCATTCAAAACCTGATTTTTGCTATTGGGCTCTATTGAATAATGAATGTTTTGAATTTTCTCCAAAAGTAAAGTAGTTGCAAACTCATGCTTTTAGAGACTTGTTTGGGCTCATGAGAGGAGTAGAAAAACATCAAAAATTTCAGTCCTGCATGATTCTACCAAGAAATGTGTGTTCATTGAAACCGCTAGTTTTTGATAGTTTGGGCCCTATTGAATAATTAATGTTTTGAATTTTCTCCAAAAGTAAAGTAGTTGCAAACTCATCCTTTTAGAAACTTGTTTGGGCTGTTGAGAGGAGTAAAAAACCATCAAAAATTTCAATCCTGCATGATTCTACCAAGAAATGTGATTCTTCATTCACAACGCTGGTTTTTGCTATTGAGCTCTATTGAATAATGAATGTTTTGAATTTTCTCCAAAAGTAAAGTAGTTGCAAACTCATGCTTTTAGAGACTTGTTTGGGCTCATGAGAGGAGTAGAAAAACATCAAAAATTTCAGTCCTGCATGATTCTACCAAGAAATGTGTGTTCATTGAAACCGCTGGTTTTTGATAGTTTGGGCCCTATTGAATAATGAATGTTTTGAATTTTCTCCAAAAGTAAAGTAGTTGCAAACTCATCCTTTTAGAAACTTGTTTGGGCTGTTGAGAGGAGTAAAAAACCATCAAAAATTTCAATCCTGCATGATTCTACCAAGAAATGTGATTCTTCATTCAAAACGCTGGTTTTTGCTATTGGGCTCTATTGAATAATGAATGTTTTGAATTTTCTCCAAAAGTAAAGTAGTTGCAAACTCATCCTTTTAGAGACTTGTTTGGGCTCATGAGAGGAGTAGAAAAACATCAAAAATTTCAGTCCTGCATGATTCTACCAAGAAATGTGTGTTCATTCAAACCGCTGGTTTTTGATATTTTGGGCCCTATTGAATAATGAATGTTTTGAATTTTCTCCAAAAGTAAAGTAGTTGCAAACTCATCCTTTTAGAAACTTGTTTGGGCTGTTGAGAGGAGTAAAAAACCATCAAAAATTTCAATCCTGCATGATTCTACCAAGAAATGTGATTCTTCATTCAAAACCTGATTTTTGCTATTGGGCTCTATTGAATAATGAATGTTTTGAATTTTCTCCAAAAGTAAAGTAGTTGCAAACTCATGCTTTTAGAGACTTGTTTGGGCTCATGAGAGGAGTAGAAAAACATCAAAAATTTCAGTCCTGCATGATTCTACCAAGAAATGTGTGTTCATTGAAACCGCTGGTTTTTGATAGTTTGGGCCCTATTGAATAATGAATGTTTTGAATTTTCTCCAAAAGTAAAGTAGTTGCAAACTCATCCTTTTAGAAACTTGTTTGGGCTGTTGAGAGGAGTAAAAAACCATCAAAAATTTCAATCCTGCATGATTCTACCAAGAAATGTGATTCTTCATTCAAAACCTGATTTTTGCTATTGGGCTCTATTGAATAATGAATGTTTTGAATTTTCTCCAAAAGTAAAGTAGTTGCAAACTCATCCTTTTAGAGACTTGTTTGGGCTCATGAGAGGAGTAGAAAAAAATCAAAAATTTCAGTCCTGCACGATTCTACCAAGAAATGTGTGTTCATTCAAACTGCTGGTTTTTGATATTTTGGGCCCTATTGAATAATGAATGTTTTGAATTTTCTCCAAAAGTAAAGTAGTTGCAAACTCATCCTTTTAGAAACTTGTTTGGGCTGTTGAGAGGAGTAAAAAACCATCAAAAATTTCAATCCTGCATGATTCTACCAAGAAATGTGATTCTTCATTCAAAACGCTGGTTTTTGCTATTGGGCTCTATTGAATAATGAATGTTTTGAATTTTCTCCAAAAGTAAAGTAGTTGCAAACTCATGCTTTTAGAGACTTGTTTGGACTCATGAGAGGAGTAGAAAAACATCAAAAATTTCAGTCCTGCATGGTTCTACCAAGAAATGTGTGTTCATTGAAACCGCTGGTTTTTGATAGTTTGGGCCCTATTGAATAATGAATGTTTTGAATTTTCTCCAAAAGTAAAGTAGTTGCAAACTCATCCTTTTAGAAACTTGTTTGGGCTGTTGAGAGGAGTAAAAAACCATCAAAAATTTCAATCCTGCATGATTCTACCAAGAAATGTGATTCTTCATTCAAAACGCTGGTTTTTGCTATTGGGCTCTATTGAATAATGAATGTTTTGAATTTTCTCCAAAAGTAAAGTAGTTGCAAACTCATGCTATTAGAGACTTGTTTGGGCTCATGAGAGGAGTAGAAAAACATCAAAAATTTCAGTCCTGCATGATTCTACCAAGAAATGTGTGTTCATTGAAACCGCTGGTTTTTGATAGTTTGGGCCCTATTGAATAATGAATGTTTTGAATTTTCTCCAAAAGTAAAGTAGTTGCAAACTCATCCTTTTAGAAACTTGTTTGGGCTGTTGAGAGGAGTAAAAAACCATCAAAAATTTCAATCCTGCATGATTCTACCAAGAAATGTGATTCTTCATTCAAAACCTGATTTTTGCTATTGGGCTCTATTGAATAATGAATGTTTTGAATTTTCTCCAAAAGTAAAGTAGTTGCAAACTCATGCTTTTAGAGACTTGTTTGGGCTCATGAGAGGAGTAGAAAAACATCAAAAATTTCAGTCCTGCATGATTCTACCAAGAAATGTGTGTTCATTGAAACCGCTGGTTTTTGATAGTTTGGGCCCTATTGAATAATGAATGTTTTGAATTTTCTCCAAAAGTAAAGTAGTTGCAAACTCATCCTTTTAGAAACTTGTTTGGGCTGTTGAGAGGAGTAAAAAACCATCAAAAATTTCAATCCTGCATGATTCTACCAAGAAATGTGATTCTTCATTCAAAACGCTGGTTTTTGCTATTGGGCTCTATTGAATAATGAATGTTTTGAATTTTCTCCAAAAGTAAAGTAGTTGCAAACTCATCCTTTTAGAGACTTGTTTGGGCTCATGAGAGAAGTAGAAAAAAATCAAAAATTTCAGTCCTGCACGATTCTACCAAGAAATGTGTGTTCATTCAAACTGCTGGTTTTTGATATTTTGGGCCCTATTGAATAATGAATGTTTTGAATTTTCTCCAAAAGTAAAGTAGTTGCAAACTCATCCTTTTAGAAACTTGTTTGGGCTGTTGAGAAGAGTAAAAAACCATCAAAAATTTCAATCCTGCATGAATCTACCAAGAAATGTGATTCTTCATTCAAAACCTGATTTTTGCTATTGGGCTCTATTGAATAATGAATGTTTTGAATTTTCTCCAAAAGTAAAGTAGTTGCAAACTCATGCTTTTAGAGACTTGTTTGGGCTCATGAGAGGAGTAGAAAAACATCAAAAATTTCAGTCCTGCATGATTCTACCAAGAAATGTGTGTTCATTCAAACCGCTGGTTTTTGATAGTTTGGGCCCTATTGAATAATGAATGTTTTGAATTTTCTCCAAAAGTAAAGTAGTTGCAAACTCATCCTTTTAGAATCTTGTTTGGGCTGTTGAGAGGAGTAAAAAACCATCAAAAATTTCAATCCTGCATGATTCTACCAAGAAATGTGATTCTTCATTCAAAACGCTGGTTTTTGCTATTGGGCTCTATTGAATAATGAATGTTTTGAATTTTCTCCAAAAGTAAAGTAGTTGCAAACTCATCCTTTTAGAGACTTGTTTGGGCTCATGAGAGGAGTAGAAAAACATCAAAAATTTCAGTCCTGCACGATTCTACCAAGAAATGTGTGTTCATTCAAACCGCTGGTTTTTGATATTTTGGGCCCTATTGAATAATGAATGTTTTGAATTTTCTCCAAAAGTAAAGTAGTTGCAAACTCATCCTTTTAGAAACTTGTTTGGGCTGTTGAGAGGAGTAAAAAACCATCAAAAATTTCAATCCTGCATGATTCTACCAAGAAATGTGATTCTTCATTCAAAACGCTGGTTTTTGCTATTGGGCTCTATTGAATAATGAATATTTTGAATTTTCTCCAAAAGTAAAGTAGTTGCAAACTCATGCTTTTAGAGACTTGTTTGGGCTCATGAGAGGAGTAGAAAAACATCAAAAATTTCAGTCCTGCATGATTCTACCAAGAAATGTGTGTTTATTGAAACCGCTGTTTTTTGATAGTTTGGGCCCTATTGAATAATGAATGTTTTGAATTTTCTCCAAAAGTAAAGTAGTTGCAAACTCATCCTTTTAGAAACTTGTTTGGGCTGTTGAGAGGAGAGGAGTAAAAAACCATCAAAAATTTCAATCCTGCATGATTCTACCAAGAAATGTGATTCTTCATTCAAAACGCTGGTTTTTGCTATTGGGCTCTATTGAATAATGAATGTTTTGAATTTTCTCCAAAAGTAAAGTAGTTGCAAACTCATCCTTTTAGAGACTTGTTTGGGCTCATGAGAGGAGTAGAAAAACATCAAAAATTTCAGTCCTGCACGATTCTACCAAGAAATGTGTGTTCATTCAAACCGCTGGTTTTTGATATTTTGGGCCCTATTGAATAATGAATGTTTTGAATTTTCTCCAAAAGTAAAGTAGTTGCAAACTCATCCTTTTAGAAACTTGTTTGGGCTGTTGAGAGGAGTAAAAAACCATCAAAAATTTCAATCCTGCATGATTCTACCAAGAAATGTGATTCTTCATTCAAAACGCTGGTTTTTGCTATTGGGCTCTATTGAATAATGAATGTTTTGAATTTTCTCCAAAAGTAAAGTTGTTGTAAACTCATCCTTTTAGAGACTTGTTTGGGCTCATGAGAGGAGTAGAAAAACATCAAAAATTTCAGTCCTGCACGATTCTACCAAGAAATGTGTGTTCATTCAAACCGCTGGTTTTTGATATTTTGGGCCCTATTGAATAATGAATGTTTTGAATTTTCTCGAAAAGTAAAGTAGTTGCAAACTCATCCTTTTAGAAACTTGTTTGGGCTGTTGAGAGGAGTAAAAAACCATCAAAAATTTCAATCCTGCATGATTCTACCAAGAAATGTGATTCTTCATTCACAACGCTGGTTTTTGCTATTGGGCTCTATTGAGTAATGAATGTTTTGAATTTTCTCCAAAAGTAAAGTAGTTGCAAACTCATGCTTTTAGAGACTTGTTTGGGCTCATGAGAGGAGTAGAAAAACATCAAAAATTTCAGTCCTGCATGATTCTACCAAGAAATGTGTGTTCATTGAAACCGCTGGTTTTTGATAGTTTGGGCCCTATTGAATAATGAATGTTTTGAATTTTCTCCAAAAGTAAAGTAGTTGCAAACTCATCCTTTTAGAAACTTGTTTGGGCTGTTGAGAGGAGTAAAAAACCATCAAAAATTTCAATCCTGCATGATTCTACCAAGAAATGTGATTCTTCATTCAAAACGCTGGTTTTTGCTATTGGGCTCTATTGAATAATGAATGTTTTGAATTTTCTCCAAAAGTAAAGTAGTTGCAAACTCATCCTTTTAGAGACTTGTTTGGCCTCATGAGAGGAGTAGAAAAACATCAAAAATTTCAGTCCTGCACGATTCTACCAAGAAATGTGTGTTCATTCAAACCGCTGGTTTTTGATATTTTGGGCCCTATTGAATAATGAATGTTTTGAATTTTCTCCAAAAGTAAAGTAGTTGCAAACTCATCCTTTTAGAAACTTGTTTGGGCTGTTGAGAGGAGTAAAAAACCATCAAAAATTTCAATCCTGCATGATTCTACCAAGAAATGTGATTCTTCATTCAAAACCTGATTTTTGCTATTGGGCTCTATTGAATAATGAATGTTTTGAATTTTCTCCAAAAGTAAAGTAGTTGCAAACTCATGCTTTTAGAGACTTGTTTGGGCTCATGAGAGGAGTAGAAAAACATCAAAAATTTCAGTCCTGCATGATTCTACCAAGAAATGTGTGTTCATTGAAACCGCTGGTTTTTGATAGTTTGGGCCCTATTGAATAATGAATGTTTTGAATTTTCTCCAAAAGTAAAGTAGTTGCAAACTCATCCTTTTAGAAACTTGTTTGGGCTGTTGAGAGGAGTAAAAAACCATCAAAAATTTCAATCCTGCATGATTCTACCAAGAAAAGTGATTCTTCATTCAAAACGCTGGTTTTTGCTATTGGGCTCTATTAAATAATGAATGTTTTGAATTTTCTCCAAAAGTAAAGTAGTTGCAAACTCATGCTTTTAGAGACTTGTTTGGGCTCATGAGAGGAGTAGAAAAACATCAAAAATTTCAGTCCTGCATGATTCTACCAAGAAATGTGTGTTCATTGAAACCACTGGTTTTTGATAGTTTGGGCCCTATTGAATAATGAATGTTTTGAATTTTCTCCAAAAGTAAAGTAGTTGCAAACTCATCCTTTTAGAAACTTGTTTGGGCTGTTGAGAGGAGTAAAAAACCATCAAAAATTTCAATCCTGCATGATTCTACCAAGAAATGTGATTCTTCATTCAAAACCTGATTTTTGCTATTGGGCTCTATTGAATAATGAATGTTTTGAATTTTCTCCAAAAGTAAAGTAGTTGCAAACTCATGCTTTTAGAGACTTGTTTGGGCTCATGAGAGGAGTAGAAAAACATCAAAAATTTCAGTCCTGCATGATTCTACCAAGAAATGTGTGTTCATTGAAACCGCTGGTTTTTGATAGTTTGGGCCCTATTGAATAATGAATGTTTTGAATTTTCTCCAAAAGTAAAGTAGTTGCAAACTCATCCTTTTAGAAACTTGTTTGGGCTGTTGAGAGGAGTAAAAAACCATCAAAAATTTCAATCCTGCATGATTCTACCAAGAAAAGTGATTCTTCATTCAAAACGCTGGTTTTTGCTATTGGGCTCTATTAAATAATGAATGTTTTGAATTTTCTCCAAAAGTAAAGTAGTTGCAAACTCATGCTTTTAGAGACTTGTTTGGGCTCATGAGAGGAGTAGAAAAACATCAAAAATTTCAGTCCTGCATGATTCTACCAAGAAATGTGTGTTCATTGAAACCACTGGTTTTTGATAGTTTGGGCCCTATTGAATAATGAATGTTTTGAATTTTCTCCAAAAGTAAAGTAGTTGCAAACTCATGCTTTTAGAGACTTGTTTGGGCTCATGAGAGGAGTAGAAAAACATCAAAAATTTCAGTCCTGCATGATTCTACCAAGAAATGTGTGTTCATTGAAACCGCTGGTTTTTGATAGTTTGGGCCCTATTGAATAATGAATGTTTTGAATTTTCTCCAAAAGTAAAGTAGTTGCAAACTCATCCTTTTAGAAACTTGTTTGGGCTGTTGAGAGGAGTAAAAAACCATCAAAAATTTCAATCCTGCATGATTCTACCAAGAAATGTGATTCTTCATTCAAAACGCTGGTTTTTGCTATTGGGCTCTATTGAATAATGAATGTTTTGAATTTTCTCCAAAAGTAAAGTAGTTGCAAACTCATCCTTTTAGAGACTTGTTTGGGCTCATGAGAGGAGTAGAAAAACATCAAAAATTTCAGTCCTGCACGATTCTACCAAGAAATGTGTGTTCATTCAAACCGCTGGTTTTTGATAGTTTGGGCCCTATTGAATAATGAATGTTTTGAATTTTCTCCAAAAGTAAAGTAGTTGCAAACTCATCCTTTTAGAAACTTGTTTGGGCTGTTGAGAGGAGTAAAAAACCATCAAAAATTTCAATCCTGCATGATTCTACCAAGAAATGTGATTCTTCATTCAAAACCTGATTTTTGCTATTGGGCTCTATTGAATAATGAATGTTTTGAATTTTCTCCAAAAGTAAAGTAGTTGCAAACTCATCCTTTTAGAGACTTGTTTGGGCTCATGAGAGGAGTAGAAAAAAATCAAAAATTTCAGTCCTGCACGATTCTACCAAGAAATGTGTGTTCATTCAAACTGCTGGTTTTTGATATTTTGGGCCCTATTGAATAATGAATGTTTTGAATTTTCTCCAAAAGTAAAGTAGTTGCAAACTCATCCTTTTAGAAACTTGTTTGGGCTGTTGAGAGGAGTAAAAAACCATCAAAAATTTCAATCCTGCATGATTCTACCAAGAAATGTGATTCTTCATTCAAAACGCTGGTTTTTGCTATTGGGCTCTATTGAATAATGAATGTTTTGAATTTTCTCCAAAAGTAAAGTAGTTGCAAACTCATGCTTTTAGAGACTTGTTTGGGCTCATGAGAGGAGTAGAAAAACATCAAAAATTTCAGTCCTGCATGGTTCTACCAAGAAATGTGTGTTCATTGAAACCGCTGGTTTTTGATAGTTTGGGCCCTATTGAATAATGAATGTTTTGAATTTTCTCCAAAAGTAAAGTAGTTGCAAACTCATCCTTTTAGAAACTTGTTTGGGCTGTTGAGAGGAGTAAAAAACCATCAAAAATTTCAATCCTGCATGATTCTACCAAGAAATGTGATTCTTCATTCAAAACGCTGGTTTTTGCTATTGGGCTCTATTGAATAATGAATGTTTTGAATTTTCTCCAAAAGTAAAGTAGTTGCAAACTCATGCTATTAGAGACTTGTTTGGGCTCATGAGAGGAGTAGAAAAACATCAAAAATTTCAGTCCTGCATGATTCTACCAAGAAATGTGTGTTCATTGAAACCGCTGGTTTTTGATAGTTTGGGCCCTATTGAATAATGAATGTTTTGAATTTTCTCCAAAAGTAAAGTAGTTGCAAACTCATCCTTTTAGAAACTTGTTTGGGCTGTTGAGAGGAGTAAAAAACCATCAAAAATTTCAATCCTGCATGATTCTACCAAGAAATGTGATTCTTCATTCAAAACCTGATTTTTGCTATTGGGCTCTATTGAATAATGAATGTTTTGAATTTTCTCCAAAAGTAAAGTAGTTGCAAACTCATGCTTTTAGAGACTTGTTTGGGCTCATGAGAGGAGTAGAAAAACATCAAAAATTTCAGTCCTGCATGATTCTACCAAGAAATGTGTGTTCATTGAAACCGCTGGTTTTTGATAGTTTGGGCCCTATTGAATAATGAATGTTTTGAATTTTCTCCAAAAGTAAAGTAGTTGCAAACTCATCCTTTTAGAAACTTGTTTGGGCTGTTGAGAGGAGTAAAAAACCATCAAAAATTTCAATCCTGCATGATTCTACCAAGAAATGTGATTCTTCATTCAAAACGCTGGTTTTTGCTATTGGGCTCTATTGAATAATGAATGTTTTGAATTTTCTCCAAAAGTAAAGTAGTTGCAAACTCATCCTTTTAGAGACTTGTTTGGGCTCATGAGAGAAGTAGAAAAAAATCAAAAATTTCAGTCCTGCACGATTCTACCAAGAAATGTGTGTTCATTCAAACTGCTGGTTTTTGATATTTTGGGCCCTATTGAATAATGAATGTTTTGAATTTTCTCCAAAAGTAAAGTAGTTGCAAATTCATCCTTTTAGAAACTTGTTTGGGCTGTTGAGAAGAGTAAAAAACCATCAAAAATTTCAATCCTGCATGAATCTACCAAGAAATGTGATTCTTCATTCAAAACCTGATTTTTGCTATTGGGCTCTATTGAATAATGAATGTTTTGAATTTTCTCCAAAAGTAAAGTAGTTGCAAACTCATGCTTTTAGAGACTTGTTTGGGCTCATGAGAGGAGTAGAAAAACATCAAAAATTTCAGTCCTGCATGATTCTACCAAGAAATGTGTGTTCATTCAAACCGCTGGTTTTTGATAGTTTGGGCCCTATTGAATAATGAATGTTTTGAATTTTCTCCAAAAGTAAAGTAGTTGCAAACTCATCCTTTTAGAATCTTGTTTGGGCTGTTGAGAGGAGTAAAAAACCATCAAAAATTTCAATCCTGCATGATTCTACCAAGAAATGTGATTCTTCATTCAAAACGCTGGTTTTTGCTATTGGGCTCTATTGAATAATGAATGTTTTGAATTTTCTCCAAAAGTAAAGTAGTTGCAAACTCATCCTTTTAGAGACTTGTTTGGGCTCATGAGAGGAGTAGAAAAACATCAAAAATTTCAGTCCTGCACGATTCTACCAAGAAATGTGTGTTCATTGAAACCGCTGGTTTTTGATATTTTGGGCCCTATTGAATAATGAATGTTTTGAATTTTCTCCAAAAGTAAAGTAGTTGCAAACTCATCCTTTTAGAAACTTGTTTGGGCTGTTGAGAGGAGTAAAAAACCATCAAAAATTTCAATCCTGCATGATTCTACCAAGAAATGTGATTCTTCATTCAAAACGCTGGTTTTTGCTATTGGGCTCTATTGAATAATGAATATTTTGAATTTTCTCCAAAAGTAAAGTAGTTGCAAACTCATGCTTTTAGAGACTTGTTTGGGCTCATGAGAGGAGTAGAAAAACATCAAAAATTTCAGTCCTGCATGATTCTACCAAGAAATGTGTGTTTATTGAAACCGCTGTTTTTTGATAGTTTGGGCCCTATTGAATAATGAATGTTTTGAATTTTCTCCAAAAGTAAAGTAGTTGCAAACTCATCCTTTTAGAAACTTGTTTGGGCTGTTGAGAGGAGAGGAGTAAAAAACCATCAAAAATTTCAATCCTGCATGATTCTACCAAGAAATGTGATTCTTCATTCAAAACGCTGGTTTTTGCTATTGGGCTCTATTGAATAATGAATGTTTTGAATTTTCTCCAAAAGTAAAGTAGTTGCAAACTCATCCTTTTAGAGACTTGTTTGGGCTCATGAGAGGAGTAGAAAAACATCAAAAATTTCAGTCCTGCACGATTCTACCAAGAAATGTGTGTTCATTCAAACCGCTGGTTTTTGATATTTTGGGCCCTATTGAATAATGAATGTTTTGAATTTTCTCCAAAAGTAAAGTAGTTGCAAACTCATCCTTTTAGAAACTTGTTTGGGCTGTTGAGAGGAGTAAAAAACCATCAAAAATTTCAATCCTGCATGATTCTACCAAGAAATGTGATTCTTCATTCAAAACGCTGGTTTTTGCTATTGGGCTCTATTGAATAATGAATGTTTTGAATTTTCTCCAAAAGTAAAGTTGTTGTAAACTCATCCTTTTAGAGACTTGTTTGGGCTCATGAGAGGAGTAGAAAAACATCAAAAATTTCAGTCCTGCACGATTCTACCAAGAAATGTGTGTTCATTCAAACCGCTGGTTTTTGATATTTTGGGCCCTATTGAATAATGAATGTTTTGAATTTTCTCGAAAAGTAAAGTAGTTGCAAACTCATCCTTTTAGAAACTTGTTTGGGCTGTTGAGAGGAGTAAAAAACCATCAAAAATTTCAATCCTGCATGATTCTACCAAGAAATGTGATTCTTCATTCACAACGCTGGTTTTTGCTATTGGGCTCTATTGAGTAATGAATGTTTTGAATTTTCTCCAAAAGTAAAGTAGTTGCAAACTCATGCTTTTAGAGACTTGTTTGGGCTCATGAGAGGAGTAGAAAAACATCAAAAATTTCAGTCCTGCATGATTCTACCAAGAAATGTGTGTTCATTGAAACCGCTGGTTTTTGATAGTTTGGGCCCTATTGAATAATGAATGTTTTGAATTTTCTCCAAAAGTAAAGTAGTTGCAAACTCATCCTTTTAGAAACTTGTTTGGGCTGTTGAGAGGAGTAAAAAACCATCAAAAATTTCAATCCTGCATGATTCTACCAAGAAATGTGATTCTTCATTCAAAACGCTGGTTTTTGCTATTGGGCTCTATTGAATAATGAATGTTTTGAATTTTCTCCAAAAGTAAAGTAGTTGCAAACTCATCCTTTTAGAGACTTGTTTGGCCTCATGAGAGGAGTAGAAAAACATCAAAAATTTCAGTCCTGCACGATTCTACCAAGAAATGTGTGTTCATTCAAACCGCTGGTTTTTGATATTTTGGGCCCTATTGAATAATGAATGTTTTGAATTTTCTCCAAAAGTAAAGTAGTTGCAAACTCATCCTTTTAGAAACTTGTTTGGGCTGTTGAGAGGAGTAAAAAACCATCAAAAATTTCAATCCTGCATGATTCTACCAAGAAATGTGATTCTTCATTCAAAACCTGATTTTTGCTATTGGGCTCTATTGAATAATGAATGTTTTGAATTTTCTCCAAAAGTAAAGTAGTTGCAAACTCATGCTTTTAGAGACTTGTTTGGGCTCATGAGAGGAGTAGAAAAACATCAAAAATTTCAGTCCTGCATGATTCTACCAAGAAATGTGTGTTCATTGAAACCGCTGGTTTTTGATAGTTTGGGCCCTATTGAATAATGAATGTTTTGAATTTTCTCCAAAAGTAAAGTAGTTGCAAACTCATCCTTTTAGAAACTTGTTTGGGCTGTTGAGAGGAGTAAAAAACCATCAAAAATTTCAATCCTGCATGATTCTACCAAGAAAAGTGATTCTTCATTCAAAACGCTGGTTTTTGCTATTGGGCTCTATTAAAT
The DNA here is from genome assembly GCF_039654945.1 of Dendrobates tinctorius. NCBI lineage: Eukaryota > Metazoa > Chordata > Amphibia > Anura > Dendrobatidae > Dendrobates > Dendrobates tinctorius. Next base: position 5,695,514 of record NW_027361945.1, read on the forward strand.
AATGAATGTTTTGAATTTTCTCCAAAAGTAAAGTAGTTGCAAACTCATGCTTTTAGAGACTTGTTTGGGCTCATGAGAGGAGTAGAAAAACATCAAAAATTTCAGTCCTGCATGATTCTACCAAGAAATGTGTGTTCATTGAAACCACTGGTTTTTGATAGTTTGGGCCCTATTGAATAATGAATGTTTTGAATTTTCTCCAAAAGTAAAGTAGTTGCAAACTCATCCTTTTAGAAACTTGTTTGGGCTGTTGAGAGGAGTAAAAAACCATCAAAAATTTCAATCCTGCATGATTCTACCAAGAAATGTGATTCTTCATTCAAAATCTGATTTTTGCTATTGGGCTCTATTGAATAATGAATGTTTTGAATTTTCTCCAAAAGTAAAGTAGTTGCAAACTCATGCTTTTAGAGACTTGTTTGGGCTCATGAGAGGAGTAGAAAAACATCAAAAATTTCAGTCCTGCATGATTCTACCAAGAAATGTGTGTTCATTGAAACCGCTGGTTTTTGATAGTTTGGGCCCTATTGAATAATGAATGTTTTGAATTTTCTCCAAAAGTAAAGTAGTTGCAAACTCATCCTTTTAGAAACTTGTTTGGGCTGTTGAGAGGAGTAAAAAACCATCAAAAATTTCAATCCTGCATGATTCTACCAAGAAATGTGATTCTTCATTCAAAACGCTGGTTTTTGCTATTGGGCTCTATTAAATAATGAATGTTTTGAATTTTCTCCAAAAGTAAAGTAGTTGCAAACTCATGCTTTTAGAGACTTGTTTGGGCTCATGAGAGGAGTAGAAAAACATCAAAAATTTCAGTCCTGCATGATTCTACCAAGAAATGTGTGTTCATTGAAACCACTGGTTTTTGATAGTTTGGGCCCTATTGAATAATGAATGTTTTGAATTTTCTCCAAAAGTAAAGTAGTTGCAAACTCATCCTTTTAGAAACTTGTTTGGGCTGTTGAGAGGAGTAAAAAACCATCAAAAATTTCAATCCTGCATGATTCTACCAAGAAATGTGATTCTTCATTCAAAACGCTGGTTTTTGCTATTGGGCTCTATTGAATAATGAATGTTTTGAATTTTCTCCAAAAGTAAAGTAGTTGCAAACTCATCCTTTTAGAGACTTGTTTGGGCTCATGAGAGGAGTAGAAAAAAATCAAAAATTTCAGTCCTGCACGATTCTACCAAGAAATGTGTGTTCATTCAAACTGCTGGTTTTTGATATTTTGGGCCCTATTGAATAATGAATGTTTTGAATTTTCTCCAAAAGTAAAGTAGTTGCAAACTCATCCTTTTAGAAACTTGTTTGGGCTGTTGAGAGGAGTAAAAAACCATCAAAAATTTCAATCCTGCATGATTCTACCAAGAAATGTGATTCTTCATTCAAAACCTGATTTTTGCTATTGGGCTCTATTGAATAATGAATGTTTTGAATTTTCTCCAAAAGTAAAGTAGTTGCAAACTCATGCTTTTAGAGACTTGTTTGGGCTCATGAGAGGAGTAGAAAAACATCAAAAATTTCAGTCCTGCATAATTCTACCAAGAAATGTGTGTTCATTGAAACCGCTAGTTTTTGATAGTTTGGGCCCTATTGAATAATTAATGTTTTGAATTTTCTCCAAAAGTAAAGTAGTTGCAAACTCATCCTTTTAGAAACTTGTTTGGGCTGTTGAGAGGAGTAAAAAACCATCAAAAATTTCAATCCTGCATGATTCTACCAAGAAATGTGATTCTTCATTCACAACGCTGGTTTTTGCTACTGAGCTCTATTGAATAATGAATGTTTTGAATTTTCTCCAAAAGTAAAGTAATTGCAAACTCATGCTTTTAGAGACTTGTTTGGGCTCATGAGAGGAGTAGAAAAACATCAAAAATTTCAGTCCTGCATGATTCTACCAAGAAATGTGTGTTCATTGAAACCGCTGGTTTTTGATAGTTTGGGCCCTATTGAATAATGAATGTTTTGAATTTTCTCCAAAAGTAAAGTAGTTGCAAACTCATCCTTTTAGAAACTTGTTTGGGCTGTTGAGAGGAGTAAAAAACCATCAAAAATTTCAATCCTGCATGATTCTACCAAGAAATGTGATTCTTCATTCAAAACGCTGGTTTTTGCTATTGGGCTCTATTGAATAATGAATGTTTTGAATTTTCTCCAAAAGTAAAGTAGTTGCAAACTCATCCTTTTAGAGACTTGTTTGGGCTCATGAGAGGAGTAGAAAAACATCAAAAATTTCAGTCCTGCATGATTCTACCAAGAAATGTGTGTTCATTCAAACCGCTGGTTTTTGATATTTTGGGCCCTATTGAATAATGAATGTTTTGAATTTTCTCCAAAAGTAAAGTAGTTGCAAACTCATCCTTTTAGAAACTTGTTTGGGCTGTTGAGAGGAGTAAAAAACCATCAAAAATTTCAATCCTGAATGATTCTACCAAGAAATGTGATTCTTCATTCAAAACCTGATTTTTGCTATTGGGCTCTATTGAATAATGAATGTTTTGAATTTTCTCCAAAAGTAAAGTAGTTGCAAACTCATGCTTTTAGAGACTTGTTTGGGCTCATGAGAGGAGTAGAAAAACATCAAAAATTTCAGTCCTGCATGATTCTACCAAGAAATGTGTGTTCATTGAAACCGCTGGTTTTTGATAGTTTGGGCCCTATTGAATAATGAATGTTTTGAATTTTCTCCAAAAGTAAAGTAGTTGCAAACTCATCCTTTTAGAAACTTGTTTGGGCTGTTGAGAGGAGTAAAAAACCATCAAAAATTTCAATCCTGCATGATTCTACCAAGAAATGTGATTCTTCATTCAAAACGCTGGTTTTTGCTATTGGGCTCTATTGAATAATGAATGTTTTGAATTTTCTCCAAAAGTAAAGTAGTTGCAAACTCATGCTTTTAGAGACTTGTTTGGGCTCATGAGAGGAGTAGAAAAACATCAAAAATTTCAGTCCTGCATGATTCTACCAAGAAATGTGTGTTCATTGAAACCGCTGGTTTTTGATAGTTTGGGCCCTATTGAATAATGAATGTTTTGAATTTTCTCCAAAAGTAAAGTAGTTGCAAACTCATCCTTTTAGAAACTTGTTTGGGCTGTTGAGAGGAGTAAAAAACCATCAAAAATTTCAATCCTGCATGATTCTACCAAGAAATGTGATTCTTCATTCAAAACGCTGGTTTTTGCTATTGGGCTCTATTGAATAATGAATGTTTTGAATTTTCTCCAAAAGTAAAGTAGTTGCAAACTCATGCTTTTAGAGACTTGTTTGGGCTCATGAGAGGAGTAGAAAAACATCAAAAATTTCAGTCCTGCATGATTCTACCAAGAAATGTGTGTTCATTGAAACCGCTGGTTTTTGATAGTTTGGGCCCTATTGAATAATGAATGTTTTGAATTTTCTCCAAAAGTAAAGTAGTTGCAAACTCATCCTTTTAGAAACTTGTTTGGGCTGTTGAGAGGAGTAAAAAACCATCAAAAATTTCAATCCTGCATGATTCTACCAAGAAATGTGATTCTTCATTCAAAACCTGATTTTTGCTATGGGGCTCTATTGAATAATGAATGTTTTGAATTTTCTCCAAAAGTAAAGTAGTTGCAAACTCATGCTTTTAGAGACTTGTTTGGGCTCATGAGAGGAGTAGAAAAACATCAAAAATTTCAGTCCTGCATGATTCTACCAAGAAATGTGTGTTCATTGAAACCACTGGTTTTTGATAGTTTGGGCCCTATTGAATAATGAATGTTTTGAATTTTCTCCAAAAGTAAAGTAGTTGCAAACTCATCCTTTTAGAAACTTGTTTGGGCTGTTGAGAGGAGTAAAAAACCATCAAAAATTTCAATCCTGCATGATTCTACCAAGAAATGTGATTCTTCATTCAAAACGCTGGTTTTTGCTATTGGGCTCTATTGAATAATGAATGTTTTGAATTTTCTCCAAAAGTAAAGTAGTTGCAAACTCATCCTTTTAGAGACTTGTTTGGGCTCATGAGAGGAGTAGAAAAAAATCAAAAATTTCAGTCCTGCACGATTCTACCAAGAAATGTGTGTTCATTCAAACTGCTGGTTTTTGATATTTTGGGCCCTATTGAATAATGAATGTTTTGAATTTTCTCCAAAAGTAAAGTAGTTGCAAACTCATCCTTTTAGAGACTTGTTTGGGCTCATGAGAGGAATAGAAAAACATCAAAAATTTCAGTCCTGCATGATTCTACCAAGAAATGTGTGTTCATTCAAACCGCTGGTTTTTGATATTTTGGGCCCTATTGAATAATGAATGTTTTGAATTTTCTCCAAAAGTAAAGTAGTTGCAAACTCATCCTTTTAGAAACTTGTTTGGGCTGTTGAGAGGAGTAAAAAACCATCAAAAATTTCAATCCTGCATGATTCTACCAAGAAATGTGATTCTTCATTCAAAACCTGATTTTTGCTATTGGGCTCTATTGAATAATGAATGTTTTGAATTTTCTCCAAAAGTAAAGTAGTTGCAAACTCATGCTTTTAGAGACTTGTTTGGGCTCATGAGAGGAGTAGAAAAACATCAAAAATTTCAGTCCTGCATGATTCTACCAAGAAATGTGTGTTCATTGAAACCGCTGGTTTTTGATAGTTTGGGCCCTATTGAATAATGAATGTTTTGAATTTTCTCCAAAAGTAAAGTAGTTGCAAACTCATCCTTTTAGAAACTTGTTTGGGCTGTTGAGAGGAGTAAAAAACCATCAAAAATTTCAATCCTGCATGATTCTACCAAGAAATGTGATTCTTCATTCAAAACGCTGGTTTTTGCTATTGGGCTCTATTGAATAATGAATGTTTTGAATTTTCTCCAAAAGTAAAGTAGTTGCAAACTCATGCTTTTAGAGACTTGTTTGGGCTCATGAGAGGAGTAGAAAAACATCAAAAATTTCAGTCCTGCATGATTCTACCAAGAAATGTGTGTTCATTGAAACCGCTGGTTTTTGATAGTTTGGGCCCTATTGAATAATGAATGTTTTGAATTTTCTCCAAAAGTAAAGTAGTTGCAAACTCATCCTTTTAGAAACTTGTTTGGGCTGTTGAGAGGAGTAAAAAACCATCAAAAATTTCAATCCTGCATGATTCTACCAAGAAATGTGATTCTTCATTCAAAACCTGATTTTTGCTATTGGGCTCTATTGAATAATGAATGTTTTGAATTTTCTCCAAAAGTAAAGTAGTTGCAAACTCATGCTTTTAGAGACTTGTTTGGGCTCATGAGAGGAGTAGAAAAACATCAAAAATTTCAGTCCTGCATGATTCTACCAAGAAATGTGTGTTCATTGAAACCGCTGGTTTTTGATAGTTTGGGCCCTATTGAATAATGAATGTTTTGAATTTTCTCCAAAAGTAAAGTAGTTGCAAACTCATCCTTTTAGAAACTTGTTTGGGCTGTTGAGAGGAGTAAAAAACCATCAAAAATTTCAATCCTGCATGATTCTACCAAGAAATGTGATTCTTCATTCAAAACGCTGGTTTTTGCTATTGGGCTCTATTGAATAATGAATGTTTTGAATTTTCTCCAAAAGTAAAGTAGTTGCAAACTCATCCTTTTAGAGACTTGTTTGGGCTCATGAGAGGAGTAGAAAAAAATCAAAAATTTCAGTCCTGCACGATTCTACCAAGAAATGTGTGTTCATTCAAACTGCTGGTTTTTGATATTTTGGGCCCTATTGAATAATGAATGTTTTGAATTTTCTCCAAAAGTAAAGTAGTTGCAAACTCATCCTTTTAGAAACTTGTTTGGGCTGTTGAGAGGAGTAAAAAACCATCAAACATTTCAATCCTGCATGATTCTACCAAGAAATGTGATTCTTCATTCAAAACGCTGGTTTTTGCTATTGGGCTCTATTGAATAATGAATGTTTTGAATTTTCTCCAAAAGTAAAGTAGTTGCAAACTCATGCTTTTAGAGACTTGTTTGGGCTCATGAGAGGAGTAGAAAAACATCAAAAATTTCAGTCCTGCATGGTTCTACCAAGAAATGTGTGTTCATTGAAACCGCTGGTTTTTGATAGTTTGGGCCCTATTGAATAATGAATGTTTTGAATTTTCTCCAAAAGTAAAGTAGTTGCAAACTCATCCTTTTAGAAACTTGTTTGGGCTGTTGAGAGGAGTAAAAAACCATCAAAAATTTCAATCCTGCATGATTCTACCAAGAAATGTGATTCTTCATTCAAAACGCTGGTCTTTGCTATTGGGCTCTATTGAATAATGAATGTTTTGAATTTTCTCCAAAAGTAAAGTAGTTGCAAACTCATGCTTTTAGAGACTTGTTTGGGCTCATGAGAGGAGTAGAAAAACATCAAAAATTTCAGTCCTGCATGATTCTACCAAGAAATGTGTGTTCATTGAAACCGCTGGTTTTTGATAGTTTGGGCCCTATTGAATAATGAATGTTTTGAATTTTCTCCAAAAGTAAAGTAGTTGCAAACTCATCCTTTTAGAAACTTGTTTGGGCTGTTGAGAGGAGTAAAAAACCATCAAAAATTTCAATCCTGCATGATTCTACCAAGAAATGTGATTCTTCATTCAAAACCTGATTTTTGCTATTGGGCTCTATTGAATAATGAATGTTTTGAATTTTCTCCAAAAGTAAAGTAGTTGCAAACTCATGCTTTTAGAGACTTGTTTGGGCTCATGAGAGGAGTAGAAAAACATCAAAAATTTCAGTCCTGCATGATTCTACCAAGAAATGTGTGTTCATTGAAACCGCTGGTTTTTGATAGTTTGGGCCCTATTGAATAATGAATGTTTTGAATTTTCTCCAAAAGTAAAGTAGTTGCAAACTCATCCTTTTAGAAACTTGTTTGGGCTGTTGAGAGGAGTAAAAAACCATCAAAAATTTCAATCCTGCATGATTCTACCAAGAAATGTGATTCTTCATTCAAAACGCTGGTTTTTGCTATTGGGCTCTATTGAATAATGAATGTTTTGAATTTTCTCCAAAAGTAAAGTAGTTGCAAACTCATCCTTTTAGAGACTTGTTTGGGCTCATGAGAGAAGTAGAAAAAAATCAAAAATTTCAGTCCTGCACGATTCTACCAAGAAATGTGTGTTCATTCAAACTGCTGGTTTTTGATATTTTGGGCCCTATTGAATAATGAATGTTTTGAATTTTCTCCAAAAGTAAAGTAGTTGCAAACTCATCCTTTTAGAAACTTGTTTGGGCTGTTGAGAAGAGTAAAAAACCATCAAAAATTTCAATCCTGCATGATTCTACCAAGAAATGTGATTCTTCATTCAAAACCTGATTTTTGCTATTGGGCTCTATTGAATAATGAATGTTTTGAATTTTCTCCAAAAGTAAAGTAGTTGCAAACTCATGCTTTTAGAGACTTGTTTGGGCTCATGAGAGGAGTAGAAAAACATCAAAAATTTCAGTCCTGCATGATTCTACCAAGAAATGTGTGTTCATACAAACCGCTGGATTTTGATAGTTTGGGCCCTATTGAATAATGAATGTTTTGAATTTTCTCCAAAAGTAAAGTAGTTGCAAACTCATCCTTTTAGAAACTTGTTTGGGCTGTTGAGAGGAGTAAAAAACCATCAAAAATTTCAATCCTGCATGATTCTACCAAGAAATGTGATTCTTCATTCAAAACGCTGGTTTTTGCTATTGGGCTCTATTGAATAATGAATGTTTTGAATTTTCTCCAAAAGTAAAGTAGTTGCAAACTCATCCTTTTAGAGACTTGTTTGGGCTCATGAGAGAAGTAGAAAAAAATCAAAAATTTCAGTCCTGCACGATTCTACCAAGAAATGTGTGTTCATTCAAACTGCTGGTTTTTGATATTTTGGGCCCTATTGAATAATGAATGTTTTGAATTTTCTCCAAAAGTAAAGTAGTTGCAAACTCATCCTTTTAGAAACTTGTTTGGGCTGTTGAGAGGAGTAAAAAACCATCAAAAATTTCAATCCTGCATGATTCTACCAAGAAATGTGATTCTTCATTCAAAACGCTGGTTTTTGCTATTGGGCTCTATTGAATAATGAATGTTTTGAATTTTCTCCAAAAGTAAAGTAGTTGCAAACTCATCCTTTTAGAGACTTGTTTGGGCTCATGAGAGGAGTAGAAAAACATCAAAAATTTCAGTCCTGCATGATTCTACCAAGAAATGTGTGTTCATTGAAACCGCTGGTTTTTGATAGTTTGGGCCCTATTGAATAATGAATGTTTTGAATTTTCTCCAAAAGTAAAGTAGTTGCAAACTCATCCTTTTAGAAACTTGTTTGGGCTGTTGAGAGGAGTAAAAAACCATCAAAAATTTCAATCCTGCATGATTCTACCAAGAAATGTGATTCTTCATTCAAAACGCTGGTTTTTGCTATTGGGCTCTATTGAATAATGAATGTTTTGAATTTTCTCCAAAAGTAAAGTAGTTGCAAACTCATGCTTTTAGAGACTTGTTTGGGCTCATGAGAGGAGTAGAAAAACATCAAAAATTTCAGTCCTGCATGATTCTACCAAGAAATGTGTGTTCATTCAAACCGCTGGTTTTTGATAGTTTGGGCCCTATTGAATAATGAATGTTTTGAATTTTCTCCAAAAGTAAAGTAGTTGCAAACTCATCCTTTTAGAAACTTGTTTGGGCTGTTGAGAGGAGTAAAAAACCATCAAAAATTTCAATCCTGCATGATTCTACCAAGAAATGTGATTCTTCATTCAAAACGCTGGTTTTTGCTATTGGGCTCTATTGAATAATGAATGTTTTGAATTTTCTCCAAAAGTAAAGTAGTTGCAAACTCATCCTTTTAGAGACTTGTTTGGGCTCATGAGAGGAGTAGAAAAACATCAAAAATTTCAGTCCTGCACGATTCTACCAAGAAATGTGTGTTCATTGAAACCGCTGGTTTTTGATATTTTGGGCCCTATTGAATAATGAATGTTTTGAATTTTCTCCAAAAGTAAAGTAGTTGCAAACTCATCCTTTTAGAAACTTGTTTGGGCTGTTGAGAGGAGTAAAAAACCATCAAAAATTTCAATCCTGCATGATTCTACCAAGAAATGTGATTCTTCATTCAAAACGCTGGTTTTTGCTATTGGGCTCTATTGAATAATGAATATTTTGAATTTTCTCCAAAAGTAAAGTAGTTGCAAACTCATGCTTTTAGAGACTTGTTTGGGCTCATGAGAGGAGTAGAAAAACATCAAAAATTTCAGTCCTGCATGATTCTACCAAGAAATGTGTGTTCATTGAAACCGCTGGTTTTTGATAGTTTGGGCCCTATTGAATAATGAATGTTTTGAATTTTCTCCAAAAGTAAAGTAGTTGCAAACTCATCCTTTTAGAAACTTGTTTGGGCTGTTGAGAGGAGTAAAAAACCATCAAAAATTTCAATCCTGCATGATTCTACCAAGAAATGTGATTCTTCATTCAAAACGCTGGTTTTTGCTATTGGGCTCTATTGAATAATGAATGTTTTGAATTTTCTCCAAAAGTAAAATAGTTGCAAACTCATCCTTTTAGAGACTTGTTTGGGCTCATGAGAGGAGTAGAAAAACATCAAAAATTTCAGTCCTGCACGATTCTACCAAGAAATGTGTGTTCATTCAAACCGCTGGTTTTTGATATTTTGGGCCCTATTGAATAATGAATGTTTTGAATTTTCTCCAAAAGTAAAGTAGTTGCAAACTCATCCTTTTAGAAACTTGTTTGGGCTGTTGAGAGGAGTAAAAAACCATCAAAAATTTCAATCCTGCATGATTCTACCAAGAAATGTGATTCTTCATTCAAAACGCTGGTTTTTGCTATTGGGCTCTATTGAATAATGAATGTTTTGAATTTTCTCCAAAAGTAAAGTTGTTGTAAACTCATCCTTTTAGAGACTTGTTTGGGCTCATGAGAGGAGTAGAAAAACATCAAAAATTTCAGTCCTGCACGATTCTACCAAGAAATGTGTGTTCATTCAAACCGCTGGTTTTTGATATTTTGGGCCCTATTGAATAATGAATGTTTTGAATTTTCTCGAAAAGTAAAGTAGTTGCAAACTCATCCTTTTAGAAACTTGTTTGGGCTGTTGAGAGGAGTAAAAAACCATCAAAAATTTCAATCCTGCATGATTCTACCAAGAAATGTGATTCTTCATTCACAACGCTGGTTTTTGCTATTGGGCTCTATTGAATAATGAATGTTTTGAATTTTCTCCAAAAGTAAAGTAGTTGCAAACTCATGCTTTTAGAGACTTGTTTGGGCTCATGAGAGGAGTAGAAAAACATCAAAAATTTCAGTCCTGCATGATTCTACCAAGAAATGTGTGTTCATTGAAACCGCTGGTTTTTGATAGTTTGGGCCCTATTGAATAATGAATGTTTTGAATTTTCTCCAAAAGTAAAGTAGTTGCAAACTCATCCTTTTAGAAACTTGTTTGGGCTGTTGAGAGGAGTAAAAAACCATCAAAAATTTCAATCCTGCATGATTCTACCAAGAAATGTGATTCTTCATTCAAAACGCTGGTTTTTGCTATTGGGCTCTATTGAATAATGAATGTTTTGAATTTTCTCCAAAAGTAAAGTAGTTGCAAACTCATCCTTTTAGAGACTTGTTTGGCCTCATGAGAGGAGTAGAAAAACATCAAAAATTTCAGTCCTGCACGATTCTACCAAGAAATGTGTGTTCATTCAAACCGCTGGTTTTTGATATTTTGGGCCCTATTGAATAATGAATGTTTTGAATTTTCTCCAAAAGTAAAGTAGTTGCAAACTCATCCTTTTAGAAACTTGTTTGGGCTGTTGAGAGGAGTAAAAAACCATCAAAAATTTCAATCCTGCATGATTCTACCAAGAAATGTGATTCTTCATTCAAAACCTGATTTTTGCTATTGGGCTCTATTGAATAATGAATGTTTTGAATTTTCTCCAAAAGTAAAGTAGTTGCAAACTCATGCTTTTAGAGACTTGTTTGGGCTCATGAGAGGAGTAGAAAAACATCAAAAATTTCAGTCCTGCATGATTCTACCAAGAAATGTGTGTTCATTGAAACCGCTGGTTTTTGATAGTTTGGGCCCTATTGAATAATGAATGTTTTGAATTTTCTCCAAAAGTAAAGTAGTTGCAAACTCATCCTTTTAGAAACTTGTTTGGGCTGTTGAGAGGAGTAAAAAACCATCAAAAATTTCAATCCTGCATGATTCTACCAAGAAAAGTGATTCTTCATTCAAAACGCTGGTTTTTGCTATTGGGCTCTATTAAATAATGAATGTTTTGAATTTTCTCCAAAAGTAAAGTAGTTGCAAACTCATGCTTTTAGAGACTTGTTTGGGCTCATGAGAGGAGTAGAAAAACATCAAAAATTTCAGTCCTGCATGATTCTACCAAGAAATGTGTGTTCATTGAAACCACTGGTTTTTGATAGTTTGGGCCCTATTGAATAATGAATGTTTTGAATTTTCTCCAAAAGTAAAGTAGTTGCAAACTCATCCTTTTAGAAACTTGTTTGGGCTGTTGAGAGGAGTAAAAAACCATCAAAAATTTCAATCCTGCATGATTCTACCAAGAAATGTGATTCTTCATTCAAAACCTGATTTTTGCTATTGGGCTCTATTGAATAATGAATGTTTTGAATTTTCTCCAAAAGTAAAGTAGTTGCAAACTCATGCTTTTAGAGACTTGTTTGGGCTCATGAGAGGAGTAGAAAAACATCAAAAATTTCAGTCCTGCATGATTCTACCAAGAAATGTGTGTTCATTGAAACCGCTGGTTTTTGATAGTTTGGGCCCTATTGAATAATGAATGTTTTGAATTTTCTCCAAAAGTAAAGTAGTTGCAAACTCATCCTTTTAGAAACTTGTTTGGGCTGTTGAGAGGAGTAAAAAACCATCAAAAATTTCAATCCTGCATGATTCTACCAAGAAATGTGATTCTTCATTCAAAACGCTGGTTTTTGCTATTGGGCTCTATTAAATAATGAATGTTTTGAATTTTCTCCAAAAGTAAAGTAGTTGCAAACTCATGCTTTTAGAGACTTGTTTGGGCTCATGAGAGGAGTAGAAAAACATCAAAAATTTCAGTCCTGCATGATTCTACCAAGAAATGTGTGTTCATTCAAACCGCTGGTTTTTGATATTTTGGGCCCTATTGAATAATGAATGTTTTGAATTTTCTCCAAAAGTAAAGTAGTTGCAAACTCATCCTTTTAGAAACTTGTTTGGGCTGTTGAGAGGAGTAAAAAACCATCAAAAATTTCAATCCTGAATGATTCTACCAAGAAATGTGATTCTTCATTCAAAACCTGATTTTTGCTATTGGGCTCTATTGAATAATGAATGTTTTGAATTTTCTCCAAAAGTAAAGTAGTTGCAAACTCATGCTTTTAGAGACTTGTTTGGGCTCATGAGAGGAGTAGAAAAACATCAAAAATTTCAGTCCTGCATGATTCTACCAAGAAATGTGTGTTCATTGAAACCGCTGGTTTTTGATAGTTTGGGCCCTATTGAATAATGAATGTTTTGAATTTTCTCCAAAAGTAAAGTAGTTGCAAACTCATCCTTTTAGAAACTTGTTTGGGCTGTTGAGAGGAGTAAAAAACCATCAAAAATTTCAATCCTGCATGATTCTACCAAGAAATGTGATTCTTCATTCAAAACGCTGGTTTTTGCTATTGGGCTCTATTGAATAATGAATGTTTTGAATTTTCTCCAAAAGTAAAGTAGTTGCAAACTCATGCTTTTAGAGACTTGTTTGGGCTCATGAGAGGAGTAGAAAAACATCAAAAATTTCAGTCCTGCATGATTCTACCAAGAAATGTGTGTTCATTGAAACCGCTGGTTTTTGATAGTTTGGGCCCTATTGAATAATGAATGTTTTGAATTTTCTCCAAAAGTAAAGTAGTTGCAAACTCATCCTTTTAGAAACTTGTTTGGGCTGTTGAGAGGAGTAAAAAAACCATCAAAAATTTCAATCCTGCATGATTCTACCAAGAAATGTGATTCTTCATTCAAAACGCTGGTTTTTGCTATTGGGCTCTATTGAATAATGAATGTTTTGAATTTTCTCCAAAAGTAAAGTAGTTGCAAACTCATGCTTTTAGAGACTTGTTTGGGCTCATGAGAGGAGTAGAAAAACATCAAAAATTTCAGTCCTGCATGATTCTACCAAGAAATGTGTGTTCATTGAAACCGCTGGTTTTTGATAGTTTGGGCCCTATTGAATAATGAATGTTTTGAATTTTCTCCAAAAGTAAAGTAGTTGCAAACTCATCCTTTTAGAAACTTGTTTGGGCTGTTGAGAGGAGTAAAAAACCATCAAAAATTTCAATCCTGCATGATTCTACCAAGAAATGTGATTCTTCATTCAAAACCTGATTTTTGCTATGGGGCTCTATTGAATAATGAATGTTTTGAATTTTCTCCAAAAGTAAAGTAGTTGCAAACTCATGCTTTTAGAGACTTGTTTGGGCTCATGAGAGGAGTAGAAAAACATCAAAAATTTCAGTCCTGCATGATTCTACCAAGAAATGTGTGTTCATTGAAACCACTGGTTTTTGATAGTTTGGGCCCTATTGAATAATGAATGTTTTGAATTTTCTCCAAAAGTAAAGTAGTTGCAAACTCATCCTTTTAGAAACTTGTTTGGGCTGTTGAGAGGAGTAAAAAACCATCAAAAATTTCAATCCTGCATGATTCTACCAAGAAATGTGATTCTTCATTCAAAACGCTGGTTTTTGCTATTGGGCTCTATTGAATAATGAATGTTTTGAATTTTCTCCAAAAGTAAAGTAGTTGCAAACTCATCCTTTTAGAGACTTGTTTGGGCTCATGAGAGGAGTAGAAAAAAATCAAAAATTTCAGTCCTGCACGATTCTACCAAGAAATGTGTGTTCATTCAAACTGCTGGTTTTTGATATTTTGGGCCCTATTGAATAATGAATGTTTTGAATTTTCTCCAAAAGTAAAGTAGTTGCAAACTCATCCTTTTAGAGACTTGTTTGGGCTCATGAGAGGAGTAGAAAAACATCAAAAATTTCAGTCCTGCATGATTCTACCAAGAAATGTGTGTTCATTCAAACCGCTGGTTTTTGATATTTTGGGCCCTATTGAATAATGAATGTTTTGAATTTTCTCCAAAAGTAAAGTAGTTGCAAACTCATCCTTTTAGAAACTTGTTTGGGCTGTTGAGAGGAGTAAAAAACCATCAAAAATTTCAATCCTGCATGATTCTACCAAGAAATGTGATTCTTCATTCAAAACCTGATTTTTGCTATTGGGCTCTATTGAATAATGAATGTTTTGAATTTCTCCAAAAGTAAAGTAGTTGCAAACTCATGCTTTTAGAGACTTGTTTGGGCTCATGAGAGGAGTAGAAAAACATCAAAAATTTCAGTCCTGCATGATTCTACCAAGAAATGTGTGTTCATTGAAACCGCTGGTTTTTGATAGTTTGGGCCCTATTGAATAATGAATGTTTTGAATTTTCTCCAAAAGTAAAGTAGTTGCAAACTCATCCTTTTAGAAACTTGTTTGGGCTGTTGAGAGGAGTAAAAAACCATCAAAAATTTCAATCCTGCATGATTCTACCAAGAAATGTGATTCTTCATTCAAAACGCTGGTTTTTGCTATTGGGCTCTATTGAATAATGAATGTTTTGAATTTTCTCCAAAAGTAAAGTAGTTGCAAACTCATGCTTTTAGAGACTTGTTTGGGCTCATGAGAGGAGTAGAAAAACATCAAAAATTTCAGTCCTGCATGATTCTACCAAGAAATGTGTGTTCATTGAAACCGCTGGTTTTTGATAGTTTGGGCCCTATTGAATAATGAATGTTTTGAATTTTCTCCAAAAGTAAAGTAGTTGCAAACTCATCCTTTTAGAAACTTGTTTGGGCTGTTGAGAGGAGTAAAAAAACCATCAAAAATTTCAATCCTGCATGATTCTACCAAGAAATGTGATTCTTCATTCAAAACCTGATTTTTGCTATTGGGCTCTATTGAATAATGAATGTTTTGAATTTTCTCCAAAAGTAAAGTAGTTGCAAACTCATGCTTTTAGAGACTTGTTTGGGCTCATGAGAGGAAGTAGAAAAACATCAAAAATTTCAGTCCTGCATGATTCTACCAAGAAATGTGTGTTCATTGAAACCGCTGGTTTTTGATAGTTTGGGCCCTATTGAATAATGAATGTTTTGAATTTTCTCCAAAAGTAAAGTAGTTGCAAACTCATCCTTTTAGAAACTTGTTTGGGCTGTTGAGAGGAGTAAAAAACCATCAAAAATTTCAATCCTGCATGATTCTACCAAGAAATGTGATTCTTCATTCAAAACGCTGGTTTTTGCTATTGGGCTCTATTGAATAATGAATGTTTTGAATTTTCTCCAAAAGTAAAGTAGTTGCAAACTCATCCTTTTAGAGACTTGTTTGGGCTCATGAGAGGAGTAGAAAAAATCAAAAATTTCAGTCCTGCACGATTCTACCAAGAAATGTGTGTTCATTCAAACTGCTGGTTTTTGATATTTTGGGCCCTATTGAATAATGAATGTTTTGAATTTTCTCCAAAAGTAAAGTAGTTGCAAACTCATCCTTTTAGAAACTTGTTTGGGCTGTTGAGAGGAGTAAAAACCATCAAAAATTTCAATCCTGCATGATTCTACCAAGAAATGTGATTCTTCATTCAAAACGCTGGTTTTTGCTATTGGGCTCTATTGAATAATGAATGTTTTGAATTTTCTCCAAAAGTAAAGTAGTTGCAAACTCATGCTTTTAGAGACTTGTTTGGGCTCATGAGAGGAGTAGAAAAACATCAAAAATTTCAGTCCTGCATGGTTCTACCAAGAAATGTGTGTTCATTGAAACCGCTGGTTTTTGATAGTTTGGGCCCTATTGAATAATGAATGTTTTGAATTTTCTCCAAAAGTAAAGTAGTTGCAAACTCATCCTTTTAGAAACTTGTTTGGGCTGTTGAGAGGAGTAAAAAACCATCAAAAATTTCAATCCTGCATGATTCTACCAAGAAATGTGATTCTTCATTCAAAACGCTGGTCTTTGCTATTGGGCTCTATTGAATAATGAATGTTTTGAATTTTCTCCAAAAGTAAAGTAGTTGCAAACTCATGCTTTTAGAGACTTGTTTGGGCTCATGAGAGGAGTAGAAAAACATCAAAAATTTCAGTCCTGCATGATTCTACCAAGAAATGTGTGTTCATTGAAACCGCTGGTTTTTGATAGTTTGGGCCCTATTGAATAATGAATGTTTTGAATTTTCTCCAAAAGTAAAGTAGTTGCAAACTCATCCTTTTAGAAACTTGTTTGGGCTGTTGAGAGGAGTAAAAAACCATCAAAAATTTCAATCCTGCATGATTCTACCAAGAAATGTGATTCTTCATTCAAAACCTGATTTTTGCTATTGGGCTCTATTGAATAATGAATGTTTTGAATTTTCTCCAAAAGTAAGTAGTTGCAAACTCATGCTTTTAGAGACTTGTTTGGGCTCATGAGAGGAGTAGAAAAACATCAAAAATTTCAGTCCTGCATGATTCTACCAAGAAATGTGTGTTCATTGAAACCGCTGGTTTTTGATAGTTTGGGCCCTATTGAATAATGAATGTTTTGAATTTTCTCCAAAAGTAAAGTAGTTGCAAACTCATCCTTTTAGAAACTTGTTTGGGCTGTTGAGAGGAGTAAAAAACCATCAAAAATTTCAATCCTGCATGATTCTACAAGAAATGTGATTCTTCATTCAAAACGCTGGTTTTTGCTATTGGGCTCTATTGAATAATGAATGTTTTGAATTTTCTCCAAAAGTAAAGTAGTTGCAAACTCATCCTTTTAGAGACTTGTTTGGGCTCATGAGAGAAGTAGAAAAAAATCAAAAATTTCAGTCCTGCACGATTCTACCAAGAAATGTGTGTTCATTCAAACTGCTGGTTTTTGATATTTTGGGCCCTATTGAATAATGAATGTTTTGAATTTTCTCCAAAAGTAAAGTAGTTGCAAACTCATCCTTTTAGAAACTTGTTTGGGCTGTTGAGAAGAGTAAAAAACCATCAAAAATTTCAATCCTGCATGATTCTACCAAGAAATGTGATTCTTCATTCAAAACCTGATTTTTGCTATTGGGCTCTATTGAATAATGAATGTTTTGAATTTTCTCCAAAAGTAAAGTAGTTGCAAAACTCATGCTTTTAGAGACTTGTTTGGGCTCATGAGAGGAGTAGAAAAACATCAAAAATTTCAGTCCTGCATGATTCTACCAAGAAATGTGTGTTCATACAAACCGCTGGTTTTTGATAGTTTGGGCCCTATTGAATAATGAATGTTTTGAATTTTCTCCAAAAGTAAAGTAGTTGCAAACTCATCCTTTTAGAAACTTGTTTGGGCTGTTGAGAGGAGTAAAAAACCATCAAAATTTCAATCCTGCATGATTCTACCAAGAAATGTGATTCTTCATTCAAAACGCTGGTTTTTGCTATTGGGCTCTATTGAATAATGAATGTTTTGAATTTTCTCCAAAAGTAAAGTAGTTGCAAACTCATCCTTTTAGAGACTTGTTTGGGCTCATGAGAGAAGTAGAAAAAAATCAAAAATTTCAGTCCTGCACGATTCTACCAAGAAATGTGTGTTCATTCAAACTGCTGGTTTTTGATATTTTGGGCCCTATTGAATAATGAATGTTTTGAATTTTCTCCAAAAGTAAAGTAGTTGCAAACTCATCCTTTTAGAAACTTGTTTGGGCTGTTGAGAGGAGTAAAAAACCATCAAAAATTTCAATCCTGCATGATTCTACCAAGAAATGTGATTCTTCATTCAAAACGCTGGTTTTTGCTATTGGGCTCTATTGAATAATGAATGTTTTGAATTTTCTCCAAAAGTAAAGTAGTTGCAAACTCATCCTTTTAGAGACTTGTTTGGGCTCATGAGAGGAGTAGAAAAACATCAAAAATTTCAGTCCTGCATGATTCTACCAAGAAATGTGTGTTCATTGAAACCGCTGGTTTTTGATAGTTTGGGCCCTATTGAATAATGAATGTTTTGAATTTTCTCCAAAAGTAAAGTAGTTGCAAACTCATCCTTTTAGAAACTTGTTTGGGCTGTTGAGAGGAGTAAAAAACCATCAAAAATTTCAATCCTGCATGATTCTACCAAGAAATGTGATTCTTCATTCAAAACGCTGGTTTTTGCTATTGGGCTCTATTGAATAATGAATGTTTTGAATTTTCTCCAAAAGTAAAGTAGTTGCAAACTCATGCTTTTAGAGACTTGTTTGGGCTCATGAGAGGAGTAGAAAAACATCAAAAATTTCAGTCCTGCATGATTCTACCAAGAAATGTGTGTTCATTCAAACCGCTGGTTTTTGATAGTTTGGGCCCTATTGAATAATGAATGTTTTGAATTTTCTCCAAAAGTAAAGTAGTTGCAAACTCATCCTTTTAGAAACTTGTTTGGGCTGTTGAGAGGAGTAAAAAACCATCAAAAATTTCAATCCTGCATGATTCTACCAAGAAATGTGATTCTTCATTCAAAACGCTGGTTTTTGCTATTGGGCTCTATTGAATAATGAATGTTTTGAATTTTCTCCAAAAGTAAAGTAGTTGCAAACGCATCCTTTTAGAGACTTGTTTGGGCTCATGAGAGGAGTAGAAAAACATCAAAAATTTCAGTCCTGCACGATTCTACCAAGAAATGTGTGTTCATTGAAACCGCTGGTTTTTGATATTTTGGGCCCTATTGAATAATGAATGTTTTGAATTTTCTCCAAAAGTAAAGTAGTTGCAAACTCATCCTTTTAGAAACTTGTTTGGGCTGTTGAGAGGAGTAAAAAACCATCAAAAATTTCAATCCTGCATGATTCTACCAAGAAATGTGATTCTTCATTCAAAACGCTGGTTTTTGCTATTGGGCTCTATTGAATAATGAATATTTTGAATTTTCTCCAAAAGTAAAGTAGTTGCAAACTCATGCTTTTAGAGACTTGTTTGGGCTCATGAGAGGAGTAGAAAAACATCAAAAATTTCAGTCCTGCATGATTCTACCAAGAAATGTGTGTTCATTGAAACCGCTGGTTTTTGATAGTTTGGGCCCTATTGAATAATGAATGTTTTGAATTTTCTCCAAAAGTAAAGTAGTTGCAAACTCATCCTTTTAGAAACTTGTTTGGGCTGTTGAGAGGAGTAAAAAACCATCAAAAATTTCAATCCTGCATGATTCTACCAAGAAATGTGATTCTTCATTCAAAACGCTGGTTTTTGCTATTGGGCTCTATTGAATAATGAATGTTTTGAATTTTCTCCAAAAGTAAAGTAGTTGCAAACTCATCCTTTTAGAGACTTGTTTGGGCTCATGAGAGGAGTAGAAAAACATCAAAAATTTCAGTCCTGCACGATTCTACAAGAAATGTGTGTTCATTCAAACCGCTGGTTTTTGATATTTTGGGCCCTATTGAATAATGAATGTTTTGAATTTTCTCCAAAAGTAAAGTAGTTGCAAACTCATCCTTTTAGAAACTTGTTTGGGCTGTTGAGAGGAGTAAAAAACCATCAAAAATTTCAATCCTGCATGATTCTACCAAGAAATGTGATTCTTCATTCAAAACGCTGGTTTTTGCTATTGGGCTCTATTGAATAATGAATGTTTTGAATTTTCTCCAAAAGTAAAGTTGTTGTAAACTCATCCTTTTAGAGACTTGTTTGGGCTCATGAGAGGAGTAGAAAAACATCAAAAATTTCAGTCCTGCACGATTCTACCAAGAAATGTGTGTTCATTCAAACCGCTGGTTTTTGATATTTTGGGCCCTATTGAATAATGAATGTTTTGAATTTTCTCGAAAAGTAAAGTAGTTGCAAACTCATCCTTTTAGAAACTTGTTTGGGCTGTTGAGAGGAGTAAAAAACCATCAAAAATTTCAATCCTGCATGATTCTACCAAGAAATGTGATTCTTCATTCACAACGCTGGTTTTTGCTATTGGGCTCTATTGAATAATGAATGTTTTGAATTTTCTCCAAAAGTAAAGTAGTTGCAAACTCATGCTTTTAGAGACTTGTTTGGGCTCATGAGAGGAGTAGAAAAACATCAAAAATTTCAGTCCTGCATGATTCTACCAAGAAATGTGTGTTCATTGAAACCGCTGGTTTTTGATAGTTTGGGCCCTATTGAATAATGAATGTTTTGAATTTCTCCAAAAGTAAAGTAGTTGCAAACTCATCCTTTTAGAAACTTGTTTGGGCTGTTGAGAGGAGTAAAAAACCATCAAAAATTTCAATCCTGCATGATTCTACCAAGAAATGTGATTCTTCATTCAAACGCTGGTTTTTGCTATTGGGCTCTATTGAATAATGAATGTTTTGAATTTTCTCCAAAAGTAAAGTAGTTGCAAACTCATCATTTTAGAGACTTGTTTGGCCTCATGAGAGGAGTAGAAAAACATCAAAAATTTCAGTCCTGCACGATTCTACCAAGAAATGTGTGTTCATTCAAACCGCTGGTTTTTGATATTTTGGGCCCTATTGAATAATGAATGTTTTGAATTTTCTCCAAAAGTAAAGTAGTTGCAAACTCATCCTTTTAGAAACTTGTTTGGGCTGTTGAGAGGAGTAAAAAACCATCAAAAATTTCAATCCTGCATGATTCTACCAAGAAATGTGATTCTTCATTCAAAACCTGATTTTTGCTATTGGGCTCTATTGAATAATGAATGTTTTGAATTTTCTCCAAAAGTAAAGTAGTTGCAAACTCATGCTTTTAGAGACTTGTTTGGGCTCATGAGAGGAGTAGAAAAACATCAAAAATTTCAGTCCTGCATGATTCTACCAAGAAATGTGTGTTCATTGAAACCGCTGGTTTTTGATAGTTTGGGCCCTATTGAATAATGAATGTTTTGAATTTTCTCCAAAAGTAAAGTAGTTGCAAACTCATCCTTTTAGAAACTTGTTTGGGCTGTTGAGAGGAGTAAAAAACCATCAAAAATTTCAATCCTGCATGATTCTACCAAGAAAAGTGATTCTTCATTCAAAACGCTGGTTTTTGCTATTGGGCTCTATTAAATAATGAATGTTTTGAATTTTCTCCAAAAGTAAAGTAGTTGCAAACTCATGCTTTTAGAGACTTGTTTGGGCTCATGAGAGGAGTAGAAAAACATCAAAAATTTCAGTCCTGCATGATTCTACCAAGAAATGTGTGTTCATTGAAACCACTGGTTTTTGATAGTTTGGGCCCTATTGAATAATGAATGTTTTGAATTTTCTCCAAAAGTAAAGTAGTTGCAAACTCATCCTTTTAGAAACTTGTTTGGGCTGTTGAGAGGAGTAAAAAACCATCAAAAATTTCAATCCTGCATGATTCTACCAAGAAATGTGATTCTTCATTCAAAACCTGATTTTTGCTATGGGGCTCTATTGAATAATGAATGTTTTGAATTTTCTCCAAAAGTAAAGTAGTTGCAAACTCATGCTTTTAGAGACTTGTTTGGGCTCATGAGAGGAGTAGAAAAACATCAAAAATTTCAGTCCTGCATGATTCTACCAAGAAATGTGTGTTCATTGAAACCGCTGGTTTTTGATAGTTTGGGCCCTATTGAATAATGAATGTTTTGAATTTTCTCCAAAAGTAAAGTAGTTGCAAACTCATCCTTTTAGAAACTTGTTTGGGCTGTTGAGAGGAGTAAAAAACCATCAAAAATTTCAATCCTGCATGATTCTACCAAGAAATGTGATTCTTCATTCAAAACGCTGGTTTTTGCTATTGGGCTCTATTAAATAATGAATGTTTTGAATTTTCTCCAAAAGTAAAGTAGTTGCAAACTCATGCTTTTAGAGATTTGTTTGGGCTCATGAGAGGAGTAGAAAAACATCAAAAATTTCAGTCCTGCATGATTCTACCAAGAAATGTGTGTTCATTGAAACCACTGGTTTTTGATAGTTTGGGCCCTATTGAATAATGAATGTTTTGAATTTTCTCCAAAAGTAAAGTAGTTGCAAACTCATCCTTTTAGAAACTTGTTTGGGCTGTTGAGAGGAGTAAAAAACCATCAAAAATTTCAATCCTGCATGATTCTACCAAGAAATGTGATTCTTCATTCAAAACGCTGGTTTTTGCTATTGGGCTCTATTGAATAATGAATGTTTTGAATTTTCTCCAAAAGTAAAGTAGTTGCAAACTCATCCTTTTAGAGACTTGTTTGGGCTCATGAGAGGAGTAGAAAAAAATCAAAAATTTCAGTCCTGCACGATTCTACCAAGAAATGTGTGTTCATTCAAACTGCTGGTTTTTGATATTTTGGGCCCTATTGAATAATGAATGTTTTGAATTTTCTCCAAAAGTAAAGTAGTTGCAAACTCATCCTTTTAGAAACTTGTTTGGGCTGTTGAGAGGAGTAAAAAAACCATCAAAAATTTCAATCCTGCATGATTCTACCAAGAAATGTGATTCTTCATTCAAAACCTGATTTTTGCTATTGGGCTCTATTGAATAATGAATTTTTTGAATTTTCTCCAAAAGTAAAGTAGTTGCAAACTCATGCTTTTAGAGACTTGTTTGGGCTCATGAGAGGAGTAGAAAAACATCAAAAATTTCAGTCCTGCATGATTCTACCAAGAAATGTGTGTTCATTGAAACCGCTAGTTTTTGATAGTTTGGGCCCTATTGAATAATTAATGTTTTGAATTTTCTCCAAAAGTAAAGTAGTTGCAAACTCATCCTTTTAGAAACTTGTTTGGGCTGTTGAGAGGAGTAAAAAACCATCAAAAATTTCAATCCTGCATGATTTTACCAAGAAATGTGATTCTTCATTCAAAACCTGATTTTTGCTATGGGGCTCTATTGAATAATGAATGTTTTGAATTTTCTCCAAAAGTAAAGTAGTTGCAAACTCATGCTTTTAGAGACTTGTTTGGGCTCATGAGAGGAGTAGAAAAACATCAAAAATTTCAGTCCTGCATGATTCTACCAAGAAATGTGTGTTCATTGAAACCACTGGTTTTTGATAGTTTGGGCCCTATTGAATAATGAATGTTTTGAATTTTCTCCAAAAGTAAAGTAGTTGCAAACTCATCCTTTTAGAAACTTGTTTGGGCTGTTGAGAGGAGTAAAAAACCATCAAAAATTTCAATCCTGCATGATTCTACCAAGAAATGTGATTCTTCATTCAAAACGCTGGTTTTTGCTATTGGGCTCTATTGAATAATGAATGTTTTGAATTTTCTCCAAAAGTAAAGTAGTTGCAAACTCATCCTTTTAGAGACTTGTTTGGGCTCATGAGAGGAGTAGAAAAAAATCAAAAATTTCAGTCCTGCACGATTCTACCAAGAAATGTGTGTTCATTCAAACTGCTGGTTTTTGATATTTTGGGCCCTATTGAATAATGAATGTTTTGAATTTTCTCCAAAAGTAAAGTAGTTGCAAACTCATCCTTTTAGAAACTTGTTTGGGCTGTTGAGAGGAGTAAAAAACCATCAAAAATTTCAATCCTGCATGATTCTACCAAGAAATGTGATTCTTCATTCAAAACCTGATTTTTGCTATTGGGCTCTATTGAATAATGAATGTTTTGAATTTTCTCCAAAAGTAAAGTAGTTGCAAACTCATGCTTTTAGAGACTTGTTTGGGCTCATGAGAGGAGTAGAAAAACATCAAAAATTTCAGTCCTGCATGATTCTACCAAGAAATGTGTGTTCATTGAAACCGCTAGTTTTTGATAGTTTGGGCCCTATTGAATAATTAATGTTTTGAATTTTCTCCAAAAGTAAAGTAGTTGCAAACTCATCCTTTTAGAAACTTGTTTGGGCTGTTGAGAGGAGTAAAAAACCATCAAAAATTTCAATCCTGCATGATTCTACCAAGAAATGTGATTCTTCATTCACAACGCTGGTTTTTGCTATTGAGCTCTATTGAATAATGAATGTTTTGAATTTTCTCCAAAAGTAAAGTAGTTGCAAACTCATGCTTTTAGAGACTTGTTTGGGCTCATGAGAGGAGTAGAAAAACATCAAAAATTTCAGTCCTGCATGATTCTACCAAGAAATGTGTGTTCATTGAAACCGCTGGTTTTTGATAGTTTGGGCCCTATTGAATAATGAATGTTTTGAATTTTCTCCAAAAGTAAAGTAGTTGCAAACTCATCCTTTTAGAAACTTGTTTGGGCTGTTGAGAGGAGTAAAAAACCATCAAAAATTTCAATCCTGCATGATTCTACCAAGAAATGTGATTCTTCATTCAAAACGCTGGTTTT
Organism: Dendrobates tinctorius; assembly: GCF_039654945.1. Taxonomy (NCBI): domain Eukaryota; kingdom Metazoa; phylum Chordata; class Amphibia; order Anura; family Dendrobatidae; genus Dendrobates; species Dendrobates tinctorius. Next base: position 5,719,676 of record NW_027361945.1, read on the forward strand.
TGCTATTGGGCTCTATTGAATAATGAATGTTTTGAATTTTCTCCAAAAGTAAAGTAGTTGCAAACTCATCCTTTTAGAGACTTGTTTGGGCTCATGAGAGGAGTAGAAAAACATCAAAAATTTCAGTCCTGCATGATTCTACCAAGAAATGTGTGTTCATTCAAACCGCTGGTTTTTGATATTTTGGGCCCTATTGAATAATGAATGTTTTGAATTTTCTCCAAAAGTAAAGTAGTTGCAAACTCATCCTTTTAGAAACTTGTTTGGGCTGTTGAGAGGAGTAAAAAACCATCAAAAATTTCAATCCTGCATGATTCTACCAAGAAATGTGATTCTTCATTCAAAACCTGATTTTTGCTATTGGGCTCTATTGAATAATGAATGTTTTGAATTTTCTCCAAAAGTAAAGTAGTTGCAAACTCATGCTTTTAGAGACTTGTTTGGGCTCATGAGAGGAGTAGAAAAACATCAAAAATTTCAGTCCTGCATGATTCTACCAAGAAATGTGTGTTCATTGAAACCGCTGGTTTTTGATAGTTTGGGCCCTATTGAATAATGAATGTTTTGAATTTTCTCCAAAAGTAAAGTAGTTGCAAACTCATCCTTTTAGAAACTTGTTTGGGCTGTTGAGAGGAGTAAAAAACCATCAAAAATTTCAATCCTGCATTATTCTACCAAGAAATGTGATTCTTCATTCAAAACGCTGGTTTTTGCTATTGGGCTCTATTGAATAATGAATGTTTTGAATTTTCTCCAAAAGTAAAGTAGTTGCAAACTCATGCTTTTAGAGACTTGTTTGGGCTCATGAGAGGAGTAGAAAAACATCAAAAATTTCAGTCCTGCATGATTCTACCAAGAAATGTGTGTTCATTGAAACCGCTGGTTTTTGATAGTTTGGGCCCTATTGAATAATGAATGTTTTGAATTTTCTCCAAAAGTAAAGTAGTTGCAAACTCATCCTTTTAGAAACTTGTTTGGGCTGTTGAGAGGAGTAAAAAACCATCAAAAATTTCAATCCTGCATGATTCTACCAAGAAATGTGATTCTTCATTCAAAACCTGATTTTTGCTATTGGGCTCTATTGAATAATGAATGTTTTGAATTTTCTCCAAAAGTAAAGTAGTTGCAAACTCATGCTTTTAGAGACTTGTTTGGGCTCATGAGAGGAGTAGAAAAACATCAAAAATTTCAGTCCTGCATGATTCTACCAAGAAATGTGTGTTCATTGAAACCGCTGGTTTTTGATAGTTTGGGCCCTATTGAATAATGAATGTTTTGAATTTTCTCCAAAAGTAAAGTAGTTGCAAACTCATCCTTTTAGAAACTTGTTTGGGCTGTTGAGAGGAGTAAAAAACCATCAAAAATTTCAATCCTGCATGATTCTACCAAGAAATGTGATTCTTCATTCAAAACGCTGGTTTTTGCTATTGGGCTCTATTGAATAATGAATGTTTTGAATTTTCTCCAAAAGTAAAGTAGTTGCAAACTCATCCTTTTAGAGACTTGTTTGGGCTCATGAGAGGAGTAGAAAAACATCAAAAATTTCAGTCCTGCACGATTCTACCAAGAAATGTGTGTTCATTCAAACCGCTGGTTTTTGATAGTTTGGGCCCTATTGAATAATGAATGTTTTGAATTTTCTCCAAAAGTAAAGTAGTTGCAAACTCATCCTTTTAGAAACTTGTTTGGGCTGTTGAGAGGAGTAAAAAACCATCAAAAATTTCAATCCTGCATGATTCTACCAAGAAATGTGATTCTTCATTCAAAACCTGATTTTTGCTATTGGGCTCTATTGAATAATGAATGTTTTGAATTTTCTCCAAAAGTAAAGTAGTTGCAAACTCATCCTTTTAGAGACTTGTTTGGGCTCATGAGAGGAGTAGAAAAAAATCAAAAATTTCAGTCCTGCACGATTCTACCAAGAAATGTGTGTTCATTCAAACTGCTGGTTTTTGATATTTTGGGCCCTATTGAATAATGAATGTTTTGAATTTTCTCCAAAAGTAAAGTAGTTGCAAACTCATCCTTTTAGAAACTTGTTTGGGCTGTTGAGAGGAGTAAAAAACCATCAAAAATTTCAATCCTGCATGATTCTACCAAGAAATGTGATTCTTCATTCAAAACGCTGGTTTTTGCTATTGGGCTCTATTGAATAATGAATGTTTTGAATTTTCTCCAAAAGTAAAGTAGTTGCAAACTCATGCTTTTAGAGACTTGTTTGGGCTCATGAGAGGAGTAGAAAAACATCAAAAATTTCAGTCCTGCATGGTTCTACCAAGAAATGTGTGTTCATTGAAACCGCTGGTTTTTGATAGTTTGGGCCCTATTGAATAATGAATGTTTTGAATTTTCTCCAAAAGTAAAGTAGTTGCAAACTCATCCTTTTAGAAACTTGTTTGGGCTGTTGAGAGGAGTAAAAAACCATCAAAAATTTCAATCCTGCATGATTCTACCAAGAAATGTGATTCTTCATTCAAAACGCTGGTTTTTGCTATTGGGCTCTATTGAATAATGAATGTTTTGAATTTTCTCCAAAAGTAAAGTAGTTGCAAACTCATGCTTTTAGAGACTTGTTTGGGCTCATGAGAGGAGTAGAAAAACATCAAAAATTTCAGTCCTGCATGATTCTACCAAGAAATGTGTGTTCATTGAAACCGCTGGTTTTTGATAGTTTGGGCCCTATTGAATAATGAATGTTTTGAATTTTCTCCAAAAGTAAAGTAGTTGCAAACTCATCCTTTTAGAAACTTGTTTGGGCTGTTGAGAGGAGTAAAAAACCATCAAAAATTTCAATCCTGCATGATTCTACCAAGAAATGTGATTCTTCATTCAAAACCTGATTTTTGCTATTGGGCTCTATTGAATAATGAATGTTTTGAATTTTCTCCAAAAGTAAAGTAGTTGCAAACTCATGCTTTTAGAGACTTGTTTGGGCTCATGAGAGGAGTAGAAAAACATCAAAAATTTCAGTCCTGCATGATTCTACCAAGAAATGTGTGTTCATTGAAACCGCTGGTTTTTGATAGTTTGGGCCCTATTGAATAATGAATGTTTTGAATTTTCTCCAAAAGTAAAGTAGTTGCAAACTCATCCTTTTAGAAACTTGTTTGGGCTGTTGAGAGGAGTAAAAAACCATCAAAAATTTCAATCCTGCATGATTCTACCAAGAAATGTGATTCTTCATTCAAAACGCTGGTTTTTGCTATTGGGCTCTATTGAATAATGAATGTTTTGAATTTTCTCCAAAAGTAAAGTAGTTGCAAACTCATCCTTTTAGAGACTTGTTTGGGCTCATGAGAGAAGTAGAAAAAAATCAAAAATTTCAGTCCTGCACGATTCTACCAAGAAATGTGTGTTCATTCAAACTGCTGGTTTTTGATATTTTGGGCCCTATTGAATAATGAATGTTTTGAATTTTCTCCAAAAGTAAAGTAGTTGCAAACTCATCCTTTTAGAAACTTGTTTGGGCTGTTGAGAAGAGTAAAAAACCATCAAAAATTTCAATCCTGCATGAATCTACCAAGAAATGTGATTCTTCATTCAAAACCTGATTTTTGCTATTGGGCTCTATTGAATAATGAATGTTTTGAATTTTCTCCAAAAGTAAAGTAGTTGCAAACTCATGCTTTTAGAGACTTGTTTGGGCTCATGAGAGGAGTAGAAAAACATCAAAAATTTCAGTCCTGCATGATTCTACCAAGAAATGTGTGTTCATTCAAACGGCTGGTTTTTGATAGTTTGGGCCCTATTGAATAATGAATGTTTTGAATTTTCTCCAAAAGTAAAGTAGTTGCAAACTCATCCTTTTAGAATCTTGTTTGGGCTGTTGAGAGGAGTAAAAAACCATCAAAAATTTCAATCCTGCATGATTCTACCAAGAAATGTGATTCTTCATTCAAAACGCTGGTTTTTGCTATTGGGCTCTATTGAATAATGAATGTTTTGAATTTTCTCCAAAAGTAAAGTAGTTGCAAACTCATCCTTTTAGAGACTTGTTTGGGCTCATGAGAGGAGTAGAAAAACATCAAAAATTTCAGTCCTGCACGATTCTACCAAGAAATGTGTGTTCATTGAAACCGCTGGTTTTTGATATTTTGGGCCCTATTGAATAATGAATGTTTTGAATTTTCTCCAAAAGTAAAGTAGTTGCAAACTCATCCTTTTAGAAACTTGTTTGGGCTGTTGAGAGGAGTAAAAAACCATCAAAAATTTCAATCCTGCATGATTCTACCAAGAAATGTGATTCTTCATTCAAAACGCTGGTTTTTGCTATTGGGCTCTATTGAATAATGAATATTTTGAATTTTCTCCAAAAGTAAAGTAGTTGCAAACTCATGCTTTTAGAGACTTGTTTGGGCTCATGAGAGGAGTAGAAAAACATCAAAAATTTCAGTCCTGCATGATTCTACCAAGAAATGTGTGTTTATTGAAACCGCTGTTTTTTGATAGTTTGGGCCCTATTGAATAATGAATGTTTTGAATTTTCTCCAAAAGTAAAGTAGTTGCAAACTCATCCTTTTAGAAACTTGTTTGGGCTGTTGAGAGGAGAGGAGTAAAAAACCATCAAAAATTTCAATCCTGCATGATTCTACCAAGAAATGTGATTCTTCATTCAAAACGCTGGTTTTTGCTATTGGGCTCTATTGAATAATGAATGTTTTGAATTTTCTCCAAAAGTAAAGTAGTTGCAAACTCATCCTTTTAGAGACTTGTTTGGGCTCATGAGAGGAGTAGAAAAACATCAAAAATTTCAGTCCTGCACGATTCTACCAAGAAATGTGTGTTCATTCAAACCGCTGGTTTTTGATATTTTGGGCCCTATTGAATAATGAATGTTTTGAATTTTCTCCAAAAGTAAAGTAGTTGCAAACTCATCCTTTTAGAAACTTGTTTGGGCTGTTGAGAGGAGTAAAAAACCATCAAAAATTTCAATCCTGCATGATTCTACCAAGAAATGTGATTCTTCATTCAAAACGCTGGTTTTTGCTATTGGGCTCTATTGAATAATGAATGTTTTGAATTTTCTCCAAAAGTAAAGTTGTTGTAAACTCATCCTTTTAGAGACTTGTTTGGGCTCATGAGAGGAGTAGAAAAACATCAAAAATTTCAGTCCTGCACGATTCTACCAAGAAATGTGTGTTCATTCAAACCGCTGGTTTTTGATATTTTGGGCCCTATTGAATAATGAATGTTTTGAATTTTCTCGAAAAGTAAAGTAGTTGCAAACTCATCCTTTTAGAAACTTGTTTGGGCTGTTGAGAGGAGTAAAAAACCATCAAAAATTTCAATCCTGCATGATTCTACCAAGAAATGTGATTCTTCATTCACAACGCTGGTTTTTGCTATTGGGCTCTATTGAGTAATGAATGTTTTGAATTTTCTCCAAAAGTAAAGTAGTTGCAAACTCATGCTTTTAGAGACTTGTTTGGGCTCATGAGAGGAGTAGAAAAACATCAAAAATTTCAGTCCTGCATGATTCTACCAAGAAATGTGTGTTCATTGAAACCGCTGGTTTTTGATAGTTTGGGCCCTATTGAATAATGAATGTTTTGAATTTTCTCCAAAAGTAAAGTAGTTGCAAACTCATCCTTTTAGAAACTTGTTTGGGCTGTTGAGAGGAGTAAAAAACCATCAAAAATTTCAATCCTGCATGATTCTACCAAGAAATGTGATTCTTCATTCAAAACGCTGGTTTTTGCTATTGGGCTCTATTGAATAATGAATGTTTTGAATTTTCTCCAAAAGTAAAGTAGTTGCAAACTCATCCTTTTAGAGACTTGTTTGGCCTCATGAGAGGAGTAGAAAAACATCAAAAATTTCAGTCCTGCACGATTCTACCAAGAAATGTGTGTTCATTCAAACCGCTGGTTTTTGATATTTTGGGCCCTATTGAATAATGAATGTTTTGAATTTTCTCCAAAAGTAAAGTAGTTGCAAACTCATCCTTTTAGAAACTTGTTTGGGCTGTTGAGAGGAGTAAAAAACCATCAAAAATTTCAATCCTGCATGATTCTACCAAGAAATGTGATTCTTCATTCAAAACCTGATTTTTGCTATTGGGCTCTATTGAATAATGAATGTTTTGAATTTTCTCCAAAAGTAAAGTAGTTGCAAACTCATGCTTTTAGAGACTTGTTTGGGCTCATGAGAGGAGTAGAAAAACATCAAAAATTTCAGTCCTGCATGATTCTACCAAGAAATGTGTGTTCATTGAAACCGCTGGTTTTTGATAGTTTGGGCCCTATTGAATAATGAATGTTTTGAATTTTCTCCAAAAGTAAAGTAGTTGCAAACTCATCCTTTTAGAAACTTGTTTGGGCTGTTGAGAGGAGTAAAAAACCATCAAAAATTTCAATCCTGCATGATTCTACCAAGAAAAGTGATTCTTCATTCAAAACGCTGGTTTTTGCTATTGGGCTCTATTAAATAATGAATGTTTTGAATTTTCTCCAAAAGTAAAGTAGTTGCAAACTCATGCTTTTAGAGACTTGTTTGGGCTCATGAGAGGAGTAGAAAAACATCAAAAATTTCAGTCCTGCATGATTCTACCAAGAAATGTGTGTTCATTGAAACCACTGGTTTTTGATAGTTTGGGCCCTATTGAATAATGAATGTTTTGAATTTTCTCCAAAAGTAAAGTAGTTGCAAACTCATCCTTTTAGAAACTTGTTTGGGCTGTTGAGAGGAGTAAAAAACCATCAAAAATTTCAATCCTGCATGATTCTACCAAGAAATGTGATTCTTCATTCAAAACCTGATTTTTGCTATTGGGCTCTATTGAATAATGAATGTTTTGAATTTTCTCCAAAAGTAAAGTAGTTGCAAACTCATGCTTTTAGAGACTTGTTTGGGCTCATGAAAGGAGTAGAAAAACATCAAAAATTTCAGTCCTGCATGATTCTACCAAGAAATGTGTGTTCATTGAAACCGCTGGTTTTTGATAGTTTGGGCCCTATTGAATAATGAATGTTTTGAATTTTCTCCAAAAGTAGAGTAGTTGCAAACTCATCCTTTTAGAAACTTGTTTGGGCTGTTGAGAGGAGTAAAAAACCATCAAAAATTTCAATCCTGCATGATTCTACCAAGAAATGTGATTCTTCATTCAAAACGCTGGTTTTTGCTATTGGGCTCTATTAAATAATGAATGTTTTGAATTTTCTCCAAAAGTAAAGTAGTTGCAAACTCATGCTTTTAGAGACTTGTTTGGGCTCATGAGAGGAGTAGAAAAACATCAAAAATTTCAGTCCTGCATGATTCTACCAAGAAATGTGTGTTCATTGAAACCACTGGTTTTTGATAGTTTGGGCCCTATTGAATAATGAATGTTTTGAATTTTCTCCAAAAGTAAAGTAGTTGCAAACTCATCCTTTTAGAAACTTGTTTGGGCTGTTGAGAGGAGTAAAAAACCATCAAAAATTTCAATCCTGCATGATTCTACCAAGAAATGTGATTCTTCATTCAAAACGCTGGTTTTTGCTATTGGGCTCTATTGAATAATGAATGTTTTGAATTTTCTCCAAAAGTAAAGTAGTTGCAAACTCATCCTTTTAGAGACTTGTTTGGGCTCATGAGAGGAGTAGAAAAAAATCAAAAATTTCAGTCCTGCACGATTCTACCAAGAAATGTGTGTTCATTCAAACTGCTGGTTTTTGATATTTTGGGCCCTATTGAATAATGAATGTTTTGAATTTTCTCCAAAAGTAAAGTAGTTGCAAACTCATCCTTTTAGAAACTTGTTTGGGCTGTTGAGAGGAGTAAAAAACCATCAAAAATTTCAATCCTGCATGATTCTACCAAGAAATGTGATTCTTCATTCAAAACCTGATTTTTGCTATTGGGCTCTATTGAATAATGAATGTTTTGAATTTTCTCCAAAAGTAAAGTAGTTGCAAACTCATGCTTTTAGAGACTTGTTTGGGCTCATGAGAGGAGTAGAAAAACATCAAAAATTTCAGTCCTGCATGATTCTACCAAGAAATGTGTGTTCATTGAAACCGCTAGTTTTTGATAGTTTGGGCCCTATTGAATAATTAATGTTTTGAATTTTCTCCAAAAGTAAAGTAGTTGCAAACTCATCCTTTTAGAAACTTGTTTGGGCTGTTGAGAGGAGTAAAAAACCATCAAAAATTTCAATCCTGCATGATTCTACCAAGAAATGTGATTCTTCATTCACAACGCTGGTTTTTGCTATTGAGCTCTATTGAATAATGAATGTTTTGAATTTTCTCCAAAAGTAAAGTAATTGCAAACTCATGCTTTTAGAGACTTGTTTGGGCTCATGAGAGGAGTAGAAAAACATCAAAAATTTCAGTCCTGCATGATTCTACCAAGAAATGTGTGTTCATTGAAACCGCTGGTTTTTGATAGTTTGGGCCCTATTGAATAATGAATGTTTTGAATTTTCTCCAAAAGTAAAGTAGTTGCAAACTCATCCTTTTAGAAACTTGTTTGGGCTGTTGAGAGGAGTAAAAAACCATCAAAAATTTCAATCCTGCATGATTCTACCAAGAAATGTGATTCTTCATTCAAAACGCTGGTTTTTGCTATTGGGCTCTATTGAATAATGAATGTTTTGAATTTTCTCCAAAAGTAAAGTAGTTGCAAACTCATCCTTTTAGAGACTTGTTTGGGCTCATGAGAGGAGTAGAAAAACATCAAAAATTTCAGTCCTGCATGATTCTACCAAGAAATGTGTGTTCATTCAAACCGCTGGTTTTTGATATTTTGGGCCCTATTGAATAATGAATGTTTTGAATTTTCTCCAAAAGTAAAGTAGTTGCAAACTCATCCTTTTAGAAACTTGTTTGGGCTGTTGAGAGGAGTAAAAAACCATCAAAAATTTCAATCCTGCATGATTCTACCAAGAAATGTGATTCTTCATTCAAAACCTGATTTTTGCTATTGGGCTCTATTGAATAATGAATGTTTTGAATTTTCTCCAAAAGTAAAGTAGTTGCAAACTCATGCTTTTAGAGACTTGTTTGGGCTCATGAGAGGAGTAGAAAAACATCAAAAATTTCAGTCCTGCATGATTCTACCAAGAAATGTGTGTTCATTGAAACCGCTGGTTTTTGATAGTTTGGGCCCTATTGAATAATGAATGTTTTGAATTTTCTCCAAAAGTAAAGTAGTTGCAAACTCATCCTTTTAGAAACTTGTTTGGGCTGTTGAGAGGAGTAAAAAACCATCAAAAATTTCAATCCTGCATGATTCTACCAAGAAATGTGATTCTTCATTCAAAACGCTGGTTTTTGCTATTGGGCTCTATTGAATAATGAATATTTTGAATTTTCTCCAAAAGTAAAGTAGTTGCAAACTCATGCTTTTAGAGACTTGTTTGGGCTCATGAGAGGAGTAGAAAAACATCAAAAATTTCAGTCCTGCATGATTCTACCAAGAAATGTGTGTTCATTGAAACCGCTGGTTTTTGATAGTTTGGGCCCTATTGAATAATGAATGTTTTGAATTTTCTCCAAAAGTAAAGTAGTTGCAAACTCATCCTTTTAGAAACTTGTTTGGGCTGTTGAGAGGAGTAAAAAACCATCAAAAATTTCAATCCTGCATGATTCTACCAAGAAATGTGATTCTTCATTCAAAACGCTGGTTTTTGCTATTGGGCTCTATTGAATAATGAATGTTTTGAATTTTCTCCAAAAGTAAAGTAGTTGCAAACTCATCCTTTTAGAGACTTGTTTGGGCTCATGAGAGGAGTAGAAAAACATCAAAAATTTCAGTCCTGCACGATTCTACCAAGAAATGTGTGTTCATTCAAACCGCTGGTTTTTGATATTTTGGGCCCTATTGAATAATGAATGTTTTGAATTTTCTCCAAAAGTAAAGTAGTTGCAAACTCATCCTTTTAGAAACTTGTTTGGGCTGTTGAGAGGAGTAAAAAACCATCAAAAATTTCAATCCTGCATGATTCTACCAAGAAATGTGATTCTTCATTCAAAACGCTGGTTTTTGCTATTGGGCTCTATTGAATAATGAATGTTTTGAATTTTCTCCAAAAGTAAAGTTGTTGTAAACTCATCCTTTTAGAGACTTGTTTGGGCTCATGAGAGGAGTAGAAAAACATCAAAAATTTCAGTCCTGCACGATTCTACCAAGAAATGTGTGTTCATTCAAACCGCTGGTTTTTGATATTTTGGGCCCTATTGAATAATGAATGTTTTGAATTTTCTCGAAAAGTAAAGTAGTTGCAAACTCATCCTTTTAGAAACTTGTTTGGGCTGTTGAGAGGAGTAAAAAACCATCAAAAATTTCAATCCTGCATGATTCTACCAAGAAATGTGATTCTTCATTCACAACGCTGGTTTTTGCTATTGGGCTCTATTGAATAATGAATGTTTTGAATTTTCTCCAAAAGTAAAGTAGTTGCAAACTCATGCTTTTAGAGACTTGTTTGGGCTCATGAGAGGAGTAGAAAAACATCAAAAATTTCAGTCCTGCATGATTCTACCAAGAAATGTGTGTTCATTGAAACCGCTGGTTTTTGATAGTTTGGGCCCTATTGAATAATGAATGTTTTGAATTTTCTCCAAAAGTAAAGTAGTTGCAAACTCATCCTTTTAGAAACTTGTTTGGGCTGTTGAGAGGAGTAAAAAACCATCAAAAATTTCAATCCTGCATGATTCTACCAAGAAATGTGATTCTTCATTCAAAACGCTGGTTTTTGCTATTGGGCTCTATTGAATAATGAATGTTTTGAATTTTCTCCAAAAGTAAAGTAGTTGCAAACTCATCCTTTTAGAGACTTGTTTGGCCTCATGAGAGGAGTAGAAAAACATCAAAAATTTCAGTCCTGCACGATTCTACCAAGAAATGTGTGTTCATTCAAACCGCTGGTTTTTGATATTTTGGGCCCTATTGAATAATGAATGTTTTGAATTTTCTCCAAAAGTAAAGTAGTTGCAAACTCATCCTTTTAGAAACTTGTTTGGGCTGTTGAGAGGAGTAAAAAACCATCAAAAATTTCAATCCTGCATGATTCTACCAAGAAATGTGATTCTTCATTCAAAACCTGATTTTTGCTATTGGGCTCTATTGAATAATGAATGTTTTGAATTTTCTCCAAAAGTAAAGTAGTTGCAAACTCATGCTTTTAGAGACTTGTTTGGGCTCATGAGAGGAGTAGAAAAACATCAAAAATTTCAGTCCTGCATGATTCTACCAAGAAATGTGTGTTCATTGAAACCGCTGGTTTTTGATAGTTTGGGCCCTATTGAATAATGAATGTTTTGAATTTTCTCCAAAAGTAAAGTAGTTGCAAACTCATCCTTTTAGAAACTTGTTTGGGCTGTTGAGAGGAGTAAAAAACCATCAAAAATTTCAATCCTGCATGATTCTACCAAGAAAAGTGATTCTTCATTCAAAACGCTGGTTTTTGCTATTGGGCTCTATTAAATAATGAATGTTTTGAATTTTCTCCAAAAGTAAAGTAGTTGCAAACTCATGCTTTTAGAGACTTGTTTGGGCTCATGAGAGGAGTAGAAAAACATCAAAAATTTCAGTCCTGCATGATTCTACCAAGAAATGTGTGTTCATTGAAACCACTGGTTTTTGATAGTTTGGGCCCTATTGAATAATGAATGTTTTGAATTTTCTCCAAAAGTAAAGTAGTTGCAAACTCATCCTTTTAGAAACTTGTTTGGGCTGTTGAGAGGAGTAAAAAACCATCAAAAATTTCAATCCTGCATGATTCTACCAAGAAATGTGATTCTTCATTCAAAACCTGATTTTTGCTATTGGGCTCTATTGAATAATGAATGTTTTGAATTTTCTCCAAAAGTAAAGTAGTTGCAAACTCATGCTTTTAGAGACTTGTTTGGGCTCATGAGAGGAGTAGAAAAACATCAAAAATTTCAGTCCTGCATGATTCTACCAAGAAATGTGTGTTCATTGAAACCGCTGGTTTTTGATAGTTTGGGCCCTATTGAATAATGAATGTTTTGAATTTTCTCCAAAAGTAAAGTAGTTGCAAACTCATCCTTTTAGAAACTTGTTTGGGCTGTTGAGAGGAGTAAAAAACCATCAAAAATTTCAATCCTGCATGATTCTACCAAGAAATGTGATTCTTCATTCAAAACGCTGGTTTTTGCTATTGGGCTCTATTAAATAATGAATGTTTTGAATTTTCTCCAAAAGTAAAGTAGTTGCAAACTCATGCTTTTAGAGACTTGTTTGGGCTCATGAGAGGAGTAGAAAAACATCAAAAATTTCAGTCCTGCATGATTCTACCAAGAAATGTGTGTTCATTGAAACCACTGGTTTTTGATAGTTTGGGCCCTATTGAATAATGAATGTTTTGAATTTTCTCCAAAAGTAAAGTAGTTGCAAACTCATCCTTTTAGAAACTTGTTTGGGCTGTTGAGAGGAGTAAAAAACCATCAAAAATTTCAATCCTGCATGATTCTACCAAGAAATGTGATTCTTCATTCAAAACGCTGGTTTTTGCTATTGGGCTCTATTGAATAATGAATGTTTTGAATTTTCTCCAAAAGTAAAGTAGTTGCAAACTCATCCTTTTAGAGACTTGTTTGGGCTCATGAGAGGAGTAGAAAAAAATCAAAAATTTCAGTCCTGCACGATTCTACCAAGAAATGTGTGTTCATTCAAACTGCTGGTTTTTGATATTTTGGGCCCTATTGAATAATGAATGTTTTGAATTTTCTCCAAAAGTAAAGTAGTTGCAAACTCATCCTTTTAGAAACTTGTTTGGGCTGTTGAGAGGAGTAAAAAACCATCAAAAATTTCAATCCTGCATGATTCTACCAAGAAATGTGATTCTTCATTCAAAACCTGATTTTTGCTATTGGGCTCTATTGAATAATGAATTTTTTGAATTTTCTCCAAAAGTAAAGTAGTTGCAAACTCATGCTTTTAGAGACTTGTTTGGGCTCATGAGAGGAGTAGAAAAACATCAAAAATTTCAGTCCTGCATGATTCTACCAAGAAATGTGTGTTCATTGAAACCGCTAGTTTTTGATAGTTTGGGCCCTATTGAATAATTAATGTTTTGAATTTTCTCCAAAAGTAAAGTAGTTGCAAACTCATCCTTTTAGAAACTTGTTTGGGCTGTTGAGAGGAGTAAAAAACCATCAAAAATTTCAATCCTGCATGATTTTACCAAGAAATGTGATTCTTCATTCAAAACCTGATTTTTGCTATGGGGCTCTATTGAATAATGAATGTTTTGAATTTTCTCCAAAAGTAAAGTAGTTGCAAACTCATGCTTTTAGAGACTTGTTTGGGCTCATGAGAGGAGTAGAAAAACATCAAAAATTTCAGTCCTGCATGATTCTACCAAGAAATGTGTGTTCATTGAAACCACTGGTTTTTGATAGTTTGGGCCCTATTGAATAATGAATGTTTTGAATTTTCTCCAAAAGTAAAGTAGTTGCAAACTCATCCTTTTAGAAACTTGTTTGGGCTGTTGAGAGGAGTAAAAAACCATCAAAAATTTCAATCCTGCATGATTCTACCAAGAAATGTGATTCTTCATTCAAAACGCTGGTTTTTGCTATTGGGCTCTATTGAATAATGAATGTTTTGAATTTTCTCCAAAAGTAAAGTAGTTGCAAACTCATCCTTTTAGAGACTTGTTTGGGCTCATGAGAGGAGTAGAAAAAAATCAAAAATTTCAGTCCTGCACGATTCTACCAAGAAATGTGTGTTCATTCAAACTGCTGGTTTTTGATATTTTGGGCCCTATTGAATAATGAATGTTTTGAATTTTCTCCAAAAGTAAAGTAGTTGCAAACTCATCCTTTTAGAAACTTGTTTGGGCTGTTGAGAGGAGTAAAAAACCATCAAAAATTTCAATCCTGCATGATTCTACCAAGAAATGTGATTCTTCATTCAAAACCTGATTTTTGCTATTGGGCTCTATTGAATAATGAATGTTTTGAATTTTCTCCAAAAGTAAAGTAGTTGCAAACTCATGCTTTTAGAGACTTGTTTGGGCTCATGAGAGGAGTAGAAAAACATCAAAAATTTCAGTCCTGCATGATTCTACCAAGAAATGTGTGTTCATTGAAACCGCTAGTTTTTGATAGTTTGGGCCCTATTGAATAATTAATGTTTTGAATTTTCTCCAAAAGTAAAGTAGTTGCAAACTCATCCTTTTAGAAACTTGTTTGGGCTGTTGAGAGGAGTAAAAAACCATCAAAAATTTCAATCCTGCATGATTCTACCAAGAAATGTGATTCTTCATTCACAACGCTGGTTTTTGCTATTGAGCTCTATTGAATAATGAATGTTTTGAATTTTCTCCAAAAGTAAAGTAGTTGCAAACTCATGCTTTTAGAGACTTGTTTGGGCTCATGAGAGGAGTAGAAAAACATCAAAAATTTCAGTCCTGCATGATTCTACCAAGAAATGTGTGTTCATTGAAACCGCTGGTTTTTGATAGTTTGGGCCCTATTGAATAATGAATGTTTTGAATTTTCTCCAAAAGTAAAGTAGTTGCAAACTCATCCTTTTAGAAACTTGTTTGGGCTGTTGAGAGGAGTAAAAAACCATCAAAAATTTCAATCCTGCATGATTCTACCAAGAAATGTGATTCTTCATTCAAAACGCTGGTTTTTGCTATTGGGCTCTATTGAATAATGAATGTTTTGAATTTTCTCCAAAAGTAAAGTAGTTGCAAACTCATCCTTTTAGAGACTTGTTTGGGCTCATGAGAGGAGTAGAAAAACATCAAAAATTTCAGTCCTGCATGATTCTACCAAGAAATGTGTGTTCATTCAAACCGCTGGTTTTTGATATTTTGGGCCCTATTGAATAATGAATGTTTTGAATTTTCTCCAAAAGTAAAGTAGTTGCAAACTCATCCTTTTAGAAACTTGTTTGGGCTGTTGAGAGGAGTAAAAAACCATCAAAAATTTCAATCCTGCATGATTCTACCAAGAAATGTGATTCTTCATTCAAAACCTGATTTTTGCTATTGGGCTCTATTGAATAATGAATGTTTTGAATTTTCTCCAAAAGTAAAGTAGTTGCAAACTCATGCTTTTAGAGACTTGTTTGGGCTCATGAGAGGAGTAGAAAAACATCAAAAATTTCAGTCCTGCATGATTCTACCAAGAAATGTGTGTTCATTGAAACCGCTGGTTTTTGATAGTTTGGGCCCTATTGAATAATGAATGTTTTGAATTTTCTCCAAAAGTAAAGTAGTTGCAAACTCATCCTTTTAGAAACTTGTTTGGGCTGTTGAGAGGAGTAAAAAACCATCAAAAATTTCAATCCTGCATTATTCTACCAAGAAATGTGATTCTTCATTCAAAACGCTGGTTTTTGCTATTGGGCTCTATTGAATAATGAATGTTTTGAATTTTCTCCAAAAGTAAAGTAGTTGCAAACTCATGCTTTTAGAGACTTGTTTGGGCTCATGAGAGGAGTAGAAAAACATCAAAAATTTCAGTCCTGCATGATTCTACCAAGAAATGTGTGTTCATTGAAACCGCTGGTTTTTGATAGTTTGGGCCCTATTGAATAATGAATGTTTTGAATTTTCTCCAAAAGTAAAGTAGTTGCAAACTCATCCTTTTAGAAACTTGTTTGGGCTGTTGAGAGGAGTAAAAAACCATCAAAAATTTCAATCCTGCATGATTCTACCAAGAAATGTGATTCTTCATTCAAAACCTGATTTTTGCTATTGGGCTCTATTGAATAATGAATGTTTTGAATTTTCTCCAAAAGTAAAGTAGTTGCAAACTCATGCTTTTAGAGACTTGTTTGGGCTCATGAGAGGAGTAGAAAAACATCAAAAATTTCAGTCCTGCATGATTCTACCAAGAAATGTGTGTTCATTGAAACCGCTGGTTTTTGATAGTTTGGGCCCTATTGAATAATGAATGTTTTGAATTTTCTCCAAAAGTAAAGTAGTTGCAAACTCATCCTTTTAGAAACTTGTTTGGGCTGTTGAGAGGAGTAAAAAACCATCAAAAATTTCAATCCTGCATGATTCTACCAAGAAATGTGATTCTTCATTCAAAACGCTGGTTTTTGCTATTGGGCTCTATTGAATAATGAATGTTTTGAATTTTCTCCAAAAGTAAAGTAGTTGCAAACTCATCCTTTTAGAGACTTGTTTGGGCTCATGAGAGGAGTAGAAAAACATCAAAAATTTCAGTCCTGCACGATTCTACCAAGAAATGTGTGTTCATTCAAACCGCTGGTTTTTGATAGTTTGGGCCCTATTGAATAATGAATGTTTTGAATTTTCTCCAAAAGTAAAGTAGTTGCAAACTCATCCTTTTAGAAACTTGTTTGGGCTGTTGAGAGGAGTAAAAAACCATCAAAAATTTCAATCCTGCATGATTCTACCAAGAAATGTGATTCTTCATTCAAAACCTGATTTTTGCTATTGGGCTCTATTGAATAATGAATGTTTTGAATTTTCTCCAAAAGTAAAGTAGTTGCAAACTCATCCTTTTAGAGACTTGTTTGGGCTCATGAGAGGAGTAGAAAAAAATCAAAAATTTCAGTCCTGCACGATTCTACCAAGAAATGTGTGTTCATTCAAACTGCTGGTTTTTGATATTTTGGGCCCTATTGAATAATGAATGTTTTGAATTTTCTCCAAAAGTAAAGTAGTTGCAAACTCATCCTTTTAGAAACTTGTTTGGGCTGTTGAGAGGAGTAAAAAACCATCAAAAATTTCAATCCTGCATGATTCTACCAAGAAATGTGATTCTTCATTCAAAACGCTGGTTTTTGCTATTGGGCTCTATTGAATAATGAATGTTTTGAATTTTCTCCAAAAGTAAAGTAGTTGCAAACTCATGCTTTTAGAGACTTGTTTGGGCTCATGAGAGGAGTAGAAAAACATCAAAAATTTCAGTCCTGCATGGTTCTACCAAGAAATGTGTGTTCATTGAAACCGCTGGTTTTTGATAGTTTGGGCCCTATTGAATAATGAATGTTTTGAATTTTCTCCAAAAGTAAAGTAGTTGCAAACTCATCCTTTTAGAAACTTGTTTGGGCTGTTGAGAGGAGTAAAAAACCATCAAAAATTTCAATCCTGCATGATTCTACCAAGAAATGTGATTCTTCATTCAAAACGCTGGTTTTTGCTATTGGGCTCTATTGAATAATGAATGTTTTGAATTTTCTCCAAAAGTAAAGTAGTTGCAAACTCATGCTTTTAGAGACTTGTTTGGGCTCATGAGAGGAGTAGAAAAACATCAAAAATTTCAGTCCTGCATGATTCTACCAAGAAATGTGTGTTCATTGAAACCGCTGGTTTTTGATAGTTTGGGCCCTATTGAATAATGAATGTTTTGAATTTTCTCCAAAAGTAAAGTAGTTGCAAACTCATCCTTTTAGAAACTTGTTTGGGCTGTTGAGAGGAGTAAAAAACCATCAAAAATTTCAATCCTGCATGATTCTACCAAGAAATGTGATTCTTCATTCAAAACGCTGGTTTTTGCTATTGGGCTCTATTGAATAATGAATGTTTTGAATTTTCTCCAAAAGTAAAGTAGTTGCAAACTCATCCTTTTAGAGACTTGTTTGGGCTCATGAGAGAAGTAGAAAAAAATCAAAAATTTCAGTCCTGCACGATTCTACCAAGAAATGTGTGTTCATTCAAACTGCTGGTTTTTGATATTTTGGGCCCTATTGAATAATGAATGTTTTGAATTTTCTCCAAAAGTAAAGTAGTTGCAAACTCATCCTTTTAGAAACTTGTTTGGGCTGTTGAGAAGAGTAAAAAACCATCAAAAATTTCAATCCTGCATGAATCTACCAAGAAATGTGATTCTTCATTCAAAACCTGATTTTTGCTATTGGGCTCTATTGAATAATGAATGTTTTGAATTTTCTCCAAAAGTAAAGTAGTTGCAAACTCATGCTTTTAGAGACTTGTTTGGGCTCATGAGAGGAGTAGAAAAACATCAAAAATTTCAGTCCTGCATGATTCTACCAAGAAATGTGTGTTCATTCAAACGGCTGGTTTTTGATAGTTTGGGCCCTATTGAATAATGAATGTTTTGAATTTTCTCCAAAAGTAAAGTAGTTGCAAACTCATCCTTTTAGAATCTTGTTTGGGCTGTTGAGAGGAGTAAAAAACCATCAAAAATTTCAATCCTGCATGATTCTACCAAGAAATGTGATTCTTCATTCAAAACGCTGGTTTTTGCTATTGGGCTCTATTGAATAATGAATGTTTTGAATTTTCTCCAAAAGTAAAGTAGTTGCAAACTCATCCTTTTAGAGACTTGTTTGGGCTCATGAGAGGAGTAGAAAAACATCAAAAATTTCAGTCCTGCACGATTCTACCAAGAAATGTGTGTTCATTGAAACCGCTGGTTTTTGATATTTTGGGCCCTATTGAATAATGAATGTTTTGAATTTTCTCCAAAAGTAAAGTAGTTGCAAACTCATCCTTTTAGAAACTTGTTTGGGCTGTTGAGAGGAGTAAAAAACCATCAAAAATTTCAATCCTGCATGATTCTACCAAGAAATGTGATTCTTCATTCAAAATGCTGGTTTTTGCTATTGGGCTCTATTGAATAATGAATATTTTGAATTTTCTCCAAAAGTAAAGTAGTTGCAAACTCATGCTTTTAGAGACTTGTTTGGGCTCATGAGAGGAGTAGAAAAACATCAAAAATTTCAGTCCTGCATGATTCTACCAAGAAATGTGTGTTTATTGAAACCGCTGTTTTTTGATAGTTTGGGCCCTATTGAATAATGAATGTTTTGAATTTTCTCCAAAAGTAAAGTAGTTGCAAACTCATCCTTTTAGAAACTTGTTTGGGCTGTTGAGAGGAGAGGAGTAAAAAACCATCAAAAATTTCAATCCTGCATGATTCTACCAAGAAATGTGATTCTTCATTCAAAACGCTGGTTTTTGCTATTGGGCTCTATTGAATAATGAATGTTTTGAATTTTCTCCAAAAGTAAAGTAGTTGCAAACTCATCCTTTTAGAGACTTGTTTGGGCTCATGAGAGGAGTAGAAAAACATCAAAAATTTCAGTCCTGCACGATTCTACCAAGAAATGTGTGTTCATTCAAACCGCTGGTTTTTGATATTTTGGGCCCTATTGAATAATGAATGTTTTGAATTTTCTCCAAAAGTAAAGTAGTTGCAAACTCATCCTTTTAGAAACTTGTTTGGGCTGTTGAGAGGAGTAAAAAACCATCAAAAATTTCAATCCTGCATGATTCTACCAAGAAATGTGATTCTTCATTCAAAACGCTGGTTTTTGCTATTGGGCTCTATTGAATAATGAATGTTTTGAATTTTCTCCAAAAGTAAAGTTGTTGTAAACTCATCCTTTTAGAGACTTGTTTGGGCTCATGAGAGGAGTAGAAAAACATCAAAAATTTCAGTCCTGCACGATTCTACCAAGAAATGTGTGTTCATTCAAACCGCTGGTTTTTGATATTTTGGGCCCTATTGAATAATGAATGTTTTGAATTTTCTCGAAAAGTAAAGTAGTTGCAAACTCATCCTTTTAGAAACTTGTTTGGGCTGTTGAGAGGAGTAAAAAACCATCAAAAATTTCAATCCTGCATGATTCTACCAAGAAATGTGATTCTTCATTCACAACGCTGGTTTTTGCTATTGGGCTCTATTGAGTAATGAATGTTTTGAATTTTCTCCAAAAGTAAAGTAGTTGCAAACTCATGCTTTTAGAGACTTGTTTGGGCTCATGAGAGGAGTAGAAAAACATCAAAAATTTCAGTCCTGCATGATTCTACCAAGAAATGTGTGTTCATTGAAACCGCTGGTTTTTGATAGTTTGGGCCCTATTGAATAATGAATGTTTTGAATTTTCTCCAAAAGTAAAGTAGTTGCAAACTCATCCTTTTAGAAACTTGTTTGGGCTGTTGAGAGGAGTAAAAAACCATCAAAAATTTCAATCCTGCATGATTCTACCAAGAAATGTGATTCTTCATTCAAAACGCTGGTTTTTGCTATTGGGCTCTATTGAATAATGAATGTTTTGAATTTTCTCCAAAAGTAAAGTAGTTGCAAACTCATCCTTTTAGAGACTTGTTTGGCCTCATGAGAGGAGTAGAAAAACATCAAAAATTTCAGTCCTGCACGATTCTACCAAGAAATGTGTGTTCATTCAAACCGCTGGTTTTTGATATTTTGGGCCCTATTGAATAATGAATGTTTTGAATTTTCTCCAAAAGTAAAGTAGTTGCAAACTCATCCTTTTAGAAACTTGTTTGGGCTGTTGAGAGGAGTAAAAAACCATCAAAAATTTCAATCCTGCATGATTCTACCAAGAAATGTGATTCTTCATTCAAAACCTGATTTTTGCTATTGGGCTCTATTGAATAATGAATGTTTTGAATTTTCTCCAAAAGTAAAGTAGTTGCAAACTCATGCTTTTAGAGAC
This sequence comes from Dendrobates tinctorius, assembly GCF_039654945.1. Classification (NCBI taxonomy): domain Eukaryota; kingdom Metazoa; phylum Chordata; class Amphibia; order Anura; family Dendrobatidae; genus Dendrobates; species Dendrobates tinctorius. The sequence continues at coordinate 5,740,040 of NW_027361945.1, forward strand.
TTGTTTGGGCTCATGAGAGGAGTAGAAAAACATCAAAAATTTCAGTCCTGCATGATTCTACCAAGAAATGTGTGTTCATTGAAACCGCTGGTTTTTGATAGTTTGGGCCCTATTGAATAATGAATGTTTTGAATTTTCTCCAAAAGTAAAGTAGTTGCAAACTCATCCTTTTAGAAACTTGTTTGGGCTGTTGAGAGGAGTAAAAAACCATCAAAAATTTCAATCCTGCATGATTCTACCAAGAAAAGTGATTCTTCATTCAAAACGCTGGTTTTTGCTATTGGGCTCTATTAAATAATGAATGTTTTGAATTTTCTCCAAAAGTAAAGTAGTTGCAAACTCATGCTTTTAGAGACTTGTTTGGGCTCATGAGAGGAGTAGAAAAACATCAAAAATTTCAGTCCTGCATGATTCTACCAAGAAATGTGTGTTCATTGAAACCACTGGTTTTTGATAGTTTGGGCCCTATTGAATAATGAATGTTTTGAATTTTCTCCAAAAGTAAAGTAGTTGCAAACTCATCCTTTTAGAAACTTGTTTGGGCTGTTGAGAGGAGTAAAAAACCATCAAAAATTTCAATCCTGCATGATTCTACCAAGAAATGTGATTCTTCATTCAAAACCTGATTTTTGCTATTGGGCTCTATTGAATAATGAATGTTTTGAATTTTCTCCAAAAGTAAAGTAGTTGCAAACTCATGCTTTTAGAGACTTGTTTGGGCTCATGAAAGGAGTAGAAAAACATCAAAAATTTCAGTCCTGCATGATTCTACCAAGAAATGTGTGTTCATTGAAACCGCTGGTTTTTGATAGTTTGGGCCCTATTGAATAATGAATGTTTTGAATTTTCTCCAAAAGTAGAGTAGTTGCAAACTCATCCTTTTAGAAACTTGTTTGGGCTGTTGAGAGGAGTAAAAAACCATCAAAAATTTCAATCCTGCATGATTCTACCAAGAAATGTGATTCTTCATTCAAAACGCTGGTTTTTGCTATTGGGCTCTATTAAATAATGAATGTTTTGAATTTTCTCCAAAAGTAAAGTAGTTGCAAACTCATGCTTTTAGAGACTTGTTTGGGCTCATGAGAGGAGTAGAAAAACATCAAAAATTTCAGTCCTGCATGATTCTACCAAGAAATGTGTGTTCATTGAAACCACTGGTTTTTGATAGTTTGGGCCCTATTGAATAATGAATGTTTTGAATTTTCTCCAAAAGTAAAGTAGTTGCAAACTCATCCTTTTAGAAACTTGTTTGGGCTGTTGAGAGGAGTAAAAAACCATCAAAAATTTCAATCCTGCATGATTCTACCAAGAAATGTGATTCTTCATTCAAAACGCTGGTTTTTGCTATTGGGCTCTATTGAATAATGAATGTTTTGAATTTTCTCCAAAAGTAAAGTAGTTGCAAACTCATCCTTTTAGAGACTTGTTTGGGCTCATGAGAGGAGTAGAAAAAAATCAAAAATTTCAGTCCTGCACGATTCTACCAAGAAATGTGTGTTCATTCAAACTGCTGGTTTTTGATATTTTGGGCCCTATTGAATAATGAATGTTTTGAATTTTCTCCAAAAGTAAAGTAGTTGCAAACTCATCCTTTTAGAAACTTGTTTGGGCTGTTGAGAGGAGTAAAAAACCATCAAAAATTTCAATCCTGCATGATTCTACCAAGAAATGTGATTCTTCATTCAAAACCTGATTTTTGCTATTGGGCTCTATTGAATAATGAATGTTTTGAATTTTCTCCAAAAGTAAAGTAGTTGCAAACTCATGCTTTTAGAGACTTGTTTGGGCTCATGAGAGGAGTAGAAAAACATCAAAAATTTCAGTCCTGCATGATTCTACCAAGAAATGTGTGTTCATTGAAACCGCTAGTTTTTGATAGTTTGGGCCCTATTGAATAATTAATGTTTTGAATTTTCTCCAAAAGTAAAGTAGTTGCAAACTCATCCTTTTAGAAACTTGTTTGGGCTGTTGAGAGGAGTAAAAAACCATCAAAAATTTCAATCCTGCATGATTCTACCAAGAAATGTGATTCTTCATTCACAACGCTGGTTTTTGCTATTGAGCTCTATTGAATAATGAATGTTTTGAATTTTCTCCAAAAGTAAAGTAATTGCAAACTCATGCTTTTAGAGACTTGTTTGGGCTCATGAGAGGAGTAGAAAAACATCAAAAATTTCAGTCCTGCATGATTCTACCAAGAAATGTGTGTTCATTGAAACCGCTGGTTTTTGATAGTTTGGGCCCTATTGAATAATGAATGTTTTGAATTTTCTCCAAAAGTAAAGTAGTTGCAAACTCATCCTTTTAGAAACTTGTTTGGGCTGTTGAGAGGAGTAAAAAACCATCAAAAATTTCAATCCTGCATGATTCTACCAAGAAATGTGATTCTTCATTCAAAACGCTGGTTTTTGCTATTGGGCTCTATTGAATAATGAATGTTTTGAATTTTCTCCAAAAGTAAAGTAGTTGCAAACTCATCCTTTTAGAGACTTGTTTGGGCTCATGAGAGGAGTAGAAAAACATCAAAAATTTCAGTCCTGCATGATTCTACCAAGAAATGTGTGTTCATTCAAACCGCTGGTTTTTGATATTTTGGGCCCTATTGAATAATGAATGTTTTGAATTTTCTCCAAAAGTAAAGTAGTTGCAAACTCATCCTTTTAGAAACTTGTTTGGGCTGTTGAGAGGAGTAAAAAACCATCAAAAATTTCAATCCTGCATGATTCTACCAAGAAATGTGATTCTTCATTCAAAACCTGATTTTTGCTATTGGGCTCTATTGAATAATGAATGTTTTGAATTTTCTCCAAAAGTAAAGTAGTTGCAAACTCATGCTTTTAGAGACTTGTTTGGGCTCATGAGAGGAGTAGAAAAACATCAAAAATTTCAGTCCTGCATGATTCTACCAAGAAATGTGTGTTCATTGAAACCGCTGGTTTTTGATAGTTTGGGCCCTATTGAATAATGAATGTTTTGAATTTTCTCCAAAAGTAAAGTAGTTGCAAACTCATCCTTTTAGAAACTTGTTTGGGCTGTTGAGAGGAGTAAAAAACCATCAAAAATTTCAATCCTGCATGATTCTACCAAGAAATGTGATTCTTCATTCAAAACGCTGGTTTTTGCTATTGGGCTCTATTGAATAATGAATGTTTTGAATTTTCTCCAAAAGTAAAGTAGTTGCAAACTCATGCTTTTAGAGACTTGTTTGGGCTCATGAGAGTAGAAAAACATCAAAAATTTCAGTCCTGCATGATTCTACCAAGAAATGTGTGTTCATTGAAACCGCTGGTTTTTGATAGTTTGGGCCCTATTGAATAATGAATGTTTTGAATTTTCTCCAAAAGTAAAGTAGTTGCAAACTCATCCTTTTAGAAACTTGTTTGGGCTGTTGAGAGGAGTAAAAAACCATCAAAAATTTCAATCCTGCATGATTCTACCAAGAAATGTGATTCTTCATTCAAAACGCTGGTTTTTGCTATTGGGCTCTATTGAATAATGAATGTTTTGAATTTTCTCCAAAAGTAAAGTAGTTGCAAACTCATGCTTTTAGAGACTTGTTTGGGCTCATGAGAGGAGTAGAAAAACATCAAAAATTTCAGTCCTGCATGATTCTACCAAGAAATGTGTGTTCATTGAAACCGCTGGTTTTTGATAGTTTGGGCCCTATTGAATAATGAATGTTTTGAATTTTCTCCAAAAGTAAAGTAGTTGCAAACTCATCCTTTTAGAAACTTGTTTGGGCTGTTGAGAGGAGTAAAAAACCATCAAAAATTTCAATCCTGCATGATTCTACCAAGAAATGTGATTCTTCATTCAAAACCTGATTTTTGCTATGGGGCTCTATTGAATAATGAATGTTTTGAATTTTCTCCAAAAGTAAAGTAGTTGCAAACTCATGCTTTTAGAGACTTGTTTGGGCTCATGAGAGGAGTAGAAAAACATCAAAAATTTCAGTCCTGCATGATTCTACCAAGAAATGTGTGTTGATTGAAACCGCTGGTTTTTGATAGTTTGGGCCCTATTGAATAATGAATGTTTTGAATTTTCTCCAAAAGTAAAGTAGTTGCAAACTCATCCTTTTAGAAACTTGTTTGGGCTGTTGAGAAGAGTAAAAAACCATCAAAAATTTCAATCCTGCATGATTCTACCAAGAAATGTGATTCTTCATTCAAAACGCTGGTTTTTGCTATTGGGCTCTATTGAATAATGAATGTTTTGAATTTTCTCCAAAAGTAAAGTAGTTGCAAACTCATCCTTTTAGAGACTTGTTTGGGCTCATGAGAGAAGTAGAAAAAAATCAAAAATTTCAGTCCTGCACGATTCTACCAAGAAATGTGTGTTCATTCAAACTGCTGGTTTTTGATATTTTGAGCCCTATTGAATAATGAATGTTTTGAATTTTCTCCAAAAGTAAAGTAGTTGCAAACTCATCCTTTTAGAAACTTGTTTGGGCTGTTGAGAAGAGTAAAAAACCATCAAAAATTTCAATCCTGCATGATTCTACCAAGAAATGTGATTCTTCATTCAAAACGCTGGTTTTTGCTATTGGGCTCTATTGAATAATGAATGTTTTGAATTTTCTCCAAAAGTAAAGTAGTTGCAAACTCATGCTTTTAGAGACTTGTTTGGGCTCATGAGAGGAGTAGAAAAACATCAAAAATTTCAGTCCTGCATGATTCTACCAAGAAATGTGTGTTCATACAAACCGCTGGTTTTTGATAGTTTGGGCCCTATTGAATAATGAATGTTTTGAATTTTCTCCAAAAGTAAAGTAGTTGCAAACTCATCCTTTTAGAAACTTGTTTGGGCTGTTGAGAGGAGTAAAAAACCATCAAAAATTTCAATCCTGCATGATTCTACCAAGAAATGTGATTCTTCATTCAAAACGCTGGTTTTTGCTATTGGGCTCTATTGAATAATGAATGTTTTGAATTTTCTCCAAAAGTAAAGTAGTTGCAAACTCATCCTTTTAGAGACTTGTTTGGGCTCATGAGAGAAGTAGAAAAAAAATCAAAAATTTCAGTCCTGCACGATTCTACCAAGAAATGTGTGTTCATTCAAACTGCTGGTTTTTGATATTTTGGGCCCTATTGAATAATGAATGTTTTGAATTTTCTCCAAAAGTAAAGTAGTTGCAAACTCATCCTTTTAGAAACTTGTTTGGGCTGTTGAGAAGAGTAAAAAACCATCAAAAATTTCAATCCTGCATGATTCTACCAAGAAATGTGATTCTTCATTCAAAACCTGATTTTTGCTATTGGGCTCTATTGAATAATGAATGTTTTGAATTTTCTCCAAAAGTAAAGTAGTTGCAAACTCATGCTTTTAGAGACTTGTTTGGGCTCATGAGAGGAGTAGAAAAACATCAAAAATTTCAGTCCTGCATGATTCTACCAAGAAATGTGTGTTCATTGAAACCGCTGGTTTTTGATAGTTTGGGCCCTATTGAATAATGAATGTTTTGAATTTTCTCCAAAAGTAAAGTAGTTGCAAACTCATCCTTTTAGAAACTTGTTTGGGCTGTTGAGAGGAGTAAAAAACCATCAAAAATTTCAATCCTGCATGATTCTACCAAGAAATGTGATTCTTCATTCAAAACGCTGGTTTTTGCTATTGGGCTCTATTGAATAATGAATGTTTTGAATTTTCTCCAAAAGTAAAGTAGTTGCAAACTCATGCTTTTAGAGACTTGTTTGGGCTCATGAGAGGAGTAGAAAAACATCAAAAATTTCAGTCCTGCATGATTCTACCAAGAAATGTGTGTTCATTGAAACCGCTGGTTTTTGATAGTTTGGGCCCTATTGAATAATGAATGTTTTGAATTTTCTCCAAAAGTAAAGTAGTTGCAAACTCATCCTTTTAGAAACTTGTTTGGGCTGTTGAGAGGAGTAAAAAACCATCAAAAATTTCAATCCTGCATGATTCTACCAAGAAATGTGATTCTTCATTCAAAACCTGATTTTTGCTATGGGGCTCTATTGAATAATGAATGTTTTGAATTTTCTCCAAAAGTAAAGTAGTTGCAAACTCATGCTTTTAGAGACTTGTTTGGGCTCATGAGAGGAGTAGAAAAACATCAAAAATTTCAGTCCTGCATGATTCTACCAAGAAATGTGTGTTCATTGAAACCGCTGGTTTTTGATAGTTTGGGCCCTATTGAATAATGAATGTTTTGAATTTTCTCCAAAAGTAAAGTAGTTGCAAACTCATCCTTTTAGAAACTTGTTTGGGCTGTTGAGAAGAGTAAAAAACCATCAAAAATTTCAATCCTGCATGATTCTACCAAGAAATGTGATTCTTCATTCAAAACGCTGGTTTTTGCTATTGGGCTCTATTGAATAATAAATGTTTTGAATTTTCTCCAAAAGTAAAGTAGTTGCAAACTCATCCTTTTAGAGACTTGTTTGGGCTCATGAGAGAAGTAGAAAAAAATCAAAAATTTCAGTCCTGCACGATTCTACCAAGAAATGTGTGTTCATTCAAACTGCTGGTTTTTGATATTTTGGGCCCTATTGAATAATGAATGTTTTGAATTTTCTCCAAAAGTAAAGTAGTTGCAAACTCATCCTTTTAGAAACTTGTTTGGGCTGTTGAGAAGAGTAAAAAACCATCAAAAATTTCAATCCTGCATGATTCTACCAAGAAATGTGATTCTTCATTCAAAACCTGATTTTTGCTATTGGGCTCTATTGAATAATGAATGTTTTGAATTTTCTCCAAAAGTAAAGTAGTTGCAAACTCATGCTTTTAGAGACTTGTTTGGGCTCATGAGAGGAGTAGAAAAACATCAAAAATTTCAGTCCTGCATGATTCTACCAAGAAATGTGTGTTCATACAAACCGCTGGTTTTTGATAGTTTGGGCCCTATTGAATAATGAATGTTTTGAATTTTCTCCAAAAGTAAAGTAGTTGCAAACTCATCCTTTTAGAAACTTGTTTGGGCTGTTGAGAGGAGTAAAAAACCATCAAAAATTTCAATCCTGCATGATTCTACCAAGAAATGTGATTCTTCATTCAAAACGCTGGTTTTTGCTATTGGGCTCTATTGAATAATGAATGTTTTGAATTTTCTCCAAAAGTAAAGTAGTTGCAAACTCATGCTTTTAGAGACTTGTTTGGGCTCATGAGAGGAGTAGAAAAACATCAAAAATTTCAGTCCTGCATGATTCTACCAAGAAATGTGTGTTCATTGAAACCGCTGGTTTTTGATAGTTTGGGCCCTATTGAATAATGAATGTTTTGAATTTTCTCCAAAAGTAAAGTAGTTGCAAACTCATCCTTTTAGAAACTTGTTTGGGCTGTTGAGAGGAGTAAAAAACCATCAAAAATTTCAATCCTGCATGATTCTACCAAGAAATGTGATTCTTCATTCAAAACGCTGGTTTTTGCTATTGGGCTCTATTGAATAATGAATGTTTTGAATTTTCTCCAAAAGTAAAGTAGTTGCAAACTCATCCTTTTAGAGACTTGTTTGGGCTCATGAGAGGAGTAGAAAAACATCAAAAATTTCAGTCCTGCATGATTCTACCAAGAAATGTGTGTTCATTGAAACCGCTGGTTTTTGATAGTTTGGGCCCTATTGAATAATGAATGTTTTGAATTTTCTCCAAAAGTAAAGTAGTTGCAAACTCATCCTTTTAGAAACTTGTTTGGGCTGTTGAGAGGAGTAAAAAACCAACAAAAATTTCAATCCTGCATGATTCTACCAAGAAATGTGATTCTTCATTCAAAACGCTGGTTTTTGCTTTTGGGCTCTATTGAATAATGAATGTTTTGAATTTTCTCCAAAAGTAAAGTAGTTGCAAACTCATCCTTTTAGAGACTTGTTTGGGCTCATGAGAGGAGTAGAAAAACATCAAAAATTTCAGTCCTGCACGATTCTACCAAGAAATGTGTGTTCATTCAAACCGCTGTTTTTTGATATTTTGGGCCCTATTGAATAATGAATGTTTTGAATTTTCTCCAAAAGTAAAGTAGTTGCAAACTCATCCTTTTAGAAACTTGTTTGGGCTGTTGAGAGGAGTAAAAAACCATCAAAAATTTCAATCCTGCTTGATTCTACCAAGAAATGTGATTCTTCATTCAAAACGCTGGTTTTTGCTATTGGGCTCTATTGAATAATGAATGTTTAGAATTTTCTCCAAAATAAAGTTCAAACCACTTAGATTTTGGCTCATGAGAGGAGTAGAAAATAGCAAACTCATGCTTTTAGAGACTTGTTTGGCCTCAAAGAAGAGGAGTAGAAAAAAACATCAAAAATTTCAGTCCTGCATGATTCTACCAAGAAATGTGTGTTCATTGAAACCGCTGGTTTTTGATAGTTTGGGCCCTATTGAATAATGAATGTTTTGAATTTTCTCCAAAAGTAAAGTAGTTGCAAACTCATCCTTTTAGAAACTTGTTTGGGCTGTTGAGAGGAGTAAAAAACCATCAAAAATTTCAATCCTGCATGATTCTACCAAGAAATGTGATTCTTCATTCAAAACGCTGGTTTTTGCTATTGGGCTCTATTGAATAATGAATGTTTTGAATTTTCTCCAAAAGTAAAGTAGTTGCAAACTCATCCTTTTAGAGACTTGTTTGGGCTCATGAGAGGCGTAGAAAAACATCAAAAATTTCAGTCCTGCACGATTCTACCAAGAAATGTGTGTTCATTCAAACCGCTGGTTTTTGATATTTTGGGCCCTATTGAATAATGAATGTTTTGAATTTTCTCCAAAAGTAAAGTAGTTGCAAACTCATCCTTTTAGAAACTTGTTTGGGCTGTTGAGAGGAGTAAAAAACCATCAAAAATTTCAATCCTGCATGATTCTACCAAGAAATGTGTTTCTTCATTCAAAACCTGATTTTTGCTATTGTGCTCTATTGAATAATGAATGTTTTGAATTTTCTCCAAAAGTAAAGTAGTTACAAACTCATGCTTTTAGAGACTTGTTTGGGCTCATGAGAAGAGTAGAAAAACATCAAAAATTTCAGTCCTGCATGATTCTACCAAGAAATGTGTGTTCATTGAAACCGCTGATTTTTGATAGTTTGGGCCCTATTGAATAATGAATGTTTTGAATTTTCTCCAAAAGTAAAGTAGTTGCAAACTCATCCTTTTAGAAACTTGTTTGGGCTGTTGAGAGGAGTAAAAAACCATCAAAAATTTCAATCCTGCATGATTCTACCAAGAAATGTGATTCTTCATTCAAAACCTGATTTTTGCTATTGGGCTCTATTGAATAATGAATGTTTTGAATTTTCTCCAAAAGTAAAGTAGTTGCAAACTCATGCTTTTAGAGACTTGTTTGGGCTCATGAGGGGAGTAGAAAAACATCAAAAATTTCAGTCCTGCATGATTCTACCAAGAAATGTGTGTTCATCGAAACCGCTGGTTTTTGATAGTTTGGGCCCTATTGAATAATGAATGTTTTGAATTTTCTCCAAAAGTAAAGTAGTTGCAAACTCATCCTTTTAGAAACTT